>NC_046657.1:34385531-34424069 GCF_010883055.1 Belonocnema kinseyi
CAACCCCAGACATATTTTCTAAAAATTCGGAAAAAGGTAATTTTCAATCAATGAAGATAAATTTTCAGTCCAAAAAACGAATGTTCTAAAAATTAAAAAAAGAATTTATAATTGTATATTAATTTTCAACCTAATGGTCGAATTTTCAATCAAAAAGACGAATTTTATCAAATTTCGAAAAAAGTTAATTTTTAATCGAGAAAAATGGATTTTTAACCAAATGGTCAAATTTTCAAGAAAATACATACATTTTTAATCAAAAAGATGAATTTTCAAACAAAAGAGAATCCTTTTCAAACCAAAAAACGAATTTTTTTTAAATAAAAAAAAAATCTTAAATTTTTAATCGCAAGAAAAATTTTCCAAAAATTGTAAAAAAAAAAGAGTAAATTTTCAATCGAGAAAGATGAATTTTCAACCAAAAAAGACATATTTATTCTAAAATTGTAATAAACGTTAATTTTCAATTAAGAAAGATGGATCTTCAACAAAAAAAAAAAAAGAATGAATTTACAGACTAAAAGACGAATTTTCTAAAAATTAAAAAAAAGGAGTTAATTTTCAAACAAGAAATATGAATTTTCAACCAAACTATTGAATGTTCAGCAAAGAATATTAATTTTTCATCTAATGTTCGAATTCTTAATAAAAAAATCGAATTCATGTTAAATGTTAATGTAAATGTTAATCAGGATAGATCAACTTTTCACACAAATGACGAATTTTCGGTAAATTATAAATAAAAGTTAATTTTCAATCAAGGAAGATAAATTTTCCAAAAATTCTGAAAAAACACAGTTCATTTGCAATCAAGAAGATAAAATGTTTAACCCAAAAGAAATGTTTTCTAAAATTCTAAGAAAAGTTCATTTTCAATAAAAAAAAGATGGATTGTCAAGCAAAAATGAATGAATTTTCACCCCAAAAAACGAATCTTCTGAAAATTGAAAAAAGGATTTATTTTTCAAACAAGAAAGATGAATTTTCAACGAAAAAGTATGAATTTTCATAAAAGTACCAGTCAAATTTTCAATGAAATACATCAATTTTTAATAAAAAAGATGGATTTTTAACCAAAAAAAGAAGAATTTTCAACCCAAAAAACGAATTCTTTTTAACTAAAAAAAAAGTTAATTTTCAATCAAGAAATACGAATTTTCAACCAAAAAGTACGAAGTTTCTAAAAAAAAAAGTTAATTTTCAATTAAAAATGATCGATTTTCAAACAAAAAAAGGAGAATTTTCAACCCAAAAAACAAATTTTTTTAACTCAAAAAAATTTAACTTTTAATCACAAGAAAAATTTTCTAGAAATTCTAAAAATTCTTTTAAAAAGTTAACTTTCAATCGAAAAAGGTGAATTTTTAACCAAAAAATATGATTTTCCCATTGAGTTCCACAACGTTTAGTTTGAAGATGGTTGAGGCTCACCATACGACTTCGTACGACACTGCCTTGAAATTCTTACTCGAGATTTTGCCACCGAGATCCAAGTGCTTCGATAGCGAAGTCGGTAGAGCGCGCGGTTAGTACACTAGTTTTAGGTAGTTTTTTAGGTAGGGTTCGAATCCTCGTGGAGTGCAATTTTTCAAAGAGATTAAGCGTGCGATTATATTTGTAAGTAACAGTGTGCGCGAATTACGTGTTTTAATAATTTAAAAAATGAAGATTATGTAACAATAATTTCGAAATAATTAAGAAAATATATTTTTAAAGTGTATCAGAAATGATTTCTTGGAAGTGAACTATGTTCTTCATTTAAATACATGAAGTAACACAATAAAGTTTTAAAATAATAAAATGCAATATTCTATCTAAGAATACATTTTCTCAGAGTCCAAAAATCATGAAATGTTGTCGTCCGTCTGCCTCTATGCATGGTTATCTGAATGTTGTGGCCACGCTAACTTTTGAAGGATTCATCCAATCGAATCGACCTTTGATATACTTTTTAAGGGTCCCAAAATAAAGTTCAAGTTCGTTAAACAGATATTTTGAAATAAAATTTAAAAGACTTTCCAACTGCCCACATCGAATCGTTTTTTTTCGATTCGAACTGGCCTGTTCGAATCTCTTTCGAATCGACTGTCGAAGCGCCTTAAATCTTACACCAGTTCGGTTTGAAGCACTTTGAACAGTTCTAATTCGCAACCAAGAAGATTGAGTTTCAATTAAATTGATTAATATTCAGACCAAAAAATTTTAAAGCAGAGCTGAAATTTAAAAAAAAAAATTAATATATTTTCAAACTAAATGAATTTTTAAACAAGTAGTTGAATTTTCACCCAAAGAGATAAATTTTCAACTAAAATAAAGAATTTTTTTATCAAAAAAGAAGATTTTTCAATAAATAAAGATTTCTCAGTCAGCAAAGAAAACAAATCTACAAATTAATTTAATTTTCAACCCGAAAATATGAATTTTCAACAAAGAGATAAATGTTTAACTAAAATTATGAATCATCACCTAAAAAATTATTTGTTAAACAAGTGGTTCGGCCTTTAATTAAGAAGTTCGATTTTCAAACAACACTAGAATTTTCAATTAAAAATAAAAAAACAGTTGAATTCGACCAAAAACGATGAATTTTCAACAAAGTAGTCGAACTTTTTATTAATTAAAATTATTTATAGCTTACATTTTAATTTTAGTTTATGGTTTTTAAAAATGAACCCGTTTTATTTGTAGCAAAAAATTACTATTAAAACAGATCAATTTTTAACAAAAAATACAAATTTTCAACATAATATGTAAATAAATTTTCAACCAAATTAGTAGAATTTTTAACCAAACTGTATGAATTCTGAACTTAAAATATAATGGAAGCCTTCCGATCTTCAAGTAAAAATTTGATTTTCTGACGAATGTTTATTAAACAAAATGGTTAGTTTTTCAAAAAAATAGATGAACCTTCAAAGAGTAAAATAAATTTTGAACAAAGTAGTTCAAATTTTACCCAAGTTGTTAAATTTGCAATTAAAAACAACCAGCCAAAAATAGAATAGTTGCACTTTTAATTAAAGAAAAGAACAAATTTCTATCAAAAGAGATAAATTTCCAAAAAATGTAGACGTATTTTCAATAAAAGAAGTGATTTTTCTACGAAGAAAAATTTTCCGAACAATAGAGAAAAAAATTTCTACCAAATTTTTAAATTTTCAAGCCAAAAGGGCAAAAAAGTTTAATTTTACAGCCTAACGCACTCACTTTTTTTTATAAAATAGTTCAATTTTCAGCCAGAAAATATTAAAGGTTTCTTAAATTTAAATGAAACTTTTATTAAAGTTGAAAAAAATCAGAAATAAATGAGAAACTTTGAAATATCTTCGATTGTAGCTTCCTAATTTTCACCGTAATAAGATGAACAATTTATTGTAAAAAGGTGAAATGAGAACTACCCAAAAACGCTATAAACCCTGAAACAATGTTCTGAATTTTAATTTTGTTGGTTTAAAATAACCGATTTCTCGGGAAAATGTTAACATAACCTTCAATTGTTCAAAAACGTAAAATATTCACTAATAATACCGATTTTGGGGGGGGGGGGGGCAACATCATAACCGAAAACTGTTCAATTATTAATTGAAACACATCAACATGTGTAAATGTTTGTTTAAAATAACCGATTTCCTATGAAAAATGTTAATATAATCAGAAACTGTTTAAAAATTGCAAAACCTTGTCAGAAATATAATGATTTCGTTGTAAATTACACAAAAATGGTACATGTTTAACATCTAATTATTTGTATTTTAAAATGACCATTAAAAAAAAAGGTTCCGTATGATTTTTTTTATTAAAAGGTGCTATTTGTAGATTTAATTTTTAAAATTTCAAATCTCGCGCCATAAAGACATGAAGCTTTGAGGTTATGTCTAAATGTGGTCCTACGACTATGACGAAATTATAGCGCAAATTTTAAAGTTGTACCATTTATCTATTCCTCCCCATAATTAAAAATGGATTTAAAAAAAAATTTATAATAATATTGCATTTTTAAGCCACTATTTTAAATAATCTAAAATTTTCTTATTTTTCTTAATTTTTCTTTACAGAGAGTTTTATTTGCTATTATCATCTATTATTACAAATTAATTCTAATATCAATACAACTTTTTGTCTCTTTTATTAATTATTAGTCTCTTTTAACTTTCGCGTTAAAATGACATGGAAATTTTAGGTTATATCTAAGGGTGGCCCAACGGCCCTGACGTCATTATGGCGCGAATTTCAAATTTCAATTAATCCTTTTTCCGTTCTGATCGTTAAAAAAGGAATGTTAAACAAAAAATTCATAGTAATAGAGTAATAAAATAAATTTGATTAATTATCCAGATGTTCTCTAACTGAAATTAATAGCACATAATTCCAGCTCTTTTCATAATTTTTAAACCACAGAATTGCGGACAATAGTTTCAGAAACAGCTATATAGATCAATGATTCGCATTTAAGTGGATTTAGTATAAAGGAAGCTGGTTCAGGTGAAATCTTGGATCAGCTGTGTGTAGCGGTTTTGATCAAAGCCTCGCGAAATACACCGACTATCTTTGTCAGATCGTCGGGATCTCAAGCAAGACTCATATATCCGTTCAGTCGTCATCATTTCCAAAATCTGCCTGTCAGCTCCATATAATTATTCGATTAAAAACAAGATTCCTTTTCCTTTAATTTTATAATGCTTCTCTAATCAGTCGTATAAATTTAAAATTTCGCGCCATAATTACATGGAAATTAGGGGTTATGTTTAATTGTGGCCTTCGATTTTGACTTCATTCCGGAGCGAATTTCAAATTTTAATTAGTTCTCTTTTTTTATTTTCCGAAATTAAAAAAGGAATTTTTTAAAATGAAGGTAATAGAGTTTTTAAACCATTTTTTAAAGAATCCAAATTTCGGGAATAATACTAGTCATCCGAACTTAAAGTATTTCTTTTTCCAGAAAAAAAATCTCAAACAGATTGTATAACAGAACTCACAGAACTCATTATTTAATTATTTAATTTAAATTGAATTCTATTTAATTTATTTTGAATTATATTTAATTAAATCTCAGTTGCGTTTAATTCAGAATGAATTCTACTTAAATCAGATTGAAAGCTTTAAAATCCCAAAATGATTCAAATTTGGAAAAATTATAAATCTGAACACCTTTCAATTAAAAAATCCGCATTAACATACATAAAATGTCCAAAACTAAATTTTCAGCCAGATAAAAAAAAAAATGGTGAAAAATTAAAAATGTGCCCTTGAAAAAGAAGAAAGAAAAATGAATATCCTTGGTCATCTTCCTTTCCTTCTATTTCCTGTCCAAGATCGCTATTATTTCGCATAATAAACGCGGTCAGCGCCCACGAGGAATAATTTTCTGGCGCAAACTGATTCATCTCGAATAAAAAAGCAGGAATGAAAATATATATGAAGAAAAATAATAAGATGAAATTATGCCACCTCAGTCAAGAAGGAAATTCCTGACCTCAGTTTTGCATTTTTATTCCCTTTTCATAAATTTTCATACCGAGAGAAATTACTCATATTTAAAAAACGACAAACTTTCCTTTAAAAAAATACAAATCTGCAAGAAACAAAATTTTAGAAGGAAAAAAAATTAATAATAAAAATTCTTTTTATAAAAATAGAATTTTATTTTACTTTTGGGGTTGATAAAATATTTAGGAGTCGATTTGACCCTCTCTTTTAATTTTAACCCAATTCGAAAATGGCGAAAAAGAAAAATATTTGTTACCCGAGACCAATGATCATCGAGACACGAAACTAGAAAAAATAATATTTTCCCCCTTTAATTGATTGCTTTATTATATATTTATATTTATAATTATTAAAAAAATAAATAAATACTTCTAACTCTGGATCAATAATTTCCATTTAGATTTTTTCAGAAAGCGATAAAAGCGATAAAATTACAAAAAAATAATAATAAAAAGATCAACAGGTGTTCCTTTTATTATGAAAATTTAGCATTTATTTTTTCTCTGCAAAAATAATAAATGAATAATAATAAAATAGTAAATGAAAAGTCAAATTCTTATTTATTTGTATATCTTCCAAAATTTTGAAAATTCTTCATCTGACGTGGCCTACACAAATAAATGATCGCTCACACAGCATTTTTGGTTTTTGGCACGAATCGAATTCTCGACATTCTTTCTCAATGAATTCAAAAAATAAATCAATCAGACTAAACTTTTTTTATAACAAAATGTAAATTTCTAGATAAACAGTAAAATAAAGGACAGAGAATTCGAAGGAGTATTCTAAAGAATTTTCAATACAAAATTATTATATTTAAAAAATTATAAATTGTTCAACAATTATTTACTTTCTTTGGTTTTGTTAGTTTTTTTTATATTGGAATTTAGCATTTTATAACAAACATCATTAGTTGTAAGGGTTCATAGTTTTGAACAATTTTACGTTATGTTAACATTTTCCATAAAAAAAAGATATTTTTATATAAAAATATCATTATAATTCGAAGATTTTCAGTTTATGAACCGTTTCAGGTTATATTCAAGTTTTTAACAGAAAAAAGGCAAATAAAAAATAAGAATAAAAGATTTTAAAGATGATTCACAACTTTTGAACAATTTCAGGTTATGTTGGCGATTTTAACACACCGGAAAACGGTATTTTTAAAATAAAAACCCACTTGGATTTTAAATAAGAATAAACATTTTTAAACTATTTTAGGTTATGATCACATTTTACACACAAAAATGGTATTTTAAAATAAAAATTATAGTTCGAAGAAGATTTTTAGTTTTTAAATAGTTTCAGGTTGTATTCACTTTTTTCACAAAAATAGATTCTTTACCAAATATTCTATTTCAAAGAAGATTCACAGCATTTGCACAATTTAAGGTTATGTTGGCGATTTAAAAACACCGGCAATAGTTATTTTTAATAAAAAAACCATTGGATTTCAAAGATGAGTTTTGAACTATTACAGGTTATATTTGAATTTTTGACCGGAAATTGGTACAGATTTCAAAGAATATACACAATTTGATATTTTAGGTTATGTCGGAGACTTAGATATACTTGGAAATAGGTATTTTTAATGAAAAATCTTTACATTTAAAAAAAATTTCCAACTATTTTAAATTATGTTAACATTTTAGTCAAAAAATTATATTTTAATATAAAAATCATTACAGTTCGAAGATATTCAGTTTTTGAAAAGTTTCAGTCTATACTCACGTTTTTCATGAAAATAGCTTATTTAAACAAATATAAATTTCGAAGAAGATTCAGAATTTTTAACAATTTCAGGTTATATTGGCGATTTAGATACATCGGAAATTGGTATTTTTAAACAAAATCATTGGATTTTGAAGACGACTAAAAATTGATGAACTTATATTTTTGGTTGAATACTCACTATTATTGTTAAAAATTCATCTTTGGTTGGAAATTTAACTTTTTTTGTCAAAATTCTTTTTTTTTTAATTTAAAATTAATTTTTTGATTAAAAATGTAACAATTTTTAAAAGAAATAAAGATTATTAACTTTAGTTTGAGAATCATCACGATGGTTCAAAATTTAACTATTTTGTTAAAAACCCGTATTTTGTGGTTTAATTAATTTTTTTTATCGTAACAAAGTCAAAAATTCATCCTTGTTGTAAAAAATATAAATATTTTGTTAAAAATTCGTTTTTTTTTTGTAGAAAATTCATTTTTTCAATCAAAATTGAACTATACTAGTTGCAGATTAATTATTTTATTTGAAAATTCATGTTTTTGGTAAAAAATCTAACTATTTTGTTGAAAATTCGTTTTTTTGTTAGAAAATTAATTTTTAACTAAAAATTTACCATCCCAGTTTAAAATTAGTTTTCTTCTTGAAGAATTAAATATTCCGAATTTTAGTTTAAAATTCATTTCGACGGTTGAAAATTTAATTATTTTATTGAAAATGCGTTTTTTTAACATTAATTTTAGAACTGATAATTCAACACTCCCATTTACAGTTAAAAATTGATCAGTTTTATTTCAAATACTTGGTTAAAAATTCATGAATTTCGTTGAAAATTCTTTTTTTTTAGATTAAATTATTTTTTGAATTGAAACTTAACTATTCCAATTAAATATTGATGATTTTATGTGAAAATTCATCTTTGTGGTAAAAAAAAACTTAACTATTTTGTTACAAATTCGTTTTTTTTTTGTTTGTTAGAAGCTTGATTTTTTACTGAAAATTAAACCATCCCAGTTTAAAATTAATTTTGTCGTTATTAAAGAATTGAAAAGTCCGAATTTTATTTAAAAAATCATTTAGATGGTTGAAAAATTTTGAATTTTGTTAAGAAATTGTATTTTTTAGTTTAAACTAATTTTTTATAATTTTTTTTATTGATAATTTTAGTTGAAAATTCATCTCTTTGGTTACAAATTTTATTATTCGCTTAAAAATTCGGTTTTTTCAGTTGAATTTTTTTTCTTGAAATTCATATTTTTTCTCACTGAAAATGTAACTATTTTATTTTTGGTTCAAAATAGATTTTTATACGTTAAGAATTCCACTTTTTTTATTTAGAATTAAAATAAGTTTTCTTTGAAAATTTACCTTTTTTTTGGCTATAAACAACAGTTTTTATTTGAAAATTAAAATATTTTTTGATTAAAAATTGAAGCTGAAAAATTGACCATTTTTTATTAATTATCAAAACAATTTTATTTTATTTCTTTTTTATTATTTCAGATAATAGATTCTATGAAATAAAAAATTTCGTATTAATAATAATTTTGTATTTAAAAAAAAAATGCAAAATGGGAAACTGGTATTGGCTTCTAATTTTCGGGGTGGGGGTAGTATCAACGGATTTGGTAGGGGTTGGTGAATGAGTACCGAAACGCTCAGCATCGCGGGCACACTCCATCGCCGGCGTCCTTTCGGTAAGCGGAAGTCGAATTTCTGCAATTGTGCTTTTTCCGGTTCCAGTGAAAGAACTTTTAGGAGATCCGGTAAGCCGATTTTCCTCATTTTTTAGCAAAATAAATTATTATTTCAGTACACTTAATCACAACAAAAATAATTTAGAAAGAAAAACAGATTTTCTTTTTCGATAAAAAAAAATCAAAAGATTTCATTCTAAAAAATTAATAAGAACCATTAAAAGTAATATAAAAAATAAATGAAAACGAGAAGTAGAAAAAATTAGGGAAAGTTTACATAAAAAAGTTTTTGGGTAATTGTACTATACCAACAATTATGTATTTATTTTTTATTTAAAAATTCACCAGAGAAATATTTTAATTATAAAGAGAAATAAAATAAAGAAATTTTCAGATTAGAATTAAAGTAAAAATTAGTTTAGTCACTTGAAAAAAATATTTTTTAGATTCTAAATAATTAAAAACTAAAGTACAAATTAATATAAAAAGGTCTTCGCTATTATTTTTGAATGCACATTATTCTATTTTAAATTCCTAACAAACAAATTTTGTTTCTTTGCTTAAAAAAATGCTATAATTTCTTAAAAATTAATAACAAAACTAAAAAGAGCTAAAAAGAATAAAATTCTACAATCTGCAGAAAATTATTCTAATCTAACCAAATAAAAAATTATAAAAATTATTTATTTGAACACTTAGGAATTATCCAAAATTGATTTCTATTTAGAACATCCGGGTAATTTAGAAAACGATCAGAGATAGAAAAAAAAATCAACACATGTTTTTAAAATTGTTATGAAATTCGAATATTTCTTTGTTTTAACAATAAACTGAAGCTATTATTAATAATAAATGATTCACCTTCTTTTTTTTAAAGAAGAAATTTTTTAAATAAATCAATTTGTCCTAAAAATAAATATTACGTAAAAAAATGGATTTTAATCGAAAATTACTTTCAAACGATACGAGCGCAAATTGTAATTGAGAGGGAAATTTCGAATGGTTGTCATGTTCGCTATTAATTTTCTTGTTAAAGTCGACAACCTACGTTAACGCATATGCAGATTTTTGTTTTTAAATTTTGTTTTTCACAAAAAAAGAATAGTTTTATTTAAGAAATTAGTCCTTGTTTCTCATACTTCTATATCGAAAAATTATTTTTAAATTAGCAAATCTAAGAGATAGTTGCAAAAATAAATTTATAAAATCAAGGATAAAATTAATTAATTAAAAAATTATAATAAAGTTAAAAATACTAAAGATTTTACTCCTTTTTTAATACAAAAAAAAATATATTTACAATACTAATCTTTCATTCATTTTGAAGAAAGTTATCTCTATTAATAAATTATAAAAAATATTTTGATAATAAAAAAAATTAATAATTGCAGAAGTGCATCACTCTCTCGTAATCTCTATGAAAATGAAACAAGAAAGTTGACATGAGAGATAAAAGAAACGAGGAAGCCAAAGTGGTAACAATAGTTATAGGAAATTTATTTATAGAATAAAGTGTTTAAGAATAAGATTCCAGCTTCTGATCAATTTTAATTTTTAATGAACTAAATTTAAATATTCAAAAACTGTATATATTCGTAATTAAAAAGGATTAAATTTCAGGAAAGCATAACGAGGCTACGACATTTTTGGAAATAAAAAAAACACTCGAAAACAAAATCTTCTTTTTTTCCTTATTTTGGTTCTTACAATTTGAATTTGAAAATAAAAATTTGAAACTAATTGATTTAAATTAAATAAATTGATTTTAAAACTAAATAAATTTAAATTTAAAAAAAAATTGAATTAACAAGAATTTTGAAATTAAATTTGAATGTTGGGCGTTAAAATGAATTTAAATTCTGATTCATTCTTAATTTAATATCTTGAATTAAAAAAATTTAAATTGAAAACTTCAACAGGATTAAATTTATAAACAAAAAATGAGTCCCAGAAATTCTTGGTAATTAAACCAAAAACAAAAATTTCTTTGTCTTTTTTTTCTTATTTTCGTTGACAAAATTTGAATTTTAAAGTTAAAATTAAACTTAGTTAAGATTGATTTTTAATTAATTTTAATTCAAATTAATTGAATGAATTTTTTTATTCAAACCAACCAAAAACCGAAAATTCTTTTCTCTTTCTTTTTTTTCATTTTGGGTTTTTAAATTGAAATCATAAAATTTAAATTTGCACTTAATTAATTTAAATTATTTTTTAAATTAATATAATTTAAATTACATAAATTAATTTTTAATTTTCTAATTAAAATAATTTAAAATTCAAATTCTAAATTTTCTTTTAATTAACAATTTTTTAGTTCAATTTAGACGTTACACGTTAAAAAGAATTTGAATTGTAATTCATTCTTTATTTGATTTCTTAAATTAAAAAAAAGTTAGGCTACAAAATGCTTAGTAATTAAAAAACCAACTGATCCAAAATCACCCAAAAACTAAAACTTTTTTGTCTTTCTTTTTTTTCATTTTGGTTTTTAAAATTTGAATTTTAAAATTAAAATTTGAACCTAATTAATTTTTAATTAATTATAATTTAAATTACATAAATTAGTTTTTAATTTTGAAATTAAATAATTTAAACTTTTTATTTTTTCTTAATGAACAAGAAGTTTATAGTTAAATTTTTCTGTTGGACGTTAAGAGAAATTTAAATTCTGATTCATTCTTAATTTAATTTCTTAAATTTAAAAAAAATGAGACTAAGAAATTCTTGCAGATTAAAAAAAAACTAAAGCAAAATTTTCTTTTTTTATTTTGGTTTTTAAAATTTGACTTTTAAAATTAAATTTTAAACTCAATTAATTTTTAATTGATTAAAATACAAATTTACATTAATTAATTTTTAAATTAAATTAATTAAATTTAATTTTAAAGTTATGATTTTTTTAATTAGCAAAAATTTCGTATTTAAATTTGAATGTTAGACGTTAAAAAGAATTTGAATTCTAATTCACTCTTCATTTAATTTCAGAAATAAAAAAATTTAGGCTACAAAATTCCTGCTTATTAAAAAAAAACAAAGCCACCCAAAAAAAAACAAAACTTTTTTAAATGAGCTGAATTTAAATTAAAATTTGTTATCTAAATTTTGGTTGAATCAACGAAAGTGCCGTAGTTAAATTTGAATGTTGCGCGTTAAAAAGAATTTAAATTGCAATCCAACCAATCCAAACCCAAAACTTCTTTTTCAAAAGGTCTAATTTTTTTCTTCAAATTTAACGAAATGCCCCAGAATCCGATTCTATTTTTCAATTTTAACGGGAAAAATGTAAACAAAAAATGCAGATTTACGATTTTTTAAATGAAATAATCAATTTTAAATAAATAAATAAAATTCATTTTAAAAAAAGCAATTGGGCAAATCAAAGTAGAATTTCAATTCAAGAATCTCGATATTGTATAATTTCAGAATAAAATCTCGAAAATAGAATCATTTTAAAACGTTCTAAATTGAACAATTAAATTTCGAATTCCAAATCTAGAAATTGCATAATTTCAGAATAAAATTTAGAAAATAAAACAATTTTAAAAGTTGAAAAATGAATAATTTTAGAATAGAATAAAAAAAAATTTCAAATTGGAAATAAAATTCTAAATAAAAACCATTAAAAAAATTTGGATCAGATAAACTGTTTTAATTTCCCACAATTTTGGTTGAAAATTGTGGGAAATTAAAAAAGTTTATTTGATCCAAATTTTCTTTAGTTGAAATTTCAACTACTTCTTTGAAAATGATTATTGTTGTTGAAAATCTATGTCTTTTAATGAAAATTAAACTATTCCATTACTGGTTAAAAATTGATCCTTTCTTTTGAAAATCCAAACTAATAAGTGAAAATTGAAGTACTTCATTAAAAATTAATTTTCCGCTTAAACATTCCAAATCTTGTTAAAATTCATTTCGTTGGTTGAAAATTCGTTTTTTTTCCACTACAAATTAATTTTTTGAACTAAAAATTTAATTATTTCGTTTTTGAATAAAAACAAATGATCAGTTTTTAGAAGAATTTAAATTTTGATTAATTCTGAATTTAATATCCTAAATTAAAAAAAAAATAAGGGAAATTGGTCTTTTGAGTCTCCTTGCTATTAGAAAAAAAAAACTAAGAAAAGAACACTCTACTCTTCTGTTTCGCGATTCACGAGATGCAAAAGCAGAATCTGTGCTTGATTCAGCTTTTTTTTTTAAATATCGAGGAAATGATGACTTTTTTTTGTCACCACTTAGCATTTAGCTCCACCCCCTTTGCGCATGGAGTGCTAAAAATATCAGGAATTTTATATAAATAGCAGAACGCATTGCAGAAATCTGAGGCAAATGTAAACATCGTATCAACTTCTGCCATAAGTCAGAGGATAACGTTTCAACAGTCAATGAATTGTCACTGTTGGTACTCTCCCGAAATGCATTCCCCAAATTCAAAATTAAAAAAAATTACAAATTTCAGACATCACAGAATCTATGGGATAAAATATAGGGACGAAAGGGTACTTTTTGTAACCAGGTTGGCGATTCAGTGGAAGATTTCAAATTCCCGGTTTTTCCGGATCAAGTTTTTCAATTTTTTCGGTCAACTAAAAATTTACATATTCATATTTGCAACAGAGACCAAAATTGTAAAATAAATGAATTTTCAAACAAAATACTTACATTTTCTAATAAAAAAAAAATACCAACTTTTGTGAAAAAAAATAGAATTTTTAAATTTTTCGTCGGTAAAATTAATTTTTAAAAAAGTTTAAAAAAAAAAGTTCAATTCTGAAGCAGTGATGAATTTCAAAATAAAATTATGAATCTTTACCTGTAATAGTTAAATTATAAACCAGAAAGATGAATTTTTAAACAAGAACATTAATTTTTTGACCAAAAACACCAAAAAGATACGAATTTTCAACAAAATGTTTAAATTTTTAATTAAAACAGACAAACTTTCAACAAAATAGTTGAATTTTCAAACAAACGAATATTATATTTATTAAAAAAGACAACATTTTCAACCAAACTGAAATAATTACATTTTAGGTTGAAAAAATTAATGTGTAGCCAAATAGACGAATTTTCAGCTACAAAAAGGTAATTTTTAATCAACAGAATTACTTTCCACGAAAAAAAAACTAACTTTAAAAAAGTTAAATTTTTAACTTTATAATTTAAATTAAAATTTTTAAAGAAAGTGATGAATTCTTAAATAAAATTATTCATCTTTAACTGGAATAGTTAAATTAAAAACCAAAAGATGAATTTTTAAACAAGAAGATTAATTTTCAAATAAAAAGATTAATTTTCTAACCCCAAATAGTTTAATTATTTTTACTAAAAAAGATAAATAGTCAACCAAAACTTGAATAATTAAATTTTAAGTCATACAAATTAATGTATGGTCAAACAGATGAATTTTTAACTACAACTATGGTTTTTTCAATTTCAAAATTTACTTATAATAGTAAACCTAACTTAAAAAAATTAGTTAGATTTTCAAACAATGCAAGGAATTATCAAATAAAATTGTAAATTTGTAACTGGTATCCAAAAAGAAAAGAAACAAATTTTTAACAAAATATTTAAATTTTCGGCAAAAAAAATCCTTTTCATCCAAAGAAAAAAAAAAAGTTTTTAAGCAGATAGCTCATATTTGAACCAACGAAATTAAATTTAAATTACAATTATGAATTTTCAACCAAAAAATTAATTTTCAACCAAAAATTTAACTTTCAACCAAGCAATTTTATTTTCTAGACAAAAAGAATTATTTCCAACTAAATTGACAAATATTTAACTGTAATACTCAAATTTATAAACGAAAAGAAGAATTTTCAAATAAGAACATCTTGCAAAGCAAAAGATAATTTTCTACAAAAAAATCAATTTTCAACTAAATATGTGGCTTTTCAACGAAATAGTTGAATTTTTAATAATAAAAGACCATTTTTCTTGCAAGTTTTTGAATTTGAATTGAGAAAAAAATAAAGTTTCAACTGAAAATGGGATAGTCAAATTTTTAGTTGAAAAAATTAATCTTCAACAAAAAAACGGATTTTCAAAAAATAGTTATATTTTCAACCAAAAAGACGAATTTTTAAAGAAGAAGATTAATTTTATAACAAAAAATAGATTTTTTCAACAAAATACATGAATTTTTAACGAAATAGTTGAATTTTTAATTTAAGAAGACAAATTTTCAACCAAATAGTTGAATTAAGAACTAAAAAAAAATCATTTTCAACCGCAAATGAAATAGTAACACTTTTAGTTGAAAAAAATTAATTTTAAACCAAACATATGAACATAAAACCAATAAATTTTCAAGGGAATTCAAAAGAATTGGATGAAATGCCTAAGAATTCAAGATGAGGTTAAAAGACTTCAGAAACAATTGAATAAAAAATAAAATAAGTAGAATCAGGTAAATTTAGAAAAATTCGAAAGAATTCCGGAGAAATTAATAATAATTCAGGGTGAATTCTAATAAATAATTTCAAAGCTTTGAAACCCTAAAAAATACCTCAGTTCTCGTGAATATATTCTGAAAAATCCACTAAAATATTATAAAATACCTTGAAATTTTATGATAATATTTTTTGAAATCCTGGAAAAGGTCTTAAAATCATTGAAATTCTCAGAATTCTTATAAATCCTGTGAAATCTTTAAAAATATATTAAAACCTAGTATGTCCTGTAAAATCGTTCAGTATCTTAAAAAATTCTTGAAGGGTTGAACTAAATTATTAGAAATTATTTTTTTGGATCCTTGATTAAAAATGTTAACGTCTTTGGTAAAAAATCGGTTTTTCTTTTAGTTCTAAACTAATTTTTTAAAACTAAAAGTGTAACTTTTTCCCGTTTTGGTTGGAAATTAATATTTTTTATTTGAAAATTTGCCCTTTTTTTAGTTAAAATGTAACTTTTTGGATTAAAAGTTTATCTCTTTCTGTAAATATTTAATCTTTTCAAATTCAAAATTCAAGTGTTTATTAAAAATTGTTGTTATTTGATTGAAAATTGAGTATTTTCTTGAGCATTCAAAAATCTTTTGAAAAAGTCATACTTCTTGGTTAAGAATGTAATTGTTTTGTTAAAAATTTTTCTTTTTGCATGAAAATTAAAAAAATTGATGACAATTTTTTTTCTTTCTTGGATAACCAAATTTTTTCAATTGGAAATTCAACTGTTTTTTTGTCGAAAATTTCTCCTTTTGCTTAATAATTCAACAATTTGATAGAAATTATGTTGTTAAAAATTAAAATTTTCTTGTTGAAAATTCACCTGTTTCGTAGAAAATTCGTATTTTCGGCGTCAAAATAGAACAATATAAAATAAATTTAAATATTTTGTTAAATATTCGTCTTTTTTAGTAAAAAATATATTTTTTTTATTAAAAATTCTTCTCACTTGTTAAAAATGTAACTGTTTTGTTGAAAACTCATTTTTTAAGTTAAAAATTTAACTATTTTGTTAGAAATTCATCATTTTCTCTTGAATATTCAACAATTTGGTAGAGATTCTTTTTGCTTTCTTGACTGAAAAATAATTTTTGGTTTAAAAATAAAATATTAAATTTTTCTTTAAGAGCTTACCTTTTTATAAAAAAATGTATTATTTCGATGAAAATTGAATTTTGTTTGCTCAAAAATGTAACATTTTTGCAAAAAATGTATACTACTTGCTTTTTTTTGCTTTGTTTTAGTTGAGAATTCATAACGTTTTTTATTATCAATTAAATTATTTTTGTTGAAAATTTATCTTTTTAGTTAACACCATGTTGTGTTAAAAATTAAAGTTTTTTAGTTTAAAAATCCAACTATCAATCTAAACATTTTTAAAAAAGAAAAACTTTAAACTAGACATTGATTCATGTAACTTGTTAAAAATTCGTCTTCTTTGCATTGAAATGTTACAAATTAAACAATTTTAGATCGGGTAAAGTTTAAAAAAAGATAACATTCCGAAAGGAATGAAAAGATATTGACCTTGTCTTATTTTAAAATTAAAGCATTTAAAACTAAATAATTTGTAATTTAAATATTTTAAATCAAAAACTCTAAAAACGGAAAAATTCCAGACTAAAATTTTGGAAACTGACTTAAAAATAATTGAATTTTTTTAGAAAATAGTTGAATTTTCTACAAAAAAAAAAAAAAGATTAATTTTTAATCTAAAGGTCGGACTTTCTGTCAAAATAAAGGAATTTTAGGACCAAGAAGATGAATATTTAAACGGTTAATTTTCAACGAAATAGTCAAATTTTCAAAATTTGCGAGGTCAATGATCTACAAAGTGCACCGAAAAGGAAAACAGGAAAAAGTGCGAATGACCTAGAAAATAGGAGTGACGAATCGAGGGAATTTTTAGAAATTTAGAGACTTGCTAATAAACAATTTAAAATAACCAGAATCCTATTTATTGTCGATCCGTGGGAGTTTTGGGAAAAACGTCAATCGAATATGTAACTCCGGAAATTGTAACTTGGTTAAAAATGAGAAAAGGAAAAATGAAGTTAAAAATAATCAATTGCATTTCATAATTAGTTCAATCGAAATAAAAATATAATAGTCCTTCCTTTTTTAATAACATTCTTTCCCGAACGTAAAATCCAAAGAAGAAAATTCCCATCAGTTTGATTGGAATTAATTTAAACGGAAAGGAATAAAATTTCGAAGAATCCAATAAAATTGAATGATATTCAAAAGAAGAATACAAAAAGACAAATTTTCAAAAAACAATTATTTTTCATTAGAACACGAAAAAAAAATTATTCCAAATTGTTAATGTTTTAGGTCAAAATACGAATTACCAACTAAGAAAACTAAATTTTAAAAGTTATATTTTCAGGTAAAAAACGAACTTTCAACGAAATAGTTAAATTTTAAATCAGAGAAATGAACCTTTGATAAAAAGAAATGTTTAATTAGTTCAAATTTCCCCCAATAGATGAATTTTTACTAGAAGAAGTTCAATTTTCAACTAAAATGATATAGCTTCAAATAAAATTGTTACATTTTAGTTGAAAAAATTATTTTTCAACCAGAAAAAAAACGAAGTCGCAACCAACTAGAATAATTTTGTGCTAAAATAGTTGAATTTTCAACAAAATAAATAATTTTTCAATAAAATAGTTGAATTTTTAACCAAATACTTAAATTTTTTACATGCAAAGATAAATTGACAAACAAATAGTCGAATTTTCAACAAAAAAAAAACAAAAAAATGTTTAAATTTTCAACTAAAAAGTGAAATAAAAAAAAAGAATTAAATAAAAAGAGATTTTTCTGTCAGAAAGAGAAAAAAAATTTATGCCAAAAGAAAAATGTTCTGTATAATAGTTGAATTTTTAACAAAAACGTTAATTTTCTACCAAAAAAATACGAATTTTCGAACAAATAGTTGAGTTATCAACTAAAAAAGTTAAACTTTCATTCATAAAAAAACTTAAAATTTCTATAAAAAATTCAATAAAAAAACAACGAATTTTCAACAAGATAGTACAATTTTTATATAAAAATTGTAATTTTCAGAAAAAGAATTAAATTCTCGACAAAAAATGTAAGTTCATATTTCAACTCAAAAATATGAAATTTCTGCCAAAACAGATGAATTTTCAAGCAAAAAATACGATTTTTTAAACAAATAGTTTAATTTTCTTCTAAAAAATGTTTTTAAACTTCTTTTTTATTAAAAAAATTTATTTCCGCAAAAAAAAAATATTTACTACAAACATAACATAATACAAACATAAAAAACTATTTTTGAACAAAAGAGTAAAAAATTTCGACAAGAAAAATTAATTTTTCACATAAAAAAAACGTTTCCTCAACCAAATATTTTGCAGTCAGAAAAGAAAAAAAATTCATCCAAACTGTCGAAATTTTTTATCAAAAGTAGAATATTCTATAAGGAAGTTGAATTTATAAAAACGTTAATCTTATACAGAAAAATACAAATTTTCAAACAAATAGTTGAGTTTTCAACTAAAAAAGTTAAACTTTCATTCATAAAAAAACTTAAATTTTCTGTGAAAAATTCAATTAAAAAACAACAACGAATTTTCAACAAAACAGTACAATTTTTAACTAAAAATTGTAATTAAAAAAAAAAAAAGAATTAAATTATCGTCAAAAAATATAATAGTTCATATTTCATCTCAAAAATATGATATTTCTAACTAAAGATATGAATTTTCAAGCAAGAAATACGATTTTTTTAACAAATAGTTGAATTTTCATATAAAAAAAAATATTTTTTAACGTTTTTTTTTAGTAAAAAAATATATTTTCACACAAAAAAAAAGAATTTTCAACAAAATAGTGAAGTATTCAAACAAACAAAAAATTGTTTACAAATAAAGAATTTTCAGTCAGAAAAGAAAAAAAAGTACATGCAAGTTGTTGAAGTTCTAAGTTAAAATAATTTTTTTTTTGTGAAACACATGAATTTCCAATAAAAACGTTAATTTTATAACAAAAAATTAGGATTTTCAAACAAATAGTAGAATTTTCAAATAGAAAAATGAAAAATTTACATGCAAAAAAGGCAGTTCAATTTTCAGTAATAAAAATCAATTTACTACTAATAAGAAATAAAAAACTATTTTTGAACAAAGGAGTGAAAATTTCAACAAGAAAAATTAATTTTTCACACAATAAAAAAGCGTTTCCTCAAAAAAATATTTTAGCCAGGAAAGAAAAACAAACTTCGTTTAAATTGTTGAAATTTTAAGCGAAAAGAAGAATATTCTATAAAGCAGTTGATTTCTCAACAGGTTAATTTTTTAACAAAAAATACAAATTTAAAAAAATTAGTTGAATTTGGACTAAAAAATGAGAACTTTTTATTCAAAAAAGGAAAGTTTTAATTTTCAGAAAAAAAATAATTTTCTAGAAAAAGAAAAGGATATTTCAACAGAATAGTGAAATTTGCAACAAAAAAATATTTTTTTGAAAAAAGTTGAATTAAAAAAAAAATTAATTTCCAACAAAGAAGAATTAAAAAAAAAAAACAGTTACACTGTATACCAAAAAAAATTTGATTTCTACTAAAAAAGAGACATTTTTAAACCAAAAAGACAAATTTAGAACAAAAATTTGAATTTTTAAACCAAAAGTATTACTTTTTTTAATTATTGCACTTTTAAAAAAATGATTCAAGTTTGAATCAACTAATACAATTGTTTAATTTAATAGTAGATTATTCAACTGGGAAGAATGAACTTTTATTTTTTTTTTAAACAAAAATGTAATGATAGATATTTAAACTAAACGGATTTTAATTAAAAATAAAAAAAATGAATAAATTTTCAAACAAAAAGTTGTATTTTTATCGAAAAACGATTTAAATTTCTACTAAAACCGACGAATTTTTGAACCAAAAAAGATTTTTTTTTCAATTTTCAAACAGATACTAAATTTTTTAACCATAAATCTACATTTTCAAACTTACTTAATTTTTCACATTCCCTGGACCATTAATTTATCGAAAGATGTTTAACATGGAATCTTTTATAAACGGAACAAAACAATGTCAAATTAAGAATTAAAAATGTCAAATTTACTATTATTTACAAAAATGTCCTTAGTTTTGCAAAAACTTTTTTTAATCCTTGAATTCTAGAAAAGTTGAACTCATTTGCTAAAAAACATTTTTTTTTGTTAAATGCTTAACCGTTGGATTAAAAATTTTAAGTATTTGTTTAAAATTAGTTTTTGTTGTTGTTAAAAGGTAAATTTTTAAATTAATAGTATAACTTCCCATTTTTAGTTAACAATTGATATTTTTATTTGACAATTTTTCTAGAAAATTACTTTTTTTTTTGGCTTGATAACTCAACAATCTGATTGAAAGTTTTTTTTTCATGTCTAAAAAATATGTTTTGATTGAAAATCCCATGATTTTTTGTTATTAAATAGTTCATTCTTCTCGATTGAAAAATCTACTATTAAATTTTCCTCGACCATTAATTTATCGTAAGATTCTAAACATAGAATCTTTTATAAACAGCACAAAACAATTTCAAATTAAATTTAAAAAATGGTCCAATTTACGTTTCTTGATAAAAATTTCCTTAATTTTCCACAAATTTTGTTTAATTATCGGTTTGGCTGTAATTTGAAATATAGCAATAAATTAATCCCAGAAAATAGATTTGTAGCTTGCACTTTCGCTATTTGAAATAATTGAGACATTTGTCATAAAATATATTTTTTCCCCCTCAGAAAATGGGGAAAAGCCGGAAGGAAGGAATTTTATCAAAGGCTATGGTGCTGCTGGGAGTGAGAATTTTTTTTCTCGCAGAAGCTGCTCCAGGTTTAGATTTAAAAAATTGGAAAGAGGGAGAATTAACCCCGATAATTTCGCCTCCTTGTTCCACAAACGAATCTTGCTGGAGTTGGATACCAGTGATAGATGCACCAGGTTCTCCTTTTATTTCCCAGGAAGACCCGGAAATGCAAGCGCCAAGGTAAATAAACAACAAGGTTAACACAGCAGAGCAAAAAATTGCAAAATTAATCAATTTTTAAACAAATCATTCAATTTTCCACTCAAAAATATCATTTCTTTTTACAAAAAATGCAATACTTAAACTTTCAGTTAAAAAATTAAAGTTTCAAAAAAGCAAACAAAACGGATTTTCAAGAAAATAGTTAAATTATCAAACAAATAACTGAATTAAAAAAAAATTGTTCACATTTAACTGGAACCTTTGAATTTTTAAACAAAAAAATTAATTTTCAACCAAGAAAATTAATTTCCACAAAAAAATACGAATTTTTAGCTAAACTAGAAAAAAAATTAACAAATAATTGGATAATTAAATTTTTAGTAAACAAATTACGAAGTAGTTGAATTTTCAACCAAAAAGATAAATTTTTAAACAAGAGTAATTTTCAAAGAAAAATATAATTTTTTATCACAAAACATAATTTTTTAAACTAAATAGTTGAATTTCTAATCCAAGAAGACAAATTTTCAACCAAACAGTTGAATTTAGAAGAATTAGATTGCAAAATTAATTAATTTTCAAACAAATAATTAAATTTTCCACTCAAAAATATCATTTCCTTTTACAAAAAATGGAATACTTAAACTTTCAGTTAAAAATTTTAATTTTCAATAAAACAAACCAAACGGATTTTCGAAAAAATAGTTCAATTTTCAACGAAAGAACTAAATTTTAAAATAAAATTGTTCACATTTAACTGGAATATTTGAATTTTAAACAAGAAAGATGAATTTTCAACTAAATTTCTGAATCTGTAACTAGAATATTTGAATTTTTCTCCAAAAAGATTAATTTTCAACCAAAAAAATTCATTTCTACACAAAAAAAAATCGAATTTTTAGATAAAATAGAAATTTTTTTAAACAAAGAATTGAAAAATTAAATGTTTAGTAAAAAAATTAAAGAATAATAGTTTATTTAATTAATAATATTATTATGGAATAATAGTTACATTTTCAGTAAAACAAAAAATAATCTTCAACCAAAGAAATAAATTTTTAATTAAAACGATGAACTTTCAGCGATAAAAAATTAATTTTTAACAAAAGAGTTTAACTTTCGACAAAATATTTTTATTTCCAACCTAAGAGATGAATTTTTAACTCAAATGATAAATATTTAACTGGGATAGTTAAATTTTTAAAGAAGCTTAACTTTCAAAGAAAAACATTACAAAATACGTGAATTTCGAACGAAATAGTTGAATTTTCAGAAACAAAAAGTTGAATTTTCAATTAAAAAAGACCAATTTTTCTGCAAATTTTCAAATTTTGAACGAGAACAAATTAATTTTCAACTCAAAATGGGATAGCCAAATTTTCAGTTGAAAAAAATTAATGTTTAACAACAACAAAAAAAAAAGGATTTAAAAAAAAAAGTTCAATTTTCTGCCGAAAAGGTGAAATTTTAAACAAGAAGATTAATTTTCAGATGAAAAAATTAATTTTATAACAAAAAATATCATTTTTCATAAAAACATATGAATTTTTAACGAAGTAGTTAAATTTTTAATTCAAGAAGACAAATTTTCAACCAAACATTTTTCAAGAAAATAGTTTATTTTTCAACCAAAGTGATGAATTTCAAAATAAAATTGTCAATATTTAACTGGAATAGTTGAATTTGACAAGAAAGATATATTTTTAACAAAAATTTTTAAATCTTTGACCAGAATATTAAAATTTTTAACCAAAAAGATTAATTTTCAATCGAGAAAATTAATTTGTGCAAAAAACGAGGCGAATTTTTAACTAAAATAGATATTTTTTCAACAAAGAATTAAAAAATTAAATTGGTTGTAAACAAATTATGGACTTTTCAACTGAAGTAATAGTTACTTTTTCAGTAAAAGGAAAACAGCTCATTTTTTAATGAAAGAAATGAATTTTTAATTAAAACAATGAATCTTCAAAAACAAAAAATTAAATTTTAACAAAAGAGGTTAACTTTCCACCAAGCAATTTTATTTCCAACCTAAAAGATGAATTTTTAACTAAAACGATAAATATTTAACTGGAATAGTGAAATTTTTAACCGAAAGGACGAATTTTTAAAGAAGATTAACTTTCAAATAAAACGATTAATTTTCTGAGAAAAAAAAAATTTTTTTCAACAAAATACATGATTTTTTAATTCAAGAAGACAAATTTTCAACCAAATAGCTGAATTAAGAACTAAAAAAAAAATTTTCATCCCCAAATTAAATAATCAATAATAAATAATTAAATCAATTTCTTTGAAAACATTTGAAATGTTTTTAAATCTGTTAAAGTGTTTTTGAATATTTAAGATCTTTTTGAAGCGTTTTGAAATCATTTGAAATCTTTTTACATTTTTCAAATCTTTCTGATATTTTTTGAAAAAATTGAAAATCTTCTAGAATCTTTTTTAAAAATGCAAAGCTTTTTGAAGTTTTTAAAAAACATTTGACATCTTTGTGAAGTTTTTTGAAAACATTAGAAATCTTTAATTTTTTGAATCTTGTTGAAGTTTTTTTAAGTTATTCGAAATCTTTATCAAATCTTTTTAATTATTTGAAATCTTCGGAAGTTTTTTTTTAACATTTGAAATCTTCGAAAATCTTTTTAAATATTTCAAATTTTTTTTTAACATTTGAAATCTTCTAAAATGTTTTTAAATATTTGAAATCTTTTTCCATCTTTTTCCATCTTTTTAATTATTTGTAATTTTTGAGAATTGCTTTTTGAGAACATTGGAAATCTTCTGAAATTTTTTTAAATATTTCAATTTTTAGGAAGTTTTTTAAGAACATTTAAAATCTTCTGAAATATTTTAAATCTTATTGAAGTTTTTGCAAGTCACTTGAAATCTTTATGAAACTCTTTTCAATCTTTTTAATTATTTCAAATCTTTTTGATGTTTTTTCAAATCATTTCAAATCTTAATAAAATCTTCTAAAATCTTTTTAAATATTTGATACCTTAATTGCGAAGTTTATGGAAAACATTTGAAATCTTTTTGAAGTTTTTTTAAAATCATTTCAAATCTTTAGAAAACCTTCTGATATCCTTTTAAATATTTTAAATCTTTTTGAAGTTTTTTAAAGTCTTTATAAAATTTTCTGAAATCATTTTCAATTTTTTTAAAATTATTTATAATCTTTGTGCATTTTTTTGTTTGAAAACATTTTAAATCTTTTTAAGTATTTGTAATCTTTTTTAAGTCATTTTAAGCCTTTACAAAATTTTCTGATATTCTTTTAAATGTATGAAAACTTTTTGAACTAATTATTTGAAATCTTCTGAAATCTTTTAAAATATTTTTATAACTGATTTTCGAAGTTTTTTCAAGTCATTTGAAATCTTTTGGAATCTTTCTGAAGTTTTTGCAAGTTATTTGGAATGTTTATGAAATCTTTTTCAATCTTTTTAATTATTTGAAATCTTTGTAAATTTGTTTGAAAACTTTTTAAATCTTTTTGAATATTTGAATCTTTTAAAAGTTTTTTGTAGTCAATCGAAATCTTTAAACAACCTTTTTTATTATTTGAACTCTTTGGGAGATTTTTTTCTAAACATTTCAAATCTTATAAAAACCTTTCAAATATTTCCAATCTTTATAATTCTTTTTAAAAACTTTGGAAATCTTCTGAAATTTAGCTTGAAATATTTTAAATATTTTTGCATTTGTTAAAAAATACTTGAAATCCTTTTAAACATTTGAAATCTTTTTGAATTATTTGAAATCTTTATAAAGTCTTCTGATATATTTCTCAATTTGTTTAATTATTGGAAATCTTTAGCAAGTTTGCTGAAATATTTATAAAATATTCCAAATCTTTTTGAAATTTTTATAATATCTTCTGAATTCTCGTTAAATTTTTTATGCTATCGGAAATCTTTGGGAAGTTTTTTGAAATTTTTATAAAATCTTCTGACATCTTTAAAAATATTTTAAATCTGTATGAAGCTTCTTGAAAACATTTGCTATCTTTTTAGACATTTGAAATCTTTTTGAAGTCATTTAAAATCTTTATAAATATTTGGAATATTTTTTTAATCATTTCAAATCTTGATACAATCTTTAAAAATATTTGATATGTTAATTGTGTTTTTTGAAAACATTTAAAATCTTTTGAAATATTTTAAATCATTTTGAAATCATTCTAAGGTCTTCTGAAATGTTTTTCAATTTTTCCATTATTTGAAATCTTTGGGAAGTTTTTTGAAATCTTTATAAAATCTTCCGAAATCTTTGTAAATATTTCAAATATTTTTATAGTTTTTCGAAGTCCTTTGACATAAATCTTGTGAACTTTTTTTTTAATATTTGAAAATTGTTGACATTTTTTTAATTTTTACAAAATCTCCTAAAATCTTGATTAATTATTTATATTATTTGAAATATTTTGGAACTTTTTTGAAATCTTTTTAAATATTTGATATCCTAATTGTGAAGTTTTTGAAGTAATTTAAAATCTTTATAAAGTCTTCTGATATATTTTTCAATTTTTTTAATTATTGGAATTCTTTGAGACGTTTTATGAAATCTTTATAAAATCTTCCAAATCTTTTTAGATATTTGAAATGTTTTTGTAGTTTTTTCAAATGTTTGAAAATCTTCTGAAATCTCTTACAATATTTTTAATTATTTGAAATGTTTGGGAAGTTTTTCAAAAATTTTTTGAAATCGTTTCAAATCTTTATGAAGTCTTTTTAAATATTTGATGTCTTTATTGTGAAGTATTTTGAAAGCACTGGAAATCCTTTTAAATATATGAAATCTTTTTTTTTTTTTTAATTATTTCAAATCTTTATAAAATCTTCTAAAATCGTTTTAAATTTTTGATATCTTAACTACGAATTTTATGGAAACTATGAAATCTTTTTTAAATAATCGATATATTTTTGAAGTAATTTCAAGTTTTTACAAAATCTTTAGAAATCTTTTTAAATCTTTTTCAATTAAAATAAAAACAATAATTACTTTCACTCATATGCCCTGCAATCTGTAAATAAAGTAGAAATCAACTTTCTGAATTGACCAAAATTTTAAATTAAATTCTCGGTCATTCTCCAGGCATATGAAAATTCGAAATCTAAACCTGACTATAGAATTAAAACAAAAAAAAATTAATTTTTCCCAAAAATAGTTGGATATTCTAAATTAAATATAAATAAAAAATTTCCTTTCCCTCTCACCTTCAAATCTAAATTCTAAATTCGTTTTCAGGCTACAGACAATTCGAGGAGCCGGTTCAGGCGACTGGCAAGAAACCCCGGAAAAATTCGATACCTCGGACCGAATAATTCCAGTTTCCTCCGCATTTTCCAGCAGATTATCAAAAAAGGACGTTTTTACGTCAAGAGGTTGGGGAGCTGGAGGAATGCCATTTTCCGTTCTCTACATGAGTCCCCACAATTCTCGAAATAATCACGGCACCTCAGTATCGACTTCAGGAGAGGCACAAAAACCCGAAAAGCCACACAGAAATGCCGAAATTATTCCAATTCCGAGTAAAAATACACAGCCGAATTATCGAGTCGCACTTCGGAATGGATCGCGAAAACAATATTCGATTATTCCCCAACTCTTTATCTCTTACGGTTGGGGACCTTCTGGTAAATAAAGTACCGAAAAAACAAAACAAAGAAAGAAACAAGGAAATTAATTAAATAGGGTGTCTACTCAAAATTCTGGAAACAAATTTCCCGACAATTCCAGGTTTTGAATTTTTTTTATAATAATGAACTCGAAATATTTATAGAGTTTCGCGAGTTTATGATAAATAATAATTTATTCCAGTTTCTAGAGATTCAATCAAAATTTTTATTTAAAAAAGGTTTGCAAGTAAAAATTTGGATTTTTAGAAAAATAGATGAATTTTTAACCAAATAGTTGCATTTTTAAACAAATTGTAGAAATTTCAACTAAAATAGTAACATTTTTGGTTTAAAAAAATTCATTTGTAATCAAACATAAGAATTTTCAACTAAAATTATAAATCTTAATCGGAAATAGTTGAATTTCCAAATAAAAAATTAATTTTTGCTGCAAAAAAATACATTGTCAACCAAAACTTAAATAATTAAATTTTAAGTTAAAAAATTAATGTTTAATCAAACGAATTTTTAAACTAGAACTACGGAAATTTCAATTGTTTTGAGTTAAATTTAAAATAAAAAAATTACTTAAAAAAAATAGTTACATTTTTAAACAAATTGATCAATTTTCAAATAAAATTGTAAATATTTAACTGGAATAGTTGAATTTTTTAGTGTAGTATTTGAATTTTAAATCAAAAAGAATTATTTTCAACGTAGAAGATTAATTTCTAACAAAAAAGACGAATTTTCAACTAAAAAGGATAATTTTTCAAGAAAAAATTTAACTTTTGGTCAAAAAGCGAATGTTTGACCAGAGATAAATTTTTAAGTAAAATTATGAAACATTAGGTTTAAGGCAAAAATGAATATAAACCAAAAATGAAACACATTTTCAAACATAAATTTACCAAAAATGGAATAGTTACATTTTTAATTTAAAAAAAAATAATAATTTACCACAAAAACAGCAGATTTATTTTAGGATAGTTTTATTTTCAACCAAAATGATAAATATTTAATTGGAATACTTGAATTTTCAACCAAAAAGATGAATTTTCAGACAAGATTATTTTTCTACTAAAAATACGTTTTTTCAAGAAGAAGCGAATTTTCAAATAAAAAAAAAATAATTTTCAACCAAATAATTAAATTATCAAGTAAAACCGGTTTATTTTTCACAAAAAGTAAAAGTTAAATTTTCAGTTGAAACAATTAATTTTCAGACAAAAAGATTTTTTTTTACTAAAAAAAAAAACAAACGATTTTTCAACAAAATAGTTACATTTCCCACTCAAAAATATTATTTTTCTTCAATATCTTCGACATAATTATAAATTTCTATAAACTTTTTTAAATTTACTTTAAGAATTATTTTTTCAAAATTAAAATCTTTTTCCCAAGAATCTAAAGAAATGTTTACTTTCTTGAAACCTTTCTAAATTTTTTTTAAATTTCGAATTTTTTATTCGATATTTTGTAACCTAAAATTTTGTAACCTGGCCAAATTGTCAAATTTTGCTTTAAAATATTCTACATTCTCTCAATTTTGCTCCTAAAATTCACGGTGAAAAAAAATCCTTTTAAATTTTTCCAGAAATTTTAAAATGTTTTTTTTTTTATTATTCTTTAAAAACGTTTTAAAGTTCTTAAAAAGATTCTTTTTTCGAAATCTTCTAAAATCTGCATTTTCTTTTACAGTTTTGGAAATCTTGTCATGAATTAAATTATTTTCTAATCTTTTCAAAATTTATCAAACTTTTATATATCTTTTGAAATAATTCAGTTCTCTCAACAAAAAATATATATCCTGCAAAATTAAAAAAATTCTCGTAAAGTTTTCTTTTTCAGTCAAGAAAGAAAAAAGAACTAGTCTAAATTATAATTTAAAGGGAATACTAAGTTTTCACACAACAAAATTTTCAGATAACTATTTATTTTTTCCACTTTTTTAAAATAAATTATTTTACAGGATTTTACCAAATTTGAGAAAATATTCAAATCACTTTAATATAAATAGCAGGGATTTTTAGAAGTTTGGAAGAAATTAAAAGATATTTGATAGATTTTCGCCAATGGTTCAAAGTTTTAAACCATTTTTAAACTCTTCAAAAGTTTAAAAAATTCTAAAAGTTAATTTTTTCAACTAAAAATATAATTATTTCATTTTTGGTTAAAAATTTATCTTTTTTATCTGAAAATTCATATATTTTTTTGAAAATTCGACTTTTGTAGAGCAATTTTAATCTGCTCGCTGAAAAATGTATCTTTTTCGTTTAAAATTAATTTCTTTGCTTCGGAAAAATAACTATTTTCGTTGAAACTTCGTATTTAATGGTTATAAATTAATTTTTAAAACTTTTTTTTGGTTAAAAATTGAAATTTTTTGATTTTAAAAATTAATTTCTTTGTTTGAAAGTTTAACTAATTTGTGAACCACTTTTTTATCTTTAAAAAATGTATTTTTTAATAAAAAATTTATGTATTTTATTGGAAATTCATTTTTTTTGGTGGACAATTAATCCTTATGTTGAGATTTTCCTTTTTTTTTCTATGGAAAACTCAAGTTTTTCGTATTTTGTTGTAGAATTTTAATAATAAGAAATTCTTAAATATATTAGCACCACCGATTAATTAATTAATTAAATAATACTGAAATCCTGATTAATAATTTGTTGAATTTGTCTTTACAAGTCCATGAATTTGAATAATAATGCAAACAGATTTTTATTGTATCTTTTTATACATGAAATTAAGGGCAAATTCAATTAATTTATCAATTTTCGACGCACTATTTGAATTTACAACTAAAAAATAAGAATTGTCAAATAAACTGATGAATTTTTACAAAAAAAAATGTTTTTTTTTTGTTGACAAAATACATGAATTCTCAACCAAATAGTTAAATTTTCAACCAAAAAAGATCAATTTGTAATTAGAAATTTAATTTTTAGTTCAAAAAAATTAATTTTCCACATAAAAAATAACAAATTTGTAACCAAAACTATGAATTTTTAACTAGAAAATATCAATTTTCAACTAAAATGATAAATTTTCAAAAGAAGAAGATTAATCTTCGATTAGGATATTTTTATTTCTACAAAAAAAATAAATAAAAAAAAAAGACATGAATTTTCAACTAATAAAAAATTGTCAACTAAAGATTGAATTTCTAAATAGAATTATGAAATACTCAATTAAAATGGTCACATTTTCAGTTTAAAGCAAAATTTACACACAAAAAAAACTCATTTTCAATTAAAAATATATATATATATTTACGTTTTCAAACAAAGTGATGAATTTTTACTAAAAAAAAAAGAATTTTAACTGGATCAATTTTCAACTAAGAATATTAAATTCTAACAAAAAAGATGAATTTTCAAGTTGACAAGATAATTATAGACCAAAAATAGAAGTTATATTTTCAATTAAAAATATGAAATTTCTAAAAATTCCAAGCGAGTTAAAAAAAAAAGATGAAATCAATGGAAAATAATTTCAAAATATGAAAATTTTTGTTGAGAATTCGTCAGTTCAGTTGGAAATTAATTTCTGATTTTTTTTTGAAACTAAATTTCTTTAACTGACAATTTAACTATTCCAGATGAATAAATTTTCTTGTTAAAAAAAATGAAACTGCTAGGTTGAAAATTACCATTTTCGTTGAAAATTTATATTTTTACGTTGAAAGTTCAACTCTTTTACAGAATATTCGCCTTTTTTGTATAAAATTAATGTTTTTATTAAAAATTCAACTGTTTTACATTAAATTCTTCTTTTGGCTTAAAACTTTAATAAATTAGGTGCACTTTTTCCGATTAAAAAAATCTTTATTCGTTGAAAATTTGTTCGTGTTTTTTTGCTCAAAAAATTAATTTTTTTTGGTTGAAAATTTCACTAATTTGTTGAAAATTCGTTGTTTTCTGTAGAAAATTCGACTGCTTTACAGAAAATTCTTTTTTTAGCTTAATATTTGAATAATTTGATTGCCATTTTGTTTCTTTCATTCATTTTTTTAAGAACATTTTATTCTTTGGCTTAAAATTGAATTATTTTGTTTAAAATTGATCAATTTTATTGAAAAATTCGTATTTTTTAGTTGAAAAAATCCATTTTTTGGTTAAAAATGCATCTGTACGGTTAAAAATTAATATCAATGTTTATTCAAAATGTAAAAAAAATAGTTAAATACAGTAATATAAACAAAAAAAAAAAAAAATCACGCACTGGAAAAAATTTCGAGGTTTTCCAGGTAGAGTAGACATCCAGGATAAAATAAAAAAAAGAGGAGGATGAACGAGACTTTCTGAGGAGAAAGTTCTCGCAGAAAATGATTTCATTAAGGATTTAATTTTAATTTCATTTTTTCTCGATCCTGTGCGAATTTTGCAATTTTTTTCAACTTTTTTTTTTTTAAACTTTTATTTATCCTTAGACGAAGACACGACTGCGACTTTATTCGAACGAACAATTTATCACGAATCTGTATTATTCACAATAAAGTTTTATTTTCTAAGATCGATATTTTTTAAATTATTTTTTTTTTTTTTCAACTCACCATTCATTTCTTTCATCGCCTTGATGAAATCCTGGGGATCTTTAAAGGAAACAAAACCAAAGCCTTTCGTTTTGTTGGTTCTCTTGTCGCGGACGACTTTCGCTTTTTGAAAACTCGGATATTTTCCGAAAACTCGGATCAGCATTTCGTCGGTGACGTCGTTTCCCAAATCACCGCAGAATATTCGAAAATCGTCTGAAATTGAGGAAAGTACATTAACTATAATGTGTGGGAAAAAATTCATTTTAAAAATTCCATGTAGAATCTCTCTTGTAGAAATGAAATAATATAATTTGTAATTCAAATAAATTTAAAAAACAATATATTTCGATAAAAAAAAGAAGATGAATTGTCAATAAGAAAGGGCGACTTTTCTGACCCGATCGACGAAAGTTTAATAAAAAAAAAAAAAAAAAAAATTTGAATTTTTATCTAAAAATGATTACTTTTTAACAAAACATATTAATTTCGAACAAAATAATTTTATTTTCAACAAAATAGTTCAATTTTCAACCCACAAGGTTGAAATTTTAAGCAAAAAGATCAATATTTTACAAAAAAAAAAAAGAATATTCCACAAAATACATGAAATTTCATACAAATAATTAAATTTTCTGTTTAAAAAAAAAAGACTAATTTCTTACCAAAAAATTAATTTTCAACAAAATACATGACATTTTAAACCTACAAGGATGAAATTTTAACCAAAAATATTAATATTTTGAAGAAAAAAAAGAAGAATTTTCCACTAAATTCATTTTATTTGAAACACATAATTTAATTTTCTGTTTTAAAAAAAAGATTAATTTTCTACCGACAAAAGAATTTAGAATAAAGCACATAAAATTTGCAACCAAATTGTTGAATTGTTGAATCTACAAGGATGAAATTTCAACAAAAAAAAATGAAATTTCTGTCAAAAAATGATTTTCCCACAAAATACAGGAAATTTCAAAAAAATAATTAAAATTTTTGTTTTGAAACAGACTAATTGTCTACAAAAAAAAAAGATAAATTTTCAACCAAATTGTTGAATTTTCAAACGAAAATTAAGACTTTTCTACAAAAAAAGTTAAATTTTTAATAAAATAGTTCAATTTTCTACCAAATCTTTGTATTTTCAACCAGAAAGATGAATTTTTAATCTACAAGGATTATACAGTTGAATTTTTAACAAAATCACTTAATTTTAAATAAAATTATTGAATTCTTATCTAGAATCTGACTTTTTAACCTAAAGGGGGGAAATTTCAACAGAAAATAAGAATTTGCTACCAAAAAACAATTTTTTAACGAAGTACATGAAATTTTAACAAAAAAGATTATTATTTTGCAAAAAAAAATAATTTTCTACAAAAGACATGAAAATTCAAACAAATAATTAAATTTTATGTATAAAAAAAAAAGATTAACTTTCTACCACAAAACGAATTTTTAACAATGTACATTAAATTTTAAACAAACAGTTGAATTTTTCACTAAGATAAATTTTTAACCGAATTGTTGAATTTTTAAACGAAAAATAAGAATTTTCTACGAACAAGATGAATTTCTAATAAAATAGTTCAATTTTCAATAAAATATTTGAATTTTTATCCAGAAAGATGAATTTTCTACCGAAAAATGATTTTTCCACAAAATACATCAAATTTAAAACAAATAATTGGATTTTCTATCTAAAAAATATACATATTTTCAGTCAAACTGTTGAATTTTTAAGCGAAAAATATGAATTTGCTACAATAGTTGAATATTTAACAAATCAACTCAATTTTCAACAAAATATTTGAATTTTTATCTAGAAATTTGAATTTTTAACCTAAAAAGAGAAAAATTCTACCAAAAAACGAAATTTTTAACAAAGTACATGAAATCGTAAGAAAACAGTTGAATTTTTCACTAAAAATAGATCAATTTTCAACTTAATAGTTAAATTTTAAAACTAAAGCTAAGAATTTTATAAAAGAAAGTTGAATTTTCAATAAAATAGTTCAATTTTCAAGAAAATATTTGATTTTTTAACCAGAATGATGAATTTTAAACCTAAAAGGATGAAATTTCAATCAAAAAGATGAATTTTCTAAAAAAAAAAGCATTTTTCCCAAAATTCATGATATTTCAAAAAATTTATTGAATTTTCTATTTAAAAAATATTTATTTTTTCAACCGAACTGTTAAATTTTCAGACGAAAATTAAGAATTTTCTACAAAAAAGTTGAATTTCTAACAAAAGCACTCAATTTTCAATAAAATATTTGAATTTTTAACCAGAAAGATGAATTTCCAATCTACAAGGATGAAATTTCAACCAAAAGATTGATATTCTACAAAAAAAAGGACTTTTCCATAATACACATTAAATTTCAAACAAATAATTAAATTTTCTCTTTAAAAAAAATATTAATTTTCTACCAAAAAAAAAAAAAAACGAATAATTTTTAACAAAGTACATGAAATTTCAAACAAACAGTTGAATTTTTCACTAAAAAAGATAAATTTTCAATAGAAAAATAGGAATTTTCTACAAAGAAGTTGAATTTTTAATAAAATAGTTTAATTAACAATAAAAAAAGAAAAAAATAGTTTAATTATCACTAAAAAAAGAAAAAATTCAACCTACCTGTTGAATTTCCAAGCGAAAAATACGAATTTTTACGAAACAGTTGAATTTTTAACAAATTAACTCAATTTCCACCAAAATATATAAATACTATGAAATTTTAATTAAAAAGTTGAATTATTTACTAAAAAATATTTTTCCACATAATACATGAAATTTCAAACATATAATTGAATTTTCTATTTAATAAAAAAATATTTTTTCCACCGAACTGTTGAATTTCCAAGCAAAAATATGAATTTTCTACAAAACAGTTGAATTTTTAAAAAGTTAACGTAATTTTCAACAAAATATATAATTTTTTATCTAAAAAGCTGAATTTTCAACATAGGAGGAAAAATTTTCAACTAAAAACAAAAACATGAAATTTCTACCAAAAAATGATTTATCCAAAAATTGCATGAATTTTCAAACATTTAATTAAATTTTCTGTTTAGAAAAAGAATAATTTTCTACCAAAAAAACAAACAAACAAACAAACAAACAAACAAATTTTTAACAAAGTACATGAAATTTTAAAGAAAAAGTTGAATTTTTTACTAAGAAAAGATAAAATTTCAACTGAATTGTTTAATTTTCAAACGAAAATTAAGAATTTTCTACGAACAAGTTAAATATTTAATAATATAGTTCAATTTTTAACAAAATATTTGGATTTTTAACCAGAAAGATGAATTTTCAAGCAGAAAGATTAATATTCTACCAGAAAAAAAAGATTGTTCCACAAAATACATGAAATTTCAAACAAATAATTAAATCTTCTATTAGAAAAAAAAAAAAATTTTCTACCAAACAACGAATTTTTAGCAAAGCACATGAAATTTTAAGCAAAAAGTTGAATTTTTCACTAAAAAAATGATAAATTTTCAACTTAATTGTTAAATTTTAAAACTAAAACTAAGAATTTTCTACAAAAAAGTTGAATTTTTAATCAAATAGTTTAATTTTTAACAAAGTATTTGAATTTTCAACTAGAAATATGAATTTTAAACCTACAAGGATGAAATTTCAACCAAAAAGATTAATTTTCTACAAGAAAAAACAAAAAAACAGAATTTTTAACAAAGTACATGAAATTTTAAACAAAAAGTTGAATTACTTACTAAAAAATATTTTTCCACAAAATACATGAAATTTCAAACGAATAATTGAATTTTCTATTAGAAAAAAATGTTCTTTCAGTTGAATTTTTCACTAAAAAAGATAAATTTTCAAAAAAATTGTTGAATTTTTAACAAAGTACCTGAAATTTCAAACAAATAATTGAATTTTCTATTTAAAAAAAGATTTTTTCACAAAATACATCAAATTTAAAACAAATAATTGAATTTTATATTTAAACACAATATATATTTTCAACAAAATTGTTGAATTTTCAAACGAATAATAAGAATTTTCTGCAAAGAAGTTGAATTTTTAATTAAATAGTTCTATTTTTAACAAAATATTTGAATTTTCAACTAGAAAGATGAATTTTAAACTAACAAAGATGAAATTTCAACTAAAAAGATGAATTTTTTTACAAAGAAGTTAAATTTTTAATAAAATAGTTGAATTTTTTACAAAATATTTAAATTTTCAACCAGAAAAATGAAAATTCAACCAAAAAGATGAATTTTCTAATAAAAAATGATTTTTTTAACAAAATGCATAAAATTTAAAACAATTAAATTTTATATTTAAAAAAAATATATATTCTACAAAATTGTTGAATTTTTAAACGAAAAATAAGAATTTTCTATAAAACAGTTGAATTTTTAACAAGTTAACGTAATTTTCAACAAAATATTAAAATTTTTATCTAAAAAGCTGAATTTTCAACCTAGGGAGGGAAAAATTTCAACTAAAATCAAAATAATTTATTTTTCAACCTACAGAGATCGAATTTCAACCGTAAAGATTAATTTCCTACCAAAAAAACGAATTTTCAACAAAGTACATAAAATTTTAAACAAATACTTGAAATTTTTACTAAAAAAGATACATTTTTAACCAAACTGTTGAATTTTTAAACAAAAGATAGGACTTTTCAACAAAATATTTGAATTTTTAACAAAACAGATGAATTTTAGAAAACTACAAGGATGAAATTTCAACCAAAAAAATTAATTTTCTATCGAAAAACGAACACAAATGAATAGTTTTAAATTAAATGCCGTTAAACTGTAATAAATCAAATGTAAATTATTTTTAGCAATTCTAAGTTAGAAATATTAAAAATTGAATAATTTCCTAAAAGAATTCTCAAAATATGAATTTTCAACAAAGCACATAAAATTTTAAACAAATTCTTGAATTTTTAAACGAAAAATACGAATTTTTTTAACGAAAAATCTGAATTAAAAAAAACTACAAGGTTGAAATTTCAAACAAAAAGATTAATTTTCTACCAAAAAATAAACACAAATGAACAGTTTTAAATTAAATGTCGCCGTAAAACTTGAGAAATTAAAATGTAAATTATTTTTAAGCAATTCTAATTTAGAAAAATTCAAAATTAAATGTTAATTTTTTTCAATGAAAGAATTTGCAACCAACTATCTGAAATTGACAAAAAATAGTTAAATTTTTTACTAAAAGATATGAATTTTCAACCGAATTGTTGAATTTTTAACAAAATAGTTCATTTTTCAAACTACAAAGATCAAATTTCAATCGAAAAGATTAATTTTCTTCCGAAAAACGAATTTTCAACAAGATACATAACATTTTAAATAAATACTTAAAATTTCTTACTGAAAAAGATAAATTTTTAACCGAATTGTTTAATTTTCAAACGAAAATTAAGAATTTTCTACAAAAAAGTAGGATTTTCAATAAAACAGTTCAATTTTCAACAAAATATTTGAATTTCTAACAAAAAAGATAAATTATAAAAAACTACAAGGATGAAATTTCAACACAAAAAATTAATTTTCTACCAAAAAACGAACACAGATGTAATAGTTTTAAATTAAATGGCCTTAAACTGTAAAAATTTAAATGTATATTATTTTTAGCAATTCTAAGTTAAAAATATTAAAAATTAAATGTTAATTTTTTCAATTCAAAAGTCTCCTAAAAGAATTCTCAAAATATGAATTTTCAACAAAGTACATATAATTTTTAACAAAATAATTTATTTTTCAACCTACAGAGATCGAATTTCAACAGTAAAGATTAATTTCCTACCAAAAGACGAATTTTCAACAAAGTACATAAAATTTGAAGAAAATATTTAGATTTTTTTTTTACTAAAAAAGATCAATTTTCAACTGAATTGTTGAATTTTTAAACAAAAAATACGAATTTTCGACAAAATATTTGAATTTTGAACAAAAAAGCTAAATTTTAAAAAACTAGAAGGATGAAATTTCAACCAAAAAGAATTATTTTCAATGAAAGAATTTTCTAATTAGAAGTTAAATTATTTTTAAGTCCTTTTAAATTATTAATACTTTTTTTTTAATGAAAATGTTGATTAAATTCTCACATGAAATTATATAAATATAACATTCCTTACACTTATTTTTAATAAAAAAATTCACTTTTTCCGTGAATCTTCACCAGTTAAAAATTGAAAGAAATAAAAATAGAAACTCGAATTTTCTACTTTTACCAATTGAATTTCATTTTCAATTTTTCAACAGACAAATATTTAACACCCGAAAATGCAAGAAAAGGGCGATTTCTGTCCAAATAACAAGTGTTAAAAATATTTATGAGAATTTAATAAATAATTGAATAGATATTTCTTCCAAAAATAAAAAAAAAAGAGATTATTTTGACGAACCTTCGTCCCAGTCGAGTAAAGAAGGATCCTCCCAAGTTTGTCCGCCCGCCATTCGAATAATTTTCTTATTTTTCTTGCCCTTTCCTTTCGGATGGCTTTCCTCCGCACTCGCATTCGCCATAATCGAACTGGCCTTTCCCTGACTAATGGCTAATTCAGCAGCTGTGCTGACACCTTTTGCTTTCGGTTTTCTTTTTCCCTCTTCTTCGGGCAATTTTGTGTTAATTATCTGCTCGATAATTTCGGGCCGAATCATTGGTGCTGCTGATTCGTATGTCTTTGGGGTTGCCGTTAAAATAGGATCTATATTTTGAATGTAGGAATTAGAAATTTGGGCTGGGGACGAATAGGTTGTGATGGGAACGGCACCTGTAAACAAATTCTTTCATTTTTATCTCGATAGAATGGTGAATTTTGAACTAAAAGGATTTCTTTCTAACAAAATACTTGAATTTTCAACAAAATAATTAAATTTTTAAACAAAAACTTGAATTTTAACGAAATATTATTATTTTCTACCTAAAAGAAAAAATATATAAGAAAACAGTTCAATTTTTAAGAAAATACTTGAATTTTCAACCTAATAATTAAATT
>NC_046657.1:34424169-34452850 GCF_010883055.1 Belonocnema kinseyi
ACAAAATAATTAAATTTTCAAACAAAAACTTGAAATTTTAACGAAATATTATTATTTTCTACCAAAAAGAAAAAAAATTCAAACAAAAACTTGAATTTTTAAGAAAATACTTGAATTTTCAACAAAATAATTAAATTTTCAAACAAAAACTTGATTTTTTAATGAAATATTATAATTTTCTACCAAAAAGGAAACAATATAAGAAAATAGTTCAATTTTTAGGAAAAACTTGATTTTTTAAAGAAATATTATCATTTTCTACCAAAAAGAAAAAAAGAAAACAGTTCAATTTTCAACAAAATAATTAAATTTTCAAACAAAAACTTGAAATTTTAACGAAATATTATTATTTTCTACCAAAAAGAAAAAAAATTCAAACAAAAACTTGAATTTTTAACGAAATATCATCATTTTCTACCAAAAAGAAAAAAAAATAAGAACACCGTTCCATTTTTAATAAAATACTTGAATTTTCAACAAAATAATTAAATTTCTAAACAAAACAGTAGCATTTTTAAACAAATATTATAATGCTTCTACCCACTAAGATGAAATGTCAATCGAAAATACGGATTTTGAACAAAGGAAATTAATTTTCTACAAAAAATAAATTTGAAAGAAAAAAGTTCAATTTTTAGCAAGACACCTGAATTAAAAAAAATACTTAAATTTTAAAACAAAATAGTTGCATTTTTAATAAAATATTATAATTTTCTACTTATAAAAGATAAATTTTTAATCGAAAACACGGATTTTTAACTAAAAAGATTTATTTTTCTACCTAAATTAATGAAATTGTAAGAAAAACGTTCAATTTTTATTACAATACTTGAAATTTCAACGAAACAATTAAATTTTCAAACAAAATAGTTAAATTTATAAGCAAAGATTCGAATTTTCTGCTAAAAAAGATAAATTTGTAAGAAAACAATTCAAATTTTAACAAAATACCGGAAATTTCAACAAAATGATTAAATTTTTCAACAAAACAGTTGCAGTTTTAATCAAATATTATAATTTTCAATTTTAAAAACATAAATTGTCAATCGAAAAAACGTTTTTTCAACCAAGAAGATTAATTTTCTACCAAAAAAGATAAATTTCTAAGAAAAAAGTTAAATATTTAACAATATATCTGAATTTTCAAGAAAATAATTAAATTTTTAAACAAAGACTTGCATTTTTAACGACATATTATAATTTTCTACCAAAAAAGAAAAAATAAGAAAACCGTTCAATTTTTAAGAAAAGACTTGAATTTTCAACAAAATAATTAAATTTTTAAACAAAAAGTGGAATTTTTAACGAAATATTATAATTTTCGATTTTAAAAATATAAATTGTCAATCGAAAATACGGATTTTCAACCAAGATTAACTTCAATCAAAAACAGATGGATTTACAACAAAAAGATTAATTCCTAACGAAAAATACAATGTCTAATATTTTCACCTAAAAAAAAAACGAATTTTTATTCTACAAAAATGAATTATCAATAAAAAAATTAATATTTTCAACCAGAAAAATGAACTTTCTACCAAATGGGATAATTTTATAAAAAAACTAGTTTAACTTTCAAAATATTAATTAAATTCTAAACAAAACATTTACATTTTCAACTACGAAAGATAAATTCTATACAGAAACAAAATGGTTGAATCTTTTTGAAATCTTATAAGATCTTCTGAAATCTTTATAAGATCTTCTGAATTCTTTTTAAATATTCCAAGTCTTTATGAAGTTTTTTGAAAACATTTGAAATCTTTTTGAAGTTTTTGAAGTCATTTGAAATAATTATAAAGTCCTCTGTATTATTTTTCAATTTTTTTAATTATTGGAAATCTTTGGGACGTTTTATGAAATTTTTAGAAAATCTTCCGAATATTTTTAAATATTTGAAATCTTTTTGATATTTTTAGAAAATCTTCTGAAACCTTTTTAAATATTTGAAATCTTTTTGTCGTTTTTTAAAATGTTTAGAAAATCTTCTGAAATATCTATCAATTTTTGTTATTATTTGAAATATTTTGGAAGTTTTTTGAAATCTTGATAAAATCCCCTGAAATCTTGTTTAATATTCGAAATATTTCTTTCTTCATTTAAAATCTTTATAAATATTTCCAATCTGCATGAAGTTTCTTTTAAAAACATTCGCAATCTTTCTAGACATTTAAAAAAATTTTTAAGGTCATTTGAAGTCTTTATAAATATTTGAAATATTTTTTGAATCATTACAAATATTTATGAAGTCGTTTTGAAGATTTTAAAACCTTTATAAAATCTACTGCAATTTTTATAAAATCTTCTGAAATGTTTTACAGTTTTTTCAATTATTTGGGAAGTTTTTAAAAATCTTTATAAGATCTTCTGATTTTTTTTAAATATTTGAAAATTTTTGACGTTTTTTGAAATTTTTAGAAAATCTCCTGAAATCTTGTTTAATTGTTTATATTATTTGAAATATTTTGGAACTTTTTTTAAATCTTTTTAAATATTTGAAATCTGTTTTTATTCAATTCAAATCTTTATAAAATCTTCTGAAATCTTTTTGACTTTTATTGAAATTTTTAGAAAAACTTCTAAAATCTTTTTAAACATTTCATATCTTTATAAAGTTTTTTTAAAACCTTTGCAATATTTTTAGATATTTGAAATCTTTATAAATATTTAAAATCTTTTTTTAATCATTTCAAATCTTTATGAAATCTTTATAAAATTTTCTGAAATCTTTGAAATCTTTTTGAAATCATTATAAAGTTTTCTGAATTATTTTTCAATCATTTTAAATAATTGGGAAGTTTTTTGAAATCTTTACAAAATCTTCCGAAATATTTTTAAATATTTGATATTTAAATTGTGAAGTTATTGAAATCTTTATAAAGTCTTCTGATACATTTTTCAACTTTTTAAATTATTGGAAATCTTTGGGACGTTTTTTCAAATCTTTATAAAATTTTCCGAATCTTTTTAAATATTTGAAATCTTTTTGACGGTTTTTTTTGAAATTTTTAGAAATCTTTTAAAAAATTTCAATTTTTTGAAATGTTCAGAAAGTTTTTTGAAATCGTTTCAAATCTTTAGGAAATCTTTTAAAATATTTGATATCATTATTGTGAAGTTTTTTGAAAATATTTAAAATCTTTTTGAAATCATTATAAAGTCTTCTGAAATCTTTTTAAATATTTGAAAGTTTTCGTACATTTTTTTTGTGACAAATTTCAAATCTTCTGAAACCTTTATTAATATTTAAAATTTTCAACTAATAGTTTTTATAATTTGTAAACAGAATATCACAAAAAATGCATAGATTAGCATTATTATCCGCATTTTAAATATGAAAATAGTAAAATATTTAAAGAAATACTAAAAGACCAAAAGATTTAAACTGCTCTTCGGATTGCGAGAAAAAAATATGTTCTAAGCAAAGAATACAAAATTTAAATTCAAAGTTCTCATGAAAAGATCAAGGAGAATCTTGGAATTTTAATACTGACCGGTAAAGGAGGAATTGAAACGATTTATTCTGAATTTAATAAATTCTAAACTCAATTTTTAATTAATAATTACCTTGTCTGACAACCTGTGGAGGAATCATTATTGGTGGTGGAGGCGGGGGCGGCGGAGGCGGAAATCCCATGATTGGAGGAAAAGCTAAACTTGCAGCAGCGGCAGCAACAACTGGAGCTGGAAGTTCGTGTTGTTCCAATTGTCTTGCGACTTGACTATAAGTATTTGAGCCAATTACAGGCCTACCCATCGGCGGAACCAGTTGTCCTCCAATTTCCGCCTCAAACCTAACCATTATTATTATTATTTTTTAATCAAATAAAAAAAATATATATATTCAAATTCAGAAAATGAAAAATAAGATTTTCAAACAAATTGTTGAATTTGCAAGCCAAAAAGGCGATTTTTTGGTAGAAAACAGTTGAATTATCAGCATGAAGAGTTAAATTCTCAACCAAATAGTGGATTTTTTAAACGCACATACGAAATCTTAAAAAGACAGTTGAATTTTCAACAAAATAAGGTCATTTTTAACGAAACAGTTGAAATTTCGACGAATTTTTCGAATTTAACATTATAGTTAAATTTTCAACAAAATAGTTCCATTTTTAACTACTAAAGGTTAATGTTCAAATAAATGTGTAATTTTGAACGAATAATGTAATAATAGGTAATTCAAACAAAAAAGATTTTAATTTTAAATAAAAAACAGTTTAATTTCACTAAGAATTTTAGACCTGAGACGAATTTTAAAAAAATCAATCATATTTTCAAGAAAATAGTTTAATTTTTAACTAAAAGATGAATTCTCAACGAAAAATATTATAATTGATAACTAAAAAATAAAAATTCGAATATTTAAATTTCCAAGCAAACAGTTGAAATAAAAAGAATAAATTATGTTATCAATAAAATATATCAATTTTTAACCATGCAGTTCAATTCTCAACATATAAAGATTAATTAAAAAAAAAAAAAAAAAAAGACTGATTTTCAGCTAAAAATGCAAAAATTAAATTTCCAGTAAAACAAAGAGAACTTTCTATACAAGAGACACATGTTTTTTAAATAATTAAACTTTTAACAACAAAAAAATCAATTTTTCAACAATAAAGACGAATTTTCTAATAAACAGTTACATTTTCAACAAAATATATCAATTTTCAACTAAAATGATGATTCTTTTAAAAAAAAGGATTTGAATAAAAATAGTTCAAATTTCGAGCAGAGTTTAATTTAAAAAAAAAAAACAATTATATTTTAAATAAAATAGTTGGAATCTTCAACCATATAGTTTAATTTTCAACATATAAAAATAAGTTTCCTGCCAAAAAAAGACGAATTTTCAGCTAAAAATGGAAAACTTAAATTTCCAGTAAAAAAAAAAGAGAACTTGCAATTCAAGAGGCAAATTATTTAAAAATAATTAAACTTTTAACCAAAAAAATCAATTTTTTAACCATAAAAACGAATTTTCTAATAAAATGTTTCATTCTCAAGAAAATAGATCAATTTTCAATGAAAGAGATAAATTTTCAACTCAAATGATAACTCTTGAAAAAAAACAAGGATTTTAATGAAAAAAATTCAAATTTTAACAAAATAGTTCAATTTTCGACCCGAGTCAAATTAAAAAAAATCAATTATATTTTCAACCAAAAAGTTGAATTAAAGAAAAAAAGAAATTATTTTATAACAAAATAGATTAATTTTCAAACAAGAAAATTAATTTTTTACCAAATGAAGACGGATTATCAAACTAAAAATTAAATAAATTATTATTCAACCAAAGATATGAATTTTAAATTAAGATAAGTAATCTTAACATAAAAAAAAAATATATTTTTAACAAGAGTAAGCAGTAATTAATTATTATTTTTACTCAAAAGAATGAATTTTCAACAAAATATATGAATTTTCAAATAAATTTTAAACTAAAGAGATTAATTTTCAAACAAAAAAGATTAATTTCTACCATAAAAGACGAATTTTCTACTAAAAAAAAAATAATTTTTAACCAAAAATAGAATTTACAAATTTTTACTTTCAAAAATTAATGCTCAACCAAAAAAAAAAACGATGTTTTTATAATACAACTAATTTTTCCGCCAGACATGAATTTTGAGTTAAAATAATTATTTTGCAACTAACAACATTCATTTTTAACGAAATGTTTATCTTTCGAGAAACCATTTTTTTTTTTACTAAAAAGCAGAAGTTTTCAGAAAAATATATGAATTTTCAACGAAATAGTTAAATTTGCAGTTAAAAATATGATTTTTTTTAACAATAAGTTTAAACCAAAAATTAAATAATTAAAATTTCAGTTGAAAAAATTAATTTTCAAATCAACGGATAAATTGTTAACTAAACTAATGAATCTTAAACTGAATATTTCAACTTTAGACCAAAAAAATTAATTTTCAACGAAATATGTGAATTTTCATGTAAATTATTGAATGTTCTACAAAAATACTTAAAATTTCAAACAAAAAAAAAGACGTTTTTAACAAATTAATTCAATTTTTAACCAGTAATATTAATTTTTAACAAGGAGATGGATTTTTCACCAAAAAATATCAATTTTCAATAAAATACATTAATTTTTAGACAAATCGTTGAACTTTGAAACCAAAAATATGAATTTTCTTTTTAAAACAACGAATTTTCGAACAAAAAGTTAAATTTGTAATAAAAAATTTTGAGTTTTGATAAAAGAAAATTCATTTCTTTGTGAAAAATTGTTGATTTTTCAAGCCAAAAAAACGATTTTTCTACAAAACAGTTGAATTCTCAACTCGCAAATATGGATTTTAGACAAAAAAAAGTTAACTTCCTACCATATTGTTAAATTTTCAAATAAATAGTTTGACTTTCAACAAAATATTCTGATTTTATACTGAAATACTTGAATTTTCAAACAAGAAAGATACATTTTTAATCAAATAGTTTAACTTTCAACAAAAAATATTATTTTTTCACCAGGAAAACTAATCTTCTACCAAAAAAGACGAATCTTCAATGAAATAAGTGAATTTTCTTTAAAATAATTTCAAATATATGAATTTTAAAATTAATTGTTCGAGTTTCTATCACATTGTTTAATTTTCTATAAAATACTTAAATTTTTGAAAAAAGAAGATAATTTTGTAATCAAATGGTCCAATTTTATAGTAAAAGTATTCATTTTTACCAAGAAGATAAATCTTTTATCAACTAGCTTGCGACCAAATAATTAAATGTGCAAGCAAAACATTAAGTTTTCAGCCAAAAAAATTATTGTTTTGGCCGAGAAAGGTGAAATATCAATCAAATTCATTATTATATAGAAGGTTCCTTTTATTTTTTAACATAAAAGAACTTTTAAGTAAAAAAAATCAAATTTCAATCAAAACAAACTCCAAATCAATAATATTGAAAATAAACTAAGCGAAGATATATCTATGATAAAAATAAGACCTACATCCTTCGAAAAAATCATTTTTGTGTTAAATATGCGTTAATAATTAACAAAATACAATAATTCTGTAAAGAAAATAGAAAAAGAAAGATTCAATTTCGAGGTTAGGAAAAACTTGCCTATTCATCTCGTCCTCCATTTGACGTATTTTTTCGTCCATTTTGCTAGATTTTTTATTACTTACTAAATCGAAAACATGTAAACTAATTTTTACTTCTATTTGCTACTTTAATATACAAAATACTTTAAATTATTATTTATAAAATAAGACTAACGTAGGACATACGTTTACGTGTTTGGTTGGCGTCATTCTCCGCCATTAAAAGGCGCATGCGTCGCACTGAAGCCCTTACTGGCTGTTAATTGCGCGCTTATTTGAAATGACCAAATATGCAAATCCGTTGATTACAACATACAATAATTTTAAAGTGAACTATAATATTAGGAATTAATTTTAGATTAATATTTTTAATGGAAAATGTATATCTATTAAAAAATTTTATATAAGGGCACTATATCTTTGGTGAAATGAACGGATACCCAGGGTTAAGGAATAATACAAATTTAAACGGGACGAAACTTTATTTTGTTATTTTGTTTTAAACAAAAAAATTATTTTATTAATAAAAAAGACGAATTTCAAATAAAATTCTTAACAAAAGTTTTATTTTTGAGAAAAAAAGATATTGTTGTTTAATTTTTAAGAAATTAGTTCAATTTTAAAACCTAATTGGATCAATTCACCACAAAAAAAAACGCATTTTAAATAAAATTAACGAATTCTCGACCAAAAAGTTACATTTTTAAGAAAGAAAATTTATAAATGTTAAAGAAGTAGTTCAACTTTAATATCTAGTTGTTAAATTAAAAAAAAAAAAAGATAAATTTTCTATAAAAAAAACGAATTTTCAACAAAATTTAAGAATTCTCGACAAAAAAGTTTAATTTTTGAAAAAGAAATTTTTAAACAAATTTTAAGAAAGTAGTTCGACTTTAAAACACAGTTGTTATATTTTTAATTAAGAAGATGAATTTTTAAACAAAAAATTTAATTTTTAAAAAAGAAAGATATTTTTGTTTAATCTTTAAGAAAGTAGTTTAAGTTTAAAACCTAGCTATTAAATTTTTAACCAAAAGATGCATTTTCACACAAAAGGATCAATTCACTACAAAAAAGACGAATTTTTAAACAAAAAGAATTATTTTCTATCGAAAAAAAACGAATTTTCAATAAAATTTAGGAATTCCCAACTAAAAAATGGAATTTTCAATTAATGAAGATTAAATCATAAACAAAGGCTTAATTTACTATACAAAAAAAACTAATTCTTCACCAAATTCCAGAATAGCCAAATAAAAAGTTGAATTTTCAACTAAGAAAGATGAATGTTTAAACGAAAAGATTAATTTACTACTAAAAAAGACGAACTTTTTATAAACTTTAAAAATTCTCAACCAAAAATTTAAATTTTTAAGAAAGAAAGAACATTTTATTTGTTTATTTTTAAGAGAGTAGTTCAACTGTAAAAGTTAGTTGTTAAATTTTTAACCGAAAAGGTTAATTAAAAAAAACAACTAATTTTCTAGCCAAAAAGAACGAATTTTCAATAAAACTCAAGAATTCTCAACCAAAAAGTTGAATTTTGAAGAACGAACTTTATTATTTTAATATTAAGAAAGTAGTTTAAATTTAAAACCTAGTTGTTAGTTTTTTAACCAAAAATATGCATTTAAAAACAAATAGATTAATTTTCTACCAAAAAAGAAAAATTTTTGTAGCAAAATGAAATAATTCTAAAACAAACAAAAATTGAATTTTCCACTAAAAAATATAAGTTTTTGAATAAAAAGATTCATTTATTACCGAAAAAGAAGAATTTTAAATAAAATTCTGAACAAAATTTTATTTTTTAAGAAAGAAAGAAATTTTAAAAAATTTTTATAAAGTAGCTTAAGTTTAAAACCCAGTTTTTAAACTTTGAACTAAAAGATGCAGTTTTTAACATCAAATCAGTTCACAATCAAAAAGTACGAATTTTAAATAAAATTCTCCATCATAAAGTTTAATTTTTAGGAAAGAAATTTTTTTTAAATTTTAGGTCGACTTGTTGTTAACTTTTTAACCAAAAAGATTAACTTCTTATTTCGGTTTTTTAATTTAATTGAAAACCCAACTGTTTGTTTCGAAATTCACGTATTTCATTTAGCAAGTATTTTTTGGTAGAAAATTGATATTCTTTTGGTTGAAAACTCTTCTTTTTGGTTTTTAATTCATTCCTTTGGCAAAAAAACCATTCTGTTAAAAATTATTTTTTTTCGGATGATAATTAATTTCTTCATCCCAGAGTTCAACTATGCCATTTTTAGTTGAAATGTTTTTTTATTGTTGAAAATTTCAATATATTGTTGAAAAATTCGTATTTTTTGTTAGCAAAAAATTTCTCTTCGTTGAAAATTAAACTATTGATTACAAATTTATATTTTCATTTAATAATTCATTCTTTTGGTTGCAAATCAAATTAATCTACTTTTAGACTGAAATTTATCTTTATTAGTTGAAAATTAACCATATCTTTTTAAACATTCCTTTTTTGTTGTTGCAAATTCAATTATTTAATTAAATTTTTTTTAAATTAATATTTCCAACCAAAAGTTCAATTATATACCATTTTGATCGAAAATTGATCTATTTTGTAGTTGAAAACTTATGCTTTTATTTTTAAAATTGGCATTTTTTGGTAGTAAATAATTCATCTTAGTTAAAAATAATTTTTTTTTGGTCTGAAGACTCGTGCTTTCAGTCGAAACTTTTTATTTTGTTCTAAATTTAACTCGTTTGCTGAAAAAATTTCTTTTTAGAAATGATTATTTTTTAACTATTGATGTAAATTTTGTATTTCAGATTGAAAATTGTTATTTTTTAATTAAAAATTTAACTTTTGGTTTTAAAAATTTATGTATTTTGTTCAAAAATTGATTGTTTCTTGGTACTCAGTTGATCTTTTTTTTAGTTAAAATTCAGCTTTTTCTGATCGGAAAATTATGTTTTTAGTTTAGAAATTAACTATTTGATACAAAATTCATCTATTAGTTAAATTGGTCAACATTATTAGTATTAAATTGTAAAAAAAAAGTTGTTCATTTATTTAATTTGAACTTTCGCGGGACTTTGGCTCAGAGTGCAGACATCTTGGATTTCCCTCACCCAACCGAAATAACTAATTAAAAACAAAAAATGCTAAAAATCCCGATTATTGCCAAATGCTCATAATTTTATTCAACATTTTTAATTATTTCAGACAATATAACGAGGAATGTATCACATGCAATAAAAATAATCTTGATTAAAAATTTGAAAAAGATTCTTTTCCAAGGAGAAGAAATTATCCCCCAAGTCTACCATCCTGAAAAATATTTGCGTTTATTTTATGATGTGAATTTAAAGAAGATTACTGCACATAAAACAGTTTTATATAATTAATATTTATAATTTGTCTTTTGAAATTTGAATAAAAATTTATTTTCTCCAAAATCGAGAAAATATTCAATTCAAATGAAGTATTTTTTAATCCAGAATGTTGGCGATACTGAAAATTGTTTACAGTGACTCATTGACGTGTAGAGATAACCTAACCTCAAACTTCTCACAAAACATCTCAAAATGACAGAGTTTCAAAAAACTCTTTTTGTCATTTTTGCCCTAATTTATGTAGTACCGAATTTTGTTTCCGGTGCGGAAAATGAAGAAGATTCCTCCACAGATTTGTACGTAATTGAGGGGAAAGTTTTTCCGTGGGAAAATGCAGGATATTCCGGATGGCAACTTATGACCCACGTCATGGCAAATGGAGGAGAACATTATGGATTTTTGAGGTATTTATTCAATATTTAGAATTACCAGGTGACAAACTATGACATTTATAATCTCCTAATAATATTTTATTTGAAGTTTATATTTAAATCGATTAAGTATTGTTGACTTAACCTCTAAAGTCGATCGATTTCGTCCCACTTTTTCCGTCAGGAAAAAATTAGTATTTTTTATAGAATCAATGTTGTATAGTCAATTTATTCCCTAAGGTTCTCGAAGAATCTTAAAATTCCTTAACATTTTTTAAATAGTTAGAAACCTGTCAAAGTTTTTTGAAATATTATTAAATTTAAAATTATTGTAAATATCAAATTTAAAATGATTGCAAATTTATTAAATTTGAAGGATATGTAAATTTATGAAATTTAGAATTATTGTAAATTTATTCACCAAATTTCTGTATAAATCTTTTGCAATTCCTTGAAATCTTTGAAATTTTTAAAACATTTAGAAGTCTGTGAAAAGTATTTTTTTTTTTGTTTATTCAAATAAAAATTATTTTGATTTAATAAATTAAAAATCATTTTTAATTTATTCCCTTAATTTCTGTTGAAATCCCTTGTTGAAAGCTTTAAAATTATTTTTAACTTATTTGTGCTTATTAAATTTAAAATTATTTTTAAATGATAGATTTAAATGAGAAATATTTTAAAATTTCTGGAAATCTATGAAATTGATAAAATTAAAAATTATTGTCAATTTATCTAGAAATCTTTTGAAATCTTTAAAATATTTATAAACCTGTGAAAATTATTTTAAATTTGTTGAATCTTGAATTATTGTAAATTTATTTCCTTTGTTCTCCATTAATCTCTTGAAATCTGTAAAAATTATTGTTTATTTATTTGTGTTTATGAATTTAAAAATTATTTAAAATTTATTAAATAATTTTTTTTTTATTTATTCCTTAAAGTTCTCGAGAAATATTTTTAATTTCATAGAAATCTTTAAAACGTTTAAAATAGTTAGGACCGTTCGAAAGTTGTTTAAAATTTAACTAATTTAAATTTATTGTATATATATTAAATTTAACATTAATGTAAATTGATTAAATTGAAAAAAATTGTAAATTTATATGCTAAATTTATTGATAAATCTTTTGTAATCCCTTGAAATGTTCAAAATATTTAGAAATATGTGAAAACTGTTTTTAATTTTTTTGTGGTTATTAAATTAAAAATAATTTCTAATTTATTCCCTTAATTTCTCTAGAAATATTTTGAAATCCCTTGAAATCTTTAAAATATTTATAAATCTGTGAAAATTATTTTTAATTTGTTTGTAGATATTAAATAAAAAATTTATTTGTGGTTATTAAGTTGAAAATTATTTAAAATCATTTTTAATTTTTTCCCTAAAGTTCTCGTGAAATATTTTTAAATTCCTAGAAATCTGTGGGATTTTTAAAATAGCCAGGAACCTTCAAAAGTGGTTTAAAATTAAACTATTTTAAAATTGTTGTAAATTCATCAAATTTAAAAGAATTGTAAATTTATTTGCTAAATTTATTTATAAATCTTTCGTAATCCCTTGAAATATTAAAAATATTTAGAAATATGTGAACCTTATTTTTAATTTGTTTGTGGGTATTTAATAAAAAATTATTTTCATTTAATAAATTAAAAATAATTTTTAATTTATTCCCTTCGTTTCGCTAGAAATCTTTTAAAATCTCTTAAATCTTGAAATCTTGAAAATTATTTCAAATTTCTTAAATTTTAAATTATTGTAAATTTATTCACTTTTTTCTCTAGAAATCATTTGAGATCCCCTGAAAGTTTTAAAAAATTTAATTAATTAAAAATTATTTTACATTTATAAAATTTAAAATTAGTGTAAATTTCTAAAATTTATAATTATTTTAAATGTATTTACTAAATTTTTCTAGAAATCTTTTGAAATCATTAAATACAAAATTATTTTCATTCAATAAATTAAAAATTATTTTTCATTTATTCCCTTAATTTCTCTAGACATCTTTTAAAATCTTAAAAATTATTTTAAATTTGTTAAATTTTGAATTTTTGTAAATTTATTTTCTTTGTTCTCCATACATCTCTTGAAATCTGTGACAATTATTTTTTATTTATTTGTGGTTATTGGGTTGAAAATTATTAAAAAATAATTTTTAATTTTTTCCCTAAAGTTCTCGTGAAATATTTTTAAATTCCTAGAAATCTGTGGAATTTTTAAAATAACGAGGAAGCTTCGAAAGTTGTTTAAAATTTTATTATTTTAAAATTGTTGTAAATTTATAAAATTTAAAGTTATTTTTAATTTATTAAATCGAAAATTATTGTAAATTTGTTTGCTAAATTTATTTATAAATCTTTTTAAATGCCTTGAAATCTCTAAAATATTTAGAAATCTGGGGAAATTATTTTAAATTTATTTGTGGTTCTTAATTTAAAAATTATTTGAAATTGATTAAATTTATAATAATTTTTAATTGTTTTTTCTAGAGTTTTCTCTGTGAAAATAATTTTTAATTTGTGGGTATTTAATAAAAAATTATTTTCATTTAATAAATTTAAAATAATTTTTAATTTATTCCCTTCGTTTCTCTAGAAAACTTTTAAAATCCCTTAAATCTTGAAAACTTTAAATATATTTCAAATTTGTTAAATTTGAAATTATTGTAAATTTATTCACGTTTTTTTCTCCTGAAATATTTTGAAATCCCCTGAAATTTGTGAAAATTATTTTTAATTTATTTGTGTTTATTCAATTTAAAATCATTTTGAATTGTTTTCCTACAATTCTCAAGAAATCTTTTAAAATTCCTAGAAATTTTTGAAATTTTAAAAGTAGTAAGAAACCTGATAAAGTTGTTTAAAATATAATTAATTTAAAATTATCATATATTCACAAAATTTAAAATTAGTGTAAATTTATAATTATTGTAAATTTACTTGCTAAATTTTTCTAGAAATCTTTCGTAACCCCTTAAAATCTTTAAAATCTTTAGAAATCTGAAAATTCTTTTAAATTTATTTGTGGTTATTAATTAAAAAATTATTTGAAATTTAATAAATTTGAAATTATTTTTGATTTATTCCCTAAAGTTCTCGAGAAAGTTAGAAAACTTCGAAAGTTATTAAAAATTTATTTATTTTAAAATTATTGTAAATTTATTAAATTTAAAATTAATGTAGATTTATTAAATTCAAAAGAATTGTATATTTATTTATAAATCTTGTGGAATCCCTTGAAAGATTAAAAATATTTAGAAATCTGTGAACAATATTTTTAATTTGTTTGTGGTTATTAAATTGAAAATTATTTTGATTTACTAAATTAAAAATCATTTCTAATTTATTCCCTTAATTTCTCTAGAAATCTTTTGAAATCCCTTGAAATATTATAATCTTTAAAACTATTTTACAATTCATTAAATCCTAAATTACTGAATTAAATCACTTTTTCCCCCTGGAAATCTTTTGAAATCCCTTGAAATAAGTGAAAATCATTTTAAATTTATTTTTGGTGATTAATTTCAAAATTATTTAAAATTTATTAAATATAAAATTATTCAAATTTTATTCCTTGAAGTTATCGAGGAATCGTTTAAAATCCTTGAATTTGTAAAAGTTTTTGAAATATTAAATTTAAAATTATGTTTTACAGTAACATTTTCGACAAAATATATCAATTTTCAACTAAAATGATGACTCTTGAAGAAAAAACATTTTAATAAAAATAATTTCAATTCTAACAAAATAGTTAAATTTTCGACCGGAGTCGAATTAAAAAAAAAACAATTATATTTTCAACCAAACAGTTGAATTAAAGAAAAAAGAAGAAATTATTTTACAAAAAATTAGTTGATTTTTTAACCATATATGTTGTTTAATTTTCAACCAAGGAAATTAATTTAAAAAAAAGTTAAGACAAATTTTCAACTAAAAATGGAAAAGCTAAATTTTAAGTAAAAAAAATATATGAACTTTCAATACAAGAGACAAATTATTTTAAAAGAATTTTTTTTCAAAATAATGTTTTTCAACAATAACAACGAATTTTCTAATAAAAAGTTGAATTTTCAATAAAATAAACCAATTTTTAAGCGAAAATATAAATTTTTAACTAAAATGATGGTTCTTGAAAAAAAGTATTTTAGTCAAAATAGTTAAATTTTATAAAAGTAGTTGAATTTTCCAACCAATTTTATTTTAAGATAAATTTTCTACCAGCTAGTTGAATTTTCTACCAAAGTATTAAAATTTTTAACAAAAAAGACAAATTTGTCATAAAATTGTTCAATTTTCTACAAAGTAGAACAATTTTTAATCAAATATTAGAATTTTCAATGAAAATCGTGAATTTTCAATTGAGAACATTAATTTTCTACCGAAACAGACTAGTTTTCAACAAAATACATAAATTTTCCACTAAAAAAGATCAATTTTTAATCAAATAGTTTAAGTTTCAACTAAAGATTTTAAGCCAGAGATAAATTTTTAACCAAGAAGATTAATTTAAAAAAAAACGAATTATTAATTAATTTAAAAATTAATTATTAATCCCTTAAAAAGTTGAAACCTTTAAAATTATTTTACAATTCGTTAAGTCTTAAATGATTGTAAATTTATTCACTTTTACCCCCTAGAAATCTTTTGAAATCCCTTGAAATATTTGAAAATTATTTTGAATTTATTTTTGATGATTAAATTTAAGATTATTTAAAACTTATTAAATTAAAATTATTTTTCATTTTGGATCATTTAATATTTTTGAATTATTTGATTTTTTTAAAATACTTATAAACCTGCAAAAGTTTTGAAATATTAAATTGAAACTGATTGTAAATTTATAAATTTATAAACTATTTTTAATTGATTCACTAAATTTCTCTAGAAATCTGCTGTATTCCCTTAAAATCTTAAAAATATTTAAAAATGTGTGAATATTATTTCTCATTTCTTTGTGGTTCTTAAATTAAAAATTATTCTCATTTAATAAATTAAAAATCATTTATTGACTTGATATTCATTTTCAATTTCTTTCGAAATCTTTTGGGAACGAAAGTTGTTAAAAATTTAATTAATTAAAATTAGTGAAAATTTATAAAATTTAAAATGATCGTAAATTCATTCACTACATTTATCTAGAAATCTTTTGTAATCCTTTGAAATGTTTAAAATATTTCGAAATCTTTGAAAATAATTTTTAATTTATTTGTAGTTATTAAATTAGAAAGTATTTAAAACTTATTAAATTTAAAATAATTTTTAATTTATCCCCTTAATTCGAGAAATCCCTTTCAATTCCTAGAATTTTATGAATTGTTTCAAATAGTTAGGAACCTGCGAATGTTATTTAAAATTTAATTAATTTGAATTGATTGTAAATTTATTCACTAATTTTCTCTAGAAATTTTTTGCAATCCCTCGAAATTTTTAAAATATTTAGAAATTTGGAGAAATTATTTTAAATTTATTTGTGGCTATTAAATTTAAAATCATTTCAAATCGTTTTCCTAAAATTCTCGAGGAATCTTAAAATTCCTTGAAATATTGAAATTTGTAAAATAATTAGAAGCCTGCCGAATTTGTTAAAAATTTAATTAATTTAAAATGATTGTAAATTTATCAAATTTAAAATTATTGCAAATTTATTATATTAAAAATGATAATTAGGAATCTGCAAAAGTTATTTTAAATTTGAATCCTGAATTTATGAAATTTGATATCATTTTTAATTTATTCCCTAGAGTTCACGAGAAATCTTTTGAAATCTTTTGAGATTTTTCAGTTCCTTTTGAATTTCTTTGAATTCCTTTAAAGTAATTAAAATTTTATAAATCTGTAAAAATTATTCCAGATCATTAAAATTTGTTTTAAAATAACTTAAAAGCTTGTTCCGTGAAATGTTTGAAAAACGTAAAAATTTATTAAAACAAATTAAATTTATTTCCTGCAGTTCTCTAGAAATCTTTTGAGAATTCTTAAAATATTTAAAATGGTTATAAATCTGAAAAAAAATCATTTTAAATTTATCAAATTTAAATATTTTAAAATTTTTTTCCAAAATTTCTCGAGAAATCTTTTCAAATCTTTGCGAATCTTTTTAAATCCCTTGAAATATTCTGGAATTGCGAAAAAGTGGTGACAAATTTATCAAAATTTATAAAATGATTGTTTGTCGGATTATAATTTGTGATGAATTAATTTGCAGAGAGGACGGAACTTTTGTAATTTCGAACGTGCCTTCTGGTTCCTACGTCGTGGAAGTTGTGAATCCAAATTACCTGTACGAACCAGTTCGCGTAGAAATTAATTCCAAAGGCAAATTCCGAGCCCGAAAAGTGAATTTAATTCAAACTTCACAAGTGATTCAAGTTCCCTATCCTTTGAAAATGAGGCCTTTTACGCCCTTCAAATATTTCCAGGTCCGAGAAGAATGGAAAGTCACTGATATATTCTTCAATCCAATGGTAAAAATAATAGTACTTACTCTATTTTCTAAAAATTTTAATTAAAGTGAATCCGGGACGACTGAAAAAAGCTGAAAAATAACATTCTCGACTCTATGAAATTCCCAAATAATGGAATTTCCACGAAAAAAATTCCTAAATAATAAAATTTCCAAATTGGAAGATTACAGAATTAGAAAATTTAGAAAATTGGAAAATTCCCAAATAATGAAAATTCCGAAAAATAAAATTTCCCGAATTAGAAAATTCCCAAAAAATAAAATTTTTGAATTATATAACTCCTGAATAGGAAAATTCCCAAATAATCAAATTTCCCGAATTGGAAAATTCCCAAAAAACAAAATTGCCGAATTCGAAAATTCCCGAATAAAAAAATTCCGAATGATAAAAATCCCGAATAGGGAAATTCCCGAAAAATACAAATCCCGAATTATAAAATTCTTAACTCTGTAAAATTCCTAAATTGGAAAATTCCCAAATAATCAAAATTCCGAAAAGAAAATTTCCCGAATTGGAAAATACCCGGCAAATAAAATTCTCGATTAATAAAATTTCTGAATAGGAAAACTCAAATAATAAAATTCCCGAATTAGAAAATTCCCAAATTGAAAAATTTCTAGAATTGGTAATTCTAAAAAAATGAAATTGCCGGATTCGAAATTTAAAAAAATAAAATAAAATTCCTGAATAAAAAATTTCCGAATTATAAAACTCGGGAAATTCCCGAAAAATACAAATCCTAAATTATAAAATTCTTAATTCTGTAAATTCCGAAATTGGAAAATTCCCAAATAATGAAAATTCCGAAAAATAAAATTTCCCGAACTAGGAAATTCCCAAAAAATAAAATTTCCGATTAATAAAATTTCTGAATTCCTGAATAAGAAAATTCTCAAATAATAAAATTTCTCAAATTGGAAAATTCCAAAAAAAATAAAATTGCCGAATAAAAAATTTCCGAATTATAAAAATCCCGAATCGGGAAATTCCCGAAAAATAAAAATTCCAAATTATAAAATTCTTATCTCTGTAAAATTACTAAATTGGAAAATTCTCAAATAATCAAAATTCTGAATAATAAAATTTCCCGAATTGGAATATTCCTGGCAAATAAAATTCTCGATTAATAAAATTTCTGGATTTTAAAATTTCTGAATAGGAAAACTCTCAAATAATGAAATTTCCCGAATTGGGAAATTCCCAAATTGGAAAATTCCCGAATAATAAAATTTCTGGAATTGGTCATTCTAAAAAAATAAAATTGCCGAATTCGAAAATTAAAAAAAAATAAAATTCCCGAATACAAAAATTTCAGAATTATAAAACTTCCGAATCGGGAAATTCCCGAAAAATACAAATCCCAAATTATAAAATTCTTAATTCTGTAAATTCCGAAATTGGAAAATTCCCAAATAATGGAAATTCCGAAAAATAAAATTACTCGAATTAGGAAATTCCCAAAAAATAAAATTTCCGATTAATAAAATTTCTGAATTATATAATTCCTGAATAGGAAAATTATCAAAAAATAAAATTTCCCAAATTGGAAAATTCCAAAAAAATAAAATTGCCGAATTCGAAAATTCCCGAATAAAAAATTTCCGAAGCATAAATATCCCAAATTGGGAAATTCCCGAAAAATAAAAATTCCAAATTATAAAATTCTTATCTCTGTAAAATTTCTAAATTGGAAGATTCCCAAATAATCAAAATTAAAAAAAAAAAAAATTCCCGAATTAGAAAATTCCAAAAAATTAAATTTCCGATTAATAAAATTTCGCGAATTGGAACATTCCCGAATAATAAAATTTCCGGAATTTGAAATTCTGAAAAAATGAAATTCCTGAATTCGAAAATTCCCAAAAAGTAAAATTGCCGAATTCGAAAATTTCTGAATTATAAAAATCCCCATTTGGGAGATTCCCCAAAAATACAAATCCTAAATTATAAAATTCTTAACTCTGTAAAATTCCTAAATTGGAAAATTCCCAAATAATCAAAATTCTGATTAATAAAATTTGCGGAATTGGAAAATTCCCGTCAAATAAAATTCTCGATTAATAAAATTTCCGGATTATAAAATTCCTAAATTGGAAAATTCTGGAAGAATGAAATTTCTGGAATGGTAATTCTAAAAAAATAAAATTCCCGAATAAAAAATGTCTGATTTATAAAAATTCCGAATTCGTAAATATCCGAAAAATACAAATCACAATTAATATAATTCTTAACTCTGTAAAATTTCTAAATTGGAAAAATCCCAAATAATGAAAATTCCTAAAAATAAAATTTCCCTAATTAGAAAATTCCCAAAAAATAAAATCCTCTATTAATGAAATTTCTGGATAATAAAATTCCTGAATAGGAAAATTCGCAAATAATAAATGTTCCCGAATTGTTAAAGTCCCGAATAATAAAATTTCCGGAATTCGAAATTCTGAAAAAATGAAATTAGTTAATTTGAAAATTCCCAAAAAATAAAATTGCTGAATTCGAAAATGCCCAAAAAATAAAATTCCCGATTAAAAAATTTCCGATTTATAAAAATCCCGTAATGGTAAATTCCCGAAAAATACAAATCCCAAATTATAAAATTCTTAACTCTGTAAAATTCCTAAATTGGAAAATTCCGAATCATATAATTTGCCGAATTAGAAAATTCCTGAATAATAACATTTCCGGAATGAAAATTCCCAAATAACGAAAATTCCGAATAATAAAATTTCTAGAATTGGAAAATTCCTGTCAAATAAGATTCCCGAATAATAAAATGTCTGGGATTGGAAAGTCTAAAAAAATGAAATTCGAGAATAATAAAGTTTCCCAAATTGGCAGTTTTAAATGAAAATAAAGTTGCCCAATTCCAAAATTCCCAAAAAATAAAATACTTAAATAAAAAAATTTCCGAACTATAAAAATCACGAATTGGAAAATTTCGAAATAATAAAATTCTTGAATTAGAACATTTTCAATTTAGAAATTTTCCGAATAATACAATTTTGCGAATTGAAAATTCCAAAAAAATAAAATTTTCAAGAAATGAAATTCCTGAATTGTAAAATTCCCGAGTAATAAAATGCCCGGGTTGGAAATTCTAAAAAAAATAAAATTGCTGAATTTGAGAATGCTCAAAAAATAAAATTCCCAATACGAACATTTTCGATTTGAGAAATTCCCGAATAATAAAATTTTCCGAATTGAAAATTCTAAAAAAATAATACTAAAAAAAAATTCCGAATAATAAAATTTCCCAAATTTGAAATTTATAAAATTTCCGATTAATACAATTTCTGGAACTGGAAAGTCTAAAAAAATAAAATTCTCGAATAATAAAATTTCCCGAATTGGTAATTCTAAAAAAATCAAATTGCCGAATTCCAAAATGCCCAAAAAATAAAATTCCCGAGTAAAAAAATATCCGAATGGGGAAATTCCCGAAAAATACAAATCCCAAATAATAAAATTTTTAACTCTGTAAAGTCCTAAATTGGAAAATTCTCAAATAATGAAAATTCCTAATAATAAAATTTCCCGAATTGGAAAATTCCCGTCTAATAAAATTCCCGATGAATAAAATTTCTGGATAATAAAATTCCTGAATAGGAAAAATTTAAAATAATAAAAATCTCGAATTAGAAAATTTCCAAACTAGAAACTTCTCGAATAATACAATTTTCCAAATTGAAAATTCTAAAAAAATAAAATTTCCCGAATTGGAAAATTCCCGAATAAAAAAATGTCCGGAATTAAAAATTCTAAAAAAATAAAATTGCACAATTTGAGAATTTCCATAAAATAAAATTCCCGAATTTCAAAAATTTCCCAATTGGGAAATTCCCGAATAATAAAATTTTCCGAATTGATAATTCTAAAAAAATAAAATTCCCGAATTGGGAAATTCCCAAAAAATAAAATTCCCGGATACAAAAATTTCCGAATTATAAAAATCCCGAATTGGGAAATTCCTGAAAAATAAAAATCCCAAATAATATAATTCTCAACTCTGTAAAATTCCCAAACAACGAAAATTCCGAAAAATAAAATTTCCCGATTGATAAAATTTCTGGATTTTAAAATTTCTGATTCGGAACACTCTTAAATAATAAAATTCTGGAACTAGGAAATTTTCAAATTATAAACTTCCCGAATAATTCCCAAAAAATAAAATTCTCGATTAATAACATTTCTGGAGTATAAAATTCTTGAATAGGAAAACTCTCAAATAATAAAATTCTCGAACCATAAAATTCCCAAATTGGAAAATTCCGAAATTAGACAATATTCTAATATAAAAATTGGTGGAATTGGAGTATCTAAAAGCAAATTCCCGAATAATAAAATTTCCCGAATTAGAAATTAAAATAAATAACATTCCCGAATAAAAAAATTTCCAAATTAATAATTCCCGAATTGGGAAATTCCCGAAAAATAAAATTCCCGAATCATAAAACTTCCAACACTGTAAAATTGCTGAATTGGAAATTTCGCAAATAGTAAAATTTTTGAATTATAAAATTCCCAAAATATCAAATTCCCGAACAATAAAATTTCCCGAATTGGAAATTTGAGAAAATTAAAAATCTTAAAAAATAAATTTCTCAACACTGTAAAATTCTCAAATTGGAAAATTCCTAAATAATGAAAATTCCGAATAATACTATTTCCAGAATTCGAAAATTCCCGTAAAATAAAATTCCCGAATTGGAAAATGCCCGAAAAATAAAATTCCCGAATAATAAAATGTTCCGAATTGGGAAATTCCCGATAAATAAAATTTCTGGATTTAAAAAATTCCTGAATTGGAAAACTACCAAATAATAAAATTCCCAAATTATAAAAGTTCTGAATATAAAATTCTAAAATTTTAACAATTCAATAACTGTTTATAAATATTATTTATTTCTTAAAAATGCAATAATAAAATATTTTTATAAAAAAAATTTTAATGTTTAAAGTTTCTAAAATTGTTTGAATTTTTAGAAACTTTAAACATTAAAAATAATTATTTTTAAATCGACGAAAGAATTTACGACGTTTTTTGAGAGAATTTTGAAAGGTTTCAAATCAATAAAAAAATTGTTTTAAGATTTCCAGAAAATTGATCAATTTTTTAATTTTACAAAATTTGTTTTAAGACCATGTTTAAAAAGATTTCAAAACCTTTAAAATTTTATCTCTTTAAATTCTGGAAAAGAATGTGGAAGATTTAAAAGAAAAATTCTTTTACTCTGCAAGATTACGAACTTTTAGAAATATTTGAATAAGTTTAAGAGATGTTTAAAAGTTTGGAAATGATGCAAAAATAATTTCTAATTTAAAAGCAAATTTAAAAGAAAATTTAGATTTTTGAACATTTCGAACAACAAATTTTAAAGAGCTTTGAAAGGTTTTACAGAATTCGATTAATTTTGAAAGATATTTCGAAAGTTTAAGATTATTTTAATAATTTGAGTCAGTTAAAAAGATATTTAGAACTTTAAAAAGTTTTGAAGAGTTTAAAAATGTTTAAAAACTTTGAAAATTTTTCGAAAATTTATCAAATATTTTTTTAATTCCTTCAAAAAACTTTAAAAATAATTTGTTAAAAAAATGAACAAATAAACTTACAAAATAAATAGTTATTCGAAAATGTTTTTGTATGAAAAATGAGTCTTTCCTTCAAATTATAATTTAGATTAATTTTTTTTTTGACTGAAAAAAACGTTTTTGGTAGAAAATTTAAAGATTTAAAAAAGTTTCAACAGATTTCTAATTATGTCGAAGATAATCTTGAAAAAACAGTGATATTTTTTTAATGAAAATTTTTCATTTCGGTTGGAAAATTATACTACTTAATTAAAAGTTTAGAGAATTAATTTTTATGGTTGAAAATTAATTTTTAAACTTATAATTGAACTATTTTATTTTCGTTTGAAAATTTGTCTTTTTTAGATCAAAATTCAACTATTTCGTTAAAAATTTGTCTTTTCAATTGAATATTCATTTATTTGATTGAAAATTCAAGTATTTAGTTAAAAAATCGTCTTTTTTGGAAGAAATGATTCATCTTTTGGTTTGAAAATTCATCTTATTTAAAAAGTCATCTATCTTAGTTGAATATTTATCATTTTTGTTGAAAATTCTTCATTTTGTTTTAAAATTTCTTTATTTTTTAGTGGGCAATTAATATTTTTAAACTGAAAATTTCACTATTCCATTTTTGGTTGAAAATTGATCTTTTTTGTAAAAAGGTAATATTTTTGGGTTGAAAATTCAACGTTCTTTCGTAGAAAATTCGTTTTGATTGTTGAAAATTGGTCTCTTTTGGTAAAAAGTTGAATTTCTTTGTTAAAAATTAATTTTTTTGTTTGAAAATTAAACTATTTCTTAAAAAGTTCGTCATTTTGACAGAAAAGTTATATTTTTTGGCTGAAAATTCAACGTTATTTCGTAGAAATTTCATTTTTATGCTTGAAATTTTTTTTTTTTTTTTTTGGGTACAAAGTAATATTTTCCGTTGAAAATTTCTCTCTTTGGTAGGAAATGTAACGATTATGTAGAAAATTCGTCTATTTATAGAGAAAGTTAATTTTTTTTCTTGAAAATTCGCCTTTTTTTAACTGAAAGTTATTCTTGTCTTTTGAAAATTTTTCTTTCTAGTTGGAAAATTATAATACTTTATCAAAGTTCAACTAATTTGATAAAAATATATTTTTGTGGTTAGATATTAGTGATTTAAGTTGAAAATTCACTTATTTTCTTTGGAAATTCGTCTTTGGTAGAAAATTAATATTTTCGGGTTGAAAATTCAAATATTTGGTAGAGAATTCGTTTTTATGGACTAAAATTGATCCTTTTTAGTGAAAAGTTGAACTTCTTTGTTAAAAATTCCATTTTTTTTTGTTGAAAATTTATTATTTTAGTTGAAGATTCATTTCTTTGTTTGAAAATTTATCTGTTTTTTTTTTGTAAAAAATTTGTTTTTATGGTTAAAAATTTTTCTCTTCAGTTGAAAAATTGGACTATGTTATTCAAAGTTTATATTTTTTTCTTTAGATTCATTTTTTATTATTGAAAATTTAACTTCTCTATTTTTAGTTGATGATTTATTTTTTTAGTTCAAAATTCATGTGTTTGAAAATACGTTTTTTTGGTCAAAAATATATTTTTCAAGGTCGAAAATGAAACTATATTATGGCTAAAAATGCTATTATTTTGTTTCAAAAAAATATATATATATATATTTTTTTTTAAAATCAACTCTTTAATTTAACATGTAGCAATTTTTTCTGAAAATTCGATTTTTAACAGAAAGACAATCCTCTGTTTTGAAATTTTTTGTTTTGTTGGAAAATTATACTACTACTTCATTAAAAGTTAAAGTAATTTGTGAAAAAAATCATTTTTATGGTTGAAAATTCATCATTTTAGTTGAAAATTCATTTTTTTCGTTCGAAAATTTAACTATTTTTTTTTAATTCGACTTTTTTGCAGAAAAGTAATATTTTTAGGTTCAAAATTCAACCTTGTTTCGTAGAAAAATTTGTTTTTATGGTTGAAAGTTGGTCTTTTGGTAAAAAGTTGAACTACATTTATAAAAATTAATTTTTATTGTTGAAAATTCTCCTGCTTTTTTTTTTAATTAAACTTTTTTTTTTGTTGAAAATTTGTTTTTTTTTTGGTGGAAAATTCGTCTCTTTAGTTGAAAAATTAGAATATATTATTCAAAATTGTTACTTTCTTCTTTAGATTAATTATTTTATTATTGAAAATTTATCTTTGCTATTTTTAGTTGATAATCTATGTTTTTTAGTTCAAAATTCATGTATGATGTTGAAAATTCTGTTTTTTTTTTTGTAGAAATTTCGTATTTTTGGTTAAGAAATTATTTTTGTAGGTCGAAAGTGCAACTATATTATAGCTAAATATTCAACTATTTTGTTGAAAAAATATATATTTTTTTAATCTAGTCTGGTTGAAAATATAACTATTTTGTTTGAAAATTCGCCTTTTTTAGTATAAAGTTGAACTACTTTGTTAAAAATTTATTTTTTTTGTTGTTGAAAATTCATTTTGTTGTTTGAAAATTCAACTATTTTTTGAAAGTTTTTTTTTGTGTGGAAAAGTAATATTTTTCGGTTTAAAATTCTTATTTTTTTTTGTAAAAAGTTCAACTACTTTTTTAAAAATTCATTTTTGTTGTCGAAAATTCATTTCTTGTTTGAAAATTGAAATATTTGTTTGAAAGTTTGTTTTTTTGTGTGGAAAAGTAATATTTTCCGGTTGAAAATTCGTCTTTTTTTGTGAAAAGTTCTTTTCTTTGTTGAAAATTCATTTGTTTGTTTGAAAATTAAACTGTTTTTTCTTGAAAATTTGTTTTTTGGTAGAAAAGTAATATTTTCCGGTTAAAAATTCGTCGTCTTTTTGCAAAAAGTTTTTTTTTTTTAAATTCATTTCGTAGTTTGAAAATTTTACTATTTTTTTGAAATTTTTTTGGTGTAGAAACGTAATATTTTCCGGTTGAAAAATCTTTTTTTTTTTTTTGTAAAAAGTATTTTTTTCGTAGAAAATTCATTTCGTTGTTTGAAAATTAAACTATTTTTTTGAAAGTTTTTTTGTGTGGAAAAGTAATATTTTCCGGTTGAAAATTCGTCTTTTTTTGTAAACAGTTGAATTACTTTTTTGAACATTCATTTCGTTGTTTGAAAATGAAACTTTTTTTTTGAAATTTTTTTTGTGTGGAAAACTAATATTTTCCGGTTGAAAATTCGTATTTTTTTTTGTAAAAAGTTGAACTTCCTTTTAAAAAATTTATTTCTTGTTTGAAAATTGAAATATTTGTTTGAAAGTTTTTTTTTTTTGATAAAAAGTAATATTTTTGGGTTGAAAATTCGTCTTTTTTTTTAAAAGTTTTGTTCTTCCTTGAAAATTAATTTCGTTGTTTGAAAATTATACTATTTTTTTTGAAAGTTTTTGTGTTGAAAAGTAATATTTTCCTGTTGAAAATTTCTATTTTTTTGTAGACAGTTTTTTAAAAATTCATTTTTGTTGAAAATTCATTTCTTGTTTGAAAATTAAAATATTTTTTTTAAAGTTTTTTTTTGGTAAAAAAGTAATATTTTCGGGTTGAATATTCGTCTTTTTTTTTTAAAAGTTTTTTTTTTCGTTGAAAGTTCATTTCATGTTTGAAAATTAAAATATTTTTTAAAAAGTTCTTTGTGTGGAAAAGTAATATTTTCCTGTTGAAAATTTCTCTTTTCTTGTAAACAGTTAGTTTTTTAAAAATTCATTTTTGTTCAACATTCATTTCTTGTTTGAAAATTAAAATATTTTTTTGAAAGGTTTTTTTTTGTAAAAAAGTAATATTTTCGGGTTGAAAATTCGTCTTTTTTTTGTAAAAGTTTTGTTCTTCCTTGAAAATACATTTCGTTCTTTGAAAATTAATATATATTTTTCAAAGTTTTTTTTGTTTGGAAAAGTAATATTTTCCGGATGACAATTCGTATTTTTTTGGTAAAAAGTTCAACTACTTTTTTCAAAATTCATTTTTGTTGTTGAAAATTCATTTCTTGTTTGAAATTAAACTATTTTTTTAAATTAATTTTTTGGTAGGAAAGTATAATTTTCGGGTTGAAAATTTCACTATTTTGTAAGAAATTTATTTTTATGATTCAAAATTTGTCCCTTCAGTTGAAAAAGTTTGACTATTTTATTCAAAAGTGTTCCTTTTTTCTTATTGAAAATTTAACTGTTTTATTTTTAGTTTATGTCTAATTTTTTTAATTCAAAATTCGTATATTTTGTTCAACATTCGTTATTTTTTTTTAGTAGAAAATTTGCATTTTTGGTTATTAACTTATTTTGTCGAAAATTTTTTTTTTTTTTAGTCAACTCTCTAGTTGAACCTGTAACTATTTTGTTGCAAATTCTTCTCTTTCGGCAGAAATTTAATCTTCTTGGTTAATAATCAATCTTTTTTTTTTTGAGAGAATTAAAATTAAAATCTTTTATTATTGTAATATCAATTATTACATTTTTGTTGAGAATGCATCTTTTTTGTTTGAAGATTTAAAATTTTAGTTAAAAATTTACGTATTTCATTGAAAATTCTTGTTTTTGTTTTTAATGATTTGAATTATTTTCGACTTGAAGTAATACTATTTTTTGTTGAAAACTCAACTTTTTGGTTGCAAATGAATATTTTTAATAAAATTTTGATTTGACGTATCTGAAATCTGGGAAAATTATATTTATATAAACAAAAAAAAAATAACTAAAGAAATGAACTTACCAAATAAATATTTGTGACAAATTTTTGTTGCTTAAAATTGTTTTAAAATCGAAATAATAAATTTCGATTAAAATTTCTTTTCAGATTCTGATGATGATTTTGCCAATGTTCCTGATTATGCTTATTCCAAAACTGTTGAGCGATCCAAAAACCAGAAAGGTAGGTTTTTCGAGGACGAGAATATTATTAAAAAAAAAAAAAAATTGAGACAGATATTTAAAGGATTACATTTATTTTCTATAGGAAATAGAAGAACTGAACAACCTGACGCACTACAAAATGCCGGAAGTGTCGGAAATGATAAGTTCCTACCTTGCAGGTGGTGAAAAGCCAAAAGCAAAGACAGTGAAAACTGTCAAGAAAAGGCAGTGATTTGAAAATCTAGTTGACTATTAAAAAAAAAAATCGCGGAGAAATCACAGACTTTTGCAATTTTTAATCATACATTATACGCGCACGATAATTATTTAAAAATTTAACGCGAATTTAAACTGTAAATATTGTCGAGTTTACTAGATAGATTTGTACATCAATTTTCTAGAATTAATTTAATTTCGTGGCAATTTTCTTCAATGAATTCTGCAATTATAAAGTCAATTTTGTCAATTGTGTGAATTGTTGGTGAATTTTGTATATTTAATTTTTAATTATTGTCTTGTATTTTCATTTAGCTGGTTCGTTAATGAAATAAATGAGTTTACGAGTTGGAAATACGATTTTATTTTTAATACAAATAAACACGAATAGACAATTTGAATATTTCTCACATCCTGGTTCTTTATTTGATATTATTTAAATAAATATCATTAATTCAAACAATTATTTTTTCCAAAAAGTGTAAAAATAATCGTATTTTCTTAATTAAATGAAAGAATTTCTTTTTGATTAAACAATTTTTATTTCCTGAATTATATATTATTACCTAAAAATAACATTCCCGAATTGGGAAAATTTTAAATAATAAAATTTCCGAATAATAAAATTATCGAACAATAATATTTCCTAATTGGAAAATTTCTGAAAAATAAAATTCCGGAATTGGAAAATTTCCAAATAATAAAATTCCGAACAATAAAATTTTAAAAAATTATGAAATTTCCTAAAAATAAAATTTCCGAATTTGAAAATTCCCAAAAA
>NC_046657.1:34452950-34483271 GCF_010883055.1 Belonocnema kinseyi
AATTGGAAAATTTCTGAAAAATAAAATTCCTGAATTGGAAAATTTCCAAATAATAAAATTCCGAACAATAAAATTTTAAAAAATTATGAAATTTCCTAAAAAAAAAATTCCGAATTGGAAAATTCCCAAAAAATAAAAATCCCGGATTGAAAAGTTCACAATTAATAAAATTTCCAAATTGTAAAATTTCCGAAAAAGAAAATTCCCAAATTATAAACTTCTCTAATAATAAAATTTCGGAACAATAAAGATTAGAAAATTATAAAATTATAAAATTCGTTAAAAATAAAATTCACGAATTGGGAAACTCCCGAAAAACAAAATTTCTGAACCAAAAAATTTCCTAATTATAAAATTTCTGAAAAATAAAATTCCCGTATAAGAATACTAAAAAATTACCTAAAAATAACATTCCCGAATTAGGAAAATTCTAAATAATAAAATTTCCGAATAATAAAATTCCCGGACAATAATATTTCCTAATTGGAAAATTTCTAAAAAATAAATATCCTGAATTGCAAAAATTCCACATAATAAAATTCCGAACAATAAAATCTAAAAAGATTATGAAATTTCCTGAAAATAAAATTCCCGCATTGAAAAATTCCCATATAATAAAAGTTCTTAAATAATAAAATTTCCGCAATTATTAAATTCCAAAATCGGGAAATTTCCGAAAAATAAAATTCCGGAATTGTATAATTCCCAAATAATAAAATTACCAAACAATAAAGTTAAAATTATAAAATTCCCTGGCAATAAAATTTCCGAATTGGAAAATTCCCAAAAAATAAAATTCCCGAATTGAAAAATTCACAATTAATAAAATTCCCGATCAATAAAATTTCCGAAAAACAAAATCCCCAAATTATAAAATTCTCCAATAATAAAATTTCGGAACAATAAAGATTAGAAAATTATAAAATTCGTTAGAAATAAAATTCACGAATTGGGAAACTCCCGAAAAACAAAATTTCTGAACAATAAAATTTCCTAATTATAAAATTTCTGAAAAATAAAATTCCCAAATTATAAAATTCCCGTATAAGAATACTCAAAAATTACCTACAAATAACATTCCCAAATTGTGAAAATTCTAAATAATAAAATTCCCGAAAAATAATATTTCCTAATTGGAAAATTTCTTAAAAATAAAATTGCTAAATAGGAAAATTTCCAAATAATAAAATTCCGAACAATAAAATTTTTTTAAATTATGAAATTTCCTAAAAATAAAATTCCCGAATTGGAAAATTCCCATATAATAAAAGTCCCGAACAATACAATTTTAAAAAATTATAAAATTCACGAATTCGAAAATTCCCGAATAAAACAATTGCCGAATTAGAAAATTCCTAAATAATAAAATTTCCGCATTTATTAAATTCCCAAATCGGGAAATTTCCGAAAAATAAAATTCCGGAATTGTATAATTCCCAAATAATAAAATTACCAAACAATAAAGTTTAAGAAAATTCTAAAATTTCCGAATTGTAAAAATTCTAAACATTACAATTTTTAAAAATTATAAAGTTTCCTAAAAATAAAATTTCCGAACAATAAAATTTAAAAAATTTTTAATTCGTTAAAATAAAATTCACGAATTGGGAAACACCCGAATAACAAAATTTCCGAAAAATAAAATTTCCTAATTGTGAAATTTCGTAATTGTAAAATTTCTGAAAAATAAAATTTCCAAATTATAAAATCCCCGTATAAAAATACTAAAAAATTACCTAAAAATAGCATTCCCGAATTGGGAAAATTCTAAGTAATAAAATTCCCGAACAATAATACTTCCTAATTGGAAAATTTTCTAATTAGAAAATTTCTGCAAAATAAACTTCCTGAATTGGAAAATTTCCAAATAATAAAATTCCGAACAATAAAATTAAAAAAAAAAAAAATATCCTAAAAATAAAAATTTCCCAATTGGAAAATTCGCAAATAATAAAATTTCCAAATTGAAAAATTTCTCAAAAATAAAATTCTTGAATTGGAAAATTCCCAAACAATGAAATTATAAAATTTACAAAATTCCCGAATTGGAAAATTCCTGAACAATACAATTTAAAAAAAATATAAAATTCCGTTAAAATAAATTTCCTAAATATAAAAATTCCAGAACAATAAAATTTTCGAATTGGAAAGTGTCTGAAAAATAAAATTCCTGAATTGGAAAATTTCAAAATAATAAAATTCCGAATAATGAAATTTAAAAAAATGATGAAATTTCCTAAAAATAAAATTTCCGAATTGGCAAATTTCCAAATAATAAAAGTCCCGAACAATGAAATTTAAAAAATTATAAAATTCGTTAAAAATAAAATTCACGAATTCGAAAATTCCCGAATAACAAAATTGTGGAATAAGAAAATTCCCAAATAATAAAATTCTCAAATAATAAAATTTCCGAATCATTAAATTCCCGAAAAATAAAATTCCTGAAGAATAAAGTTTAAGAAAATGATAAAGTTCCCTAAAAATAAAATTCCAAAATTATAAAATTCTCTAAAAATAAATTTCGGTATTATTAAATTTCCAAATTGTAAAATTTCTGAAAAATAAAATTCCCAAATGATAAAATTCTCGAATAATAAAATTTTCGAATTATTAAATTCCCGAATCGGAAAATTTCCGAAAAATAAAATTCCCGAGTTGTTTAATTCCCAAATAATAAAATTCCCAAATTGAAAAATTTCCAAATAAGAATATTCTCGAAAAATAAAATTTCGAAATTGGAAAATTTTCGAAAAATAAAATTCCTAAATTATAAAATTCTCGTACAAGAAAATTAAAAGATTTATAACATTCCCTACAAATAAAATTCCCGAATTTGAAAATTCCCAAATAATAAAATTTCCTAATAATTGAATACCCGAATTGAAAAATGTTTGAACAATAAAATTCCCGAATGGTATAATTCCCAAATAATAAAATTACCGAACAATAAAATTAAAAAATTCCTTAAAACGAAAATTTCCGAATTGAAAAATTCCCAAATAATAAAATTGCCGAATAATAAAATTCCCAAACAATAAAATTTCCAAATTGTAAAATTTCCGAAAAATAAAATTCCCAAATTATAAAATTCCCGTTCAAGTATTTAAAAGATTTATAACATTTCCTAAAAATAAAATTCTTGAATTAGAAAATTCCAAATAATAAAATTGCAGAATAAAAAAATTTCCAAATAATAAAATTGCCGAATAAGAAAATTCCCTAAAAATCAAATTTCCGAATTGGGAAACTCCCGAATAACAAAATTTCCGAACAATAAAATTTCCTAATTATAAAATTTCTGGAAAATAAAATTCCCAAATTATACAATTCCCATATAAGAAAATTAAAATTGAATTTGAAAATTCCCAAATAATAAAATTGCCGAATAATAAAATTCCTGAAAAATAAAATTTACGAATCAGAAAATTCCCAAATAATAAAATTCTCGAACAATAAAACTTTTGAATCATTAAATTCCCGAATTGTAAAATTTCCGAAAAATAAAATTCCCGAATTGTATAATTCCCAAATAATAAAATTACCGAACAATAAAGTATAAGAAAATGATAAAATTCCCTAAAAATAAAATTTCCGAATTGAACAATTTCCAAATGATAAAATTGCCGAATAATAAAATTCCTTAACAATAAAATTAAATAATTATAAAATTTCCTAAAAATAAAATTCTCGAATTCGAAAATTACCAAATAATAAAATTGCCGAATAATAAAATTCCCGAACAATAAAATTTCCTGATTGTACAATTTCTGAAAAATGAAATTCCTAAATTAATTCCAAAATTATAAAATTCTCGAAAAATAAATTTCGGTATTATTGAATTCCCGAATTGGCAAATTTCCGAAAAATAAAATTCCCGAATTGTATAATTCCCAAACAATAAATTTACCAAACAATAAAGTTTAAGAAAATGATAAAATTCCCTGACAATAAAATTTCCGAATTGGAAAATTCCCAAAAAATTAAATTCCCAATTAATAAAATTCCCAATCAATAAAATTTCCAAATTGAAAAATTTCCAAATAAGAATATTCTCGAAAAATAAAATTTCGAAATTGGAAAATTTTCGAAAAATAAAATTCCTAAATTATAAAATTCTCGTACAAGAAAATTAAAAGATTTATAACATTCCCTACAAATAAAATTTCCGAATTGAAAAATTCCCAAATAATAAAATTGCCGAATAATAAAATTCCCAAACAATAAAATTTCCTAAACATAAAATTCCCAAATTATAAAATTCCCGTTCAAGATATTTAAAAGATTTATAACATTTCCTAAAAATAAAATTCTTGAATTAGAAAATTCTCAAATAGTAAAATTGCAGAATAAAAAAATTTCCAAATAATAAAATTGCCGAATAAGAAAATTCCCTAAAAATCAACTTTCCGAATTGGGAAACTCCCGAATTACAAAATTTTCGAACAATAAAATTTCCTAATTATAAAATTTCTGGAAAATAAAATTCCCAAATTATACAATTCCCGTATAAGAAAATTAAAATTGAATTTGAAAATTCCCATATAATAAAATTGCCGAATAATAAAATTCCTGAAAAATAAAATTTCCGAATCAGAAAATTCCCAAATAATAAAATTCTCGAACAATAAAACTTTCGAATCATTAAATTCCCGAATTGGAAAATTTCCAAAAATAAAATTCCCGAATTGAATAATTCCCAAATAATAAAATTACCGAACACTAAAGTTCAAGAAAATGATAAAATTCCCTAAAAATAAAATTTCTGAATTGAACAATTCCCAAATGATAAAATTGCCGAATAATAAAATTCCTGAAAAATAAAATTTCCGAATCAGAAAATTCCCAAATAATAAAATTCTCGAACAATAAAGTTTAAGAAAATGATAAAATTCTTTAAAAATAAAATTCTCGAATTGGAAAATTACCAAATAATAAAATTGCTGAATAACACCATTTGGGAACAATACAATTTTCTAATTGTAAAATTTCCAAATTGGAATATTTCTGAAAAATAAAATTCCCGAATAATGAAATTTCCCTAATTGGAAAATCTCCTGTTAATAAAAATCCTGAGTTATGAAATTCTCGAATAATGAAATTTCCGTATTATAAAATTCACGAATCGTAAAATTCCCGAAAGGAAAATTCACGAATCGTAAAATTCCCGAAAGGAAAATTTCCAAATAATAAAATTCCCGAATAATAAAATTACCGAAAAATAAAATTTCCAAATTATTATAAAGTTCATTGATCTATTGTGTGAATTGTTGATGAATGTTGTACATTTAGTTTTAATTACTGTCTTGTATTTTCATTTAACAAGTTCATTAATATAATAAATGAGTTTTGGAGTCGAAAATACGATTTCTTTGTTCTTTTTGCTACAAACCCTAAAAATTCTAGGAATTAACAAATCCCATATATTTATTTAACATGGGAAAAAAATGGGATTTTCCTGGAAATGACAGTAAATTTATTTTTTGACCGGGAATTTAAAAAAAATGTTAGTGTTTCAAAAATCGGTTGCTTAAAAATTTTTCCATTTTAGATTTTTGTTTTTAAGTTTACAGTTTTACTTTAAGCAATTTAGAAATGCTGTTTTGAAGACTTGAACAATTAAAATTTAAAAGCATTTGAAGTTGAAAATTGTTGGCAAAACCGTTTTTATTAAATAAATAAATAAAACAAATAAATACATTTTTTTAACGGATCTCTAATTTGAGTGTTAAAAAATAAACAAAGAACGATTTAAAAAAAAGATTTTAAATCAGTTCAAAATTCAAGAATTTTCATATTTTAACGCTAAAAATTAAGCGGTTTCAATTTGAAAGTCATGATCATTAAAAAAATGTGAACGTTTAATTGAAACTTTATAAATTATCTTCAACTTAAAAAGGACTTCAGAATAATATATTCGTAATTAAAGGCTTTTATGAAATTTTAAATATTGTTTCAGTCTGAAATATTCAATTTTTAACCGATTCAATTTGAAAGTTTTAAATTAAGAAAAAGATTGATTATTGTATATTGAGAAATATTTGACTGTTAATTTAAGAAAAATAAATTGAAACCAAATATTTAAAAGTAAACAATTTTGAACTAAATTATTTGACACAGAAAGCCTGGAATCGTTCAGATTTCGAAGAGTCTTTAAACTTTAAACGTTACAATCCTAATTGTTTTTTTAAGAATGTTTAATTTTTAAGTGGAATTATTGCATTTTGGTGTATCATTTACAAATGAACATTTGCAGAAAAAATCTGAGTAATTTTAAGAGATATTTAAGAGCGTTCAAAAGATTTAAAATTATCATGCAAATTTTTAAAATTTGCCTTGAAATCTTCCAGAGTCTTTTTTTGGCAATTTTGTAAATCTTTTAAAAACTTTTTGAATATTCTCTTAAAATAATTTTTAAAAATGAAAAATTATTTTTAATTTTCCTAGAAATATTAAGAAAATGTTTTTATTCTTTTGAAGCTTTTCACAATTTTTGAAAAGCTTATATTTTTTTGCTTTAAAATCTGCAAAAATATACATTTTGTTTTAAATTAGGTTATCATTTCTAGTTTTAAATTAATTTAGAATCTTTTCAAAACTACTAAGTATCTTGTAAAATTTCTGAAATATCGTCTACAAATAATAAATGTGCAATTGTTATCTATACATCAAAAGTTTATGGAAATTTTCTAAAATTTGCTGCATTTTCTAAAAATTGTAGGGAAAATTTAATTAGTTTTTAAAGATATTTAGAAGTTCTGAAAAAATGTCGAAGATGATTTTAAAATTGAACGAATTAAAAATAATTTCTAGATTTCTCAAGATTTTGAAATAAAATTTTGAAGCTTTTTAAGGATGTTTAAACTATTGAAAATAACAATAATTGAATTTATAATTTAAGAAGTGATCAGTTAAAAAAAGTTCAGTTTCTAATGTTTCTAGCTTAAGATTCCTTAAAATTATATAATTTTGAAAATTTTAAAGTTCATTGATTGATTTTTTAATTTAGAGCATTGCAAATGATATAATCAATTTATATTTTTTTATATTGAAAAATTTTAGTACCTTCCATTTTATATGTGTTTATTATTAAGCACTTGAACACAAAATTTTGGAATTAAAAAACTTTTAAACTTCAATTTAAAAGTTAAAAACTGAACAGTTCCACTTTGACTGCTTTTGTTTGCAGATCAGTTTTTATTAACTCAAATGGAAATTTTTTAGCTTTAGTGCTCGATTTTTTAAATTTCATTGCCCGTGAAAAATGTTTGATAACCGGTAAGAAACCAGGAAATGACCGGGAATTTAATTCTTCGATTAAAACGGCAACCATGTTGATCGAAATTTCAAATTTTTTCAGGGATTGAAGAGGAATGTACAGAATACCCCCCCCCCCCAAACTCTCCAGATGTGACCCTAAAATAAAAAAACTTAATTTTTACGTATTATTTTTTATTTTCAGCATTTTCTGTCGTCTTTTTTTAATACAATAAACACTAGTGGTTAATATGAATATTTCTCATATCCTGTTAAATAATTTTTGATCAAGTAGTTTTTTCAAATAAAAGAAATTAAATAATGTCAAATGGAACACATTCCAAAATCTTCTTTTACGTTTTGCATTAAACGTCTTGTTGTAATTCAAAACAAAATTTTTACACGTCATTTAGAGACCTAGTCCTTTCACCTACTCCTGATAATTCAATTCTTTGGTTTTTTCTCTTCTTTAAGTTATCTTTTTTGTTTAAATTATTATTTTTTAACTTGAGGAAATAGTAAAAATAATTCAGATGAAACAATACTATTTAAAAATAATTGTTGAGGTTATTTTATTATTTGTTCATAAATAAAAAGGCGAAGCAAAGTTAAAGATTTTAGAAAAAATCGAAACTTTCTATCACTTATCTAAGAAAAGCTAGTTATAAACAATATTAAATTGTTTAAACAACCTTTTTGTTAACTCATTCATTATTGCTTTATTAAGAGCAAAAAGGGCAGGAATTTACAAATTTCAGAAAAAACGCAACTATTAGGCATTGATATGGATGAAGAGAGTCATAAGCAACAATAATTTGTTTAAACAACTATTTTCGTAAACTTGAATTTATTATTAAGTCACTCTTTATGAAAAATAGACAAACAGTTAAAAATTTGATAAAAAATCACAAAATTCTACCATTAGCAAAGAGAATATTATTAACAATGATAACATGATTGTTTAAATATTTATTTTTGTTAACTTGGATTAATGATTAATTCACTTGAATTGAAAATTAGACAAAAAGCAAAAAATTTAAGAGAAAATCGTATCTTTCTAACATTATCCAAATGGAATATTAGTAATAATAATAAATTGTTTAAACAATTTACTTTCTTGACTCTACTTAATTATTTATCTCAATTTAATTAAAAATTGGACTTAGAGGGAAAATTTTCTTTAAAAACGGTAGTTTTATAGCATTATCCTGAGAGAATTTATTTGACGATAATAGGAAAATGTTTAAATAATAATTCATGTTAACATGATTGAACTATTACCTCATTCTAATTGAAAATTGGACAAAAAATGGATTTTTTTTTGAAAACCGCGACTTTCTAACTCTAATCTATGAGAAAATTTTTAAAAACAATTATAAATTTTGTTAACAATTCATGCAACCATCAAGTTATCAGTATATATTTATATACAAGAAACAATTTGTAGTAAAAAAACAGCAAAAAGAAGATAATTCGCGCACAAATCTCGCAAAACCCATTTTTTCATTTATGGGATTTTTTTTGGGCCCTATAAAACAGACTTATGGGGATGATATTTGAAAAGTTATATTTTCTTCGTATTCGATGGCTAATTTTGAAGAAAAATGTTGAGTTTCAACTAGATACAGTTAATATTGATGATTCTGAATAAAATTTACAAAAACGCCATTTCCTCTTATCGGAAACACGTGCTAAAATACATGGGGCTTGCGGTACCTCTGAATAACATTCAACCAAAAAACGGATTTTCTTTTAATCGAACGAATTTCCGGCCGGTATTCACAAAAATTAAAAAAAATTCCAATGCTTTTTTGAACCACTCTACAGTTCACCACTGCTGGGTTGATACTTTTGAACAAAAGGCATCAAGTGAGCGACGAACTTTTCGAAACATTGGTAATATTTGAAAAAATTAAATTTTATGGAAAGTCTTAAGTAGACTGCAGCATACATACATAAACTTAAAAATAGTTTAAATAAAAGAGATCCTTTTAAACGAATGCAGTATTTTAAAATTATTTTACCTAACTGTAAATATAATATTCAGTTCTACTAAAATTTTCAGTTTTTAATAAAATGTGGCAAATTCTTATGATTATTTTTGGACATTCAAATAATGTATCAAATATTTGATAAAAAAAGTAATGTGTAGGTAGTAACACAACGTTAACGCGGTACTTTCAGACATCAACGTGTCAAACCCCATTGGACACAAAATTTGGCGACGTCTTTACGACATCGTTACGACATCTTTACGACATCCTATGCCCATGTAGTTTCGGTGTCTTTGCAATGTCGCAAAGACATCGTCAGATCATACGACTTATTTACGATATCGTAAAGACACCTTAACGACATGGACATAGGATGTCGAAAAGTTATCGTGAAGATGTCGTAACGATGTCGTAAAGATGTCGCCAAACTTTGTGCCCACTGGGACACTGCTGAAAGACTCAAAATAATGAGGAGCTCCGGCTGAATTTTAAATTATTGCAACTGTTTCAAATTTTTGATACGGGAATTAAAAATTAATTCTATGATAGAAAGTTTCAGTATTGAGTGAACTTGAAACTTCAAACTGAAAAAAGAATTTTGAACCAGATATATGAACATTTAACCTACAAAGATGAATTCTCAAGAAACATGTAATAGTTCATATTTCACCCAAAAAGATGAAATTTCTACTAGAAGAAATGAATTTCAAAATAAATAATAACTAATTTTTAACCAAGAAAATTAATTTCTTATAAAAATACATACAATGTACAGGATAAAGTTTCAAGCAAAAATGGAATAGTACAATTTCCAGATAAAAACTGTGCTAAAAAATCCAATTGAACAAGAAAAAAAAACAAATTTTCAACAAAATTGTTAAATTTTCAAGGGAAAAGGTGAATTTTTGACCAAGAAGATTAATGTTCTATAAAAAAAAAACGATTTTCCAACTTAAACAATATATACAATTAATTTTTAATCAATCATAAGTATGATTGATTAAAAATTAATCGTATATATTGTTTAAGTTGGAAAATCGTTTTTTGAAATCGTTTGTTGAAAATGTAATTATTTTGTTGGAGATTTGTTATTCTCTTTTTTTTTAGTTGAAAATTCAATTATTTTGATAGTAAATTAATTTCTAACGTCTTCAATTGGCAAACTAAAATTTTTATCTCTAAATAACAATGCAAAAATATTAATCTGGAACAACTTAAAATAAAAACAATGTAACTTTTATTTTTAAAAGTTTTTAGTTAAAAAATTAATTTAATCGTTCAATTTTTAATGTAACGAACTGAAATTCTTTGAATTATTATCATTTTGAACCTTCAAAATAATAGCGTAATTTGTATTTTTTAACCAGAAATCTCTAAAATGTTAAAGTCATAAAAATTTAAAAATGGTAATTTCGTATTTTAAAATAATTTAATTTGAAAAATTGTAAAATTAAAAGGTGTTAAAAGTTTGTATTTTATACGTATGAATTATTGAGCGTTTAAATGAAATATTTCTGAATTAAAAATTTGTCAAGCTTCAGTTTTAAAAGTTAAATATTCAAAAGATTTCCACCTCAAAAAAATCATTTTCAGATTTAAAATTTTGAATTTTCTAATTTCATCCTGAAATTTGAATTGGAACAGGAAATTTTTTAAAGCAATTCTATGTATTTCTGAATTGGATCAGAGATTTTTTGAAAAAAAATATAATTCAGATCTGGGACAAGCCATTATAAACAACTATTAAAAACTATACAAATTTGAACAGAGTGGTTCGAAATAGAAAGTCTTGAATTGTAAAAATTTTAATGAGCTATATTTTAAGTTTGAACGCTACAATTTTAATTTAGAATAATATTCAAAATTAATTTAAAACTTGAAATTATTTGAAATAATTTGAAACACGATGTAGATTTTTGCAGATTAAAAAAAAAGCTTTTAAGAAATGTAAAATATTTAAAAAGAATAACAAAAATTGTTGTGATTGCTGAGAAAATTGAAAACGATTTTTTAGTTTGAAAAAATTATTTTAAGTGAGTATTTGAAAAGATTTTAAAAATTAAAAAAAAAAGGAATCAGGACGATTTTAAGGCAATTTTTTTATTTTGCAGTTTTTTTAATTTTAGGAAAAAAATCTAATTAACACAATAAATGAATTCTCAACCCAAAAGTTTACTTTTCAACAAAATAAATTAATTTTCTATCAAATAATTGGTGTTTTAACTAATACAATGTACAGGATAAAGTTTCAACCAAAAATGGAATTGTACAATTTCCAGATAAAAACTGTGCTACAAAATTGAAGTGAACAAGAAAAAAAAACGAATTTTCAACAAAATTGTTAAATTTTCAAGGGAAAAGGTGAATTTTTGACCAAGAAGATTATTGTTCCATAAAAAAAAATTTTCCAACTTAAACAATATATACGATTATTTTTTAATCAATCATATAATAGTTACTTTTTCAGATAAAGATAAATAATTTTTAACAGAAAAAAATAATTTTAAACAAAGTTGTTAATTTTTTAACCAATCAGATGAATTTTCGACCAAGAAAATTTATGATCTACAAAAAAAGACAAATCTTAAACAAAATACATGAATTTTTAAAGAAATTATTTTATTTTAAAGTAAAAAAGACGAATTATCAACAAAAAGTTGAATTTTTTAAGCAAAAAATATGAGTTTTCAATGAAAGAGTGAAACTTTCAACCAAATAGTTAAATTTTCAACCATAATTAAAAAATCTTGTTAAAAAACGTATTTTTCTTACAAAGTAGTTCTACTCTTAGTGAAATAATCGACTTTTAAACCCAAGAAGTTCATTTTTGACAAAAAATGATACATTTTCATCCAAAAAGATTAAATTTCTACTAAACAAGGCCAATTTTCAACAAAATACATGAACTTTCAACGAAATTACTTAATTTTAAAAACAAAAATAGTATTTCCACCCAAAAATTATGATTTTAATTTTTAACAATATAGTTGCATTTACAACAGAACGACTTTACAATCAAAAAATATTTATAGTTGATAATTCAACCAAAAAATGTAAAAATATAAAAAAAAAATAAAAATTTTAAAAAAGTAGTTGAATTTTTGATAGAAAAGAGGAATTTTTTACAGAATAGTTACATTTTCAACAAAATAATTAATTTATCAATCAAATAATTGAGTTTTTATCCAAACGAGATGAATTCCAAAATCGCCAATTTCTTTAATTTCTTTCAAATGAGGATGAAGATATAAATAAGACTATTATGATATAACAGAATTATAGTATTATCATTATTAATATACGTATATATTTATATATAAATAATAGTATTAATATTTATATAATTTATATTTTATACATGAAATAACATAACCTCAAAATATACGCATATCAAGAGGCGCGCGATCTCTTCAAATCATGAGAATCGTCAGCATCGAAATCTGGAAATATTAAAATCCTAATCTCCTGAATTTATTTCAAAGCAGTTAGCAGATAGATATATAAATAGAATCGCCGAAGTGCTCCGACCGGCAATCGTGCACCTTCGAATTTTCAAATTCAGAATAGGAGAAATGGGTTGCGCGCGCAACTCAGTCATTTACAGCGTCTCCTACTGTATTCACACGGACATAGCCCTGTCATAGAAATGGACCACATCTCGTTTCAGATCCGGGATCACTGTGCCACCTGTGCTACCCCACCATACTAGTTACAGTCTTAAGGCTAAAATTTTAACGAGTTTTGAGTGATTTCTATCTCCCCTAGGTGGCGTCTGTGTTGATGCTTGTGTGGTAGAAGGGGAAGATCAGGAATATAGGAACATGGCGGACATGTAAATAACGAGTGGGTGATAATATTAATCACGTCTGCAAATTATTTACATTTTTGTTTGAAACAAATTTACATTATTTTTATTTTTAAATTGAAAAAGAGACCGATCTGTTCGGAGTGGTACTCAAGTGTTGGGCTTAATGTCTCTATTTAAATATTTTTTTCTTTTAGAATTATGGGAAGAATAAATTACACAAGCAAACCATTTCATGCAATATCAAGAAATCTCAATTAATTTTTTATCATGCGCTAATTCATGTTTTTTTTATATTGCATAAAATGGTTTGTTAACGTAAATTATTCTTCCTGTAAATCTAAATAAAAAATATATTATACTTTGCATGGCATGAAGGAGGGGCGGGGCGAAGGGGTTGCCGGATTAGAGCTGTAGTTTGTTATATCTCCGATAGATGGTGCCACTCCGTTACTTTACTAAGTTCATATTCTTTAACATGGGACTGTACGCAGTGTGTCCCCCGCTCTCCTCTGCTGGTGGCGATTTTATGAGTACTTATCGAATACTATTTGCTGTGTTGGTAAGCTCTATCGCTTCCTTATCGATATGCGATACGTTACGTTCCTAAGAAATGGAACTCCTCATCTGCCCCCTTTTTTAAAATGGGACTTTGGCTGGGTAGCTTTTTAGAAAGCTAGTGACCTGAAACGTGATAATTGAGGGTTATACCTGCCCCCCCCCGCTAGCTATCTGGAAAGCGAGCTAGGTGAAAGTTTAAGATTAAAAACCATATAAAAGGATTAGTATGTTACTCCAAGTTTTTATTGATAAGATTGGTGAAGAGGAGCAGTTTCGCATTGCACTTATTTTAAACAATTAAATTTAACTTTTATGGTTCTTCTAACATAGAATTTTCTTTTTGGATTTTTTGTTTTGTTTTTGTGTGATAGTTAATCACTTTTTATTTATTTTCTTAGTAGTGTTGAAATAAAGGTTTAGTGTGGGTGTCTTGTTTTTGTTGGTTTGTTGTGTTGATGAGGTCTATGGAATGGGTTCGTCTTGTTGTTGCCTGGCTGCTAGGCGACGGGTTTCGTTTCTCATTATCTCTTGACGGACTACGGCTGGTACGAAGGGATAGTTTGGAACTTGCTTGATATATTTCATCAAGCTTTTTCCCAATAGCGTGTAAGCTTAGCGTGTAGTTGTTTATGTCACATTGGATATTAACCTCTCGGCAATTTATTCTCGCGAACGCTTCGCCGATGTTATTCATCTGAAATGTATATTTACGGTGGCTCAAAATTGTTTTACTGCATGTTTTTTAGACCATGAAGACGGATACGAGTCACGCTAGGAGTTATGTTGAACGTGCAGTTGGAGTTGTTGATTTAATTTGTTTCCCGTTCTATATATTCTTTTAAATCTTGAATAATAAAGGTCCATCTTTCCGCTTCGATTTGGGGATTTTTTAAAACGTAGGTACCCTTTCTATTTTTTTTATTATGTATAGGCCTTCGCAAACCTCAAGGAATTTTTTTGTTAATTTGTCTTCTTTATCGAAGTTTCTTATTGCTTTTATTAAAACTTTTGATCCTATCTGTAAGTTTGTGAGGTTGTTGTTATCATTAAAGGTTTTAGCGCTGCACGGGAAAATATAACCATTTTTCCCACGCGCGTATTGGTTTTTTGTTCAAATGCATTTCTAGGGGAGTAAAATCGTTTTTGTCATGATGGACTTTATCGAAGTACGTTTCGTTTTCTCTATCCATATTCCCCATGAGTTATGGTTGTTTTTTAAAACCGATCTAAAGAAGCGAGATAGTTTGCGGTGAATTATTTCGACCCTGTTAGATCGGGGGTATCGAACCGCGATAAGGACTGGTTGAATTCCTTCTTTTTTGAGAGTTGTAGAACATTCTATTGATGTTAATTGATTACCTTGTTCACTGATAATTTTTTCGGTTTCTCGTAATTTGGAACGTAATCTTTTATGAGGCGGTTTAGTGCTGCGCGCGCGGTACATTTTCGTAATGGATATAAGCGTACAAATTTACTAAAAATGTTTATCGTTGAGAGGATGTATTTAAATCCACCGCGTGTGGCTGGTATTGACCCGTAGAAGTCTATAGAGAGGGCATCATTAGGAGCTGAAGCTACTATTGTTTTCATTTCTGAGTAGTTTGTTACAACGGCTACTTTCTGTCGCTGACATGAATCGCAAGTTGATAGTATTTTGCGAATCGTGCGGGCGGATTTGGGAAAATAAAAAAATTTGGTTTCGTTGTGAATTTTGAAACGCGTGGATTTATTTGTTATGGCTATTTCATATTTTTCTTTTAAAAAGGGATCTTTTTGTTGCTCTAAAGCGAAGTTTTTTATGAAGTTTTGAAGATACGTGGATGGTTTTTTGTGCTAAAGTGTGGATAAAAACACATCCGTTTGTATTTTCGGGTAGGTAAATATTTTCATGAAACGCTATTCTGCTTAAAGCATCTGCAGAAATGTTTTTTTTTCCTTCTATGTATTCGATTTCTTAAATTTAGTCTTGGATTGCGAGAGTCCATCTTGTGATTCTCGCACTGACAAAGCGACATGTTTTGAGAAATGTCAAGGCTTTGTGATCTGTTTTGATTATTTTGGTACCGAATACGTAGGTTTAAATTTGATAAGGGCCCAAACTAATGCAAGCTATTCTTGTTCCGTTGTGAAATAACTAAGCACTGACCCTTTTAAAGTACGACTTGCGCAGGTTATGATTCATTCATCACTAGAGTCATCTTTATGGGCAAGAATTGCTCCCAGAGCGAATTTTCTTGCGTCCGTGTATAGGTAGTATGGATGTGAAATGTCGCGATAGGTCATGACAGCGGATTCACAAACAAGTAATTTTGCTTTTTGGAAGGCGTTTTCATGATGTTCGTTCCAATTCTATCGTATGTTTTTCTTTAAAAGTTCATGAAGTGGGAAAATTGTTTCCGCGTGAGGGTTTGAAAATGTTGTATAAAAATTTATAAACCCGAGAAGTGAGCGAAGTTGCTTGATGTTTTTTGGTCGGGGGTATTCTTTTAATAGTTTTAATTTTTCAGGGTCAAATTTCTATCCCTATTTTTGTGACTATGTAACCCAAAAACTTTACTTGTTCTATAATAAAATTGTATTTGGAAAAATTTAGAGTAAGGTTTGCTTCCATAAATCTGGTAAAAAGTATTTCCAGGTGTTCGAAATGTTGATCAATGTCTTTTGATCTGCCTAATAAATCATCGACAAAGCTGATCAGAAAGTCACCTATGCCACACAGGGACAAGTCAAGGCCTCTCACGAGGGATGCCATGCTTGTTTTTAGGCCAAAAGGTTACTACGAATTCATAACATTTTCCTTCGTAAAGAAAAGCGGCTTACTTGCATGAGTTTGGATGCAAATGTATTTGCCAGAAACTCGTGGTAATCTCAAGAGATGACATGACCTTTGCACCTTAAAGTTTTTGAAATAGAACATCGGTAGGTTCTGTTCATTCGAATTCCTCCTTTAGGGATTCATTTAATTTGCGTGCCATCGGAACTGGATAAGAGCGACAAATGTATTCTTTTTCATAAATCAATTTTAATTCATGCTCATACAAGCTTGTTCGACCCGATCGACGAGCAAAAACGTCGGGAAATGAAATAATTAATTAAAAAAATCTACTTTTTTGTTCGGTATTTAGCTCTGTGCATAGATCAACACAGGATGTAATTTCCTTGTCGGTGAGAAACAAAGGTTCAAGTATTAAATCATATGTTTGTATTTCATTTGAGAAATCGGTAGTGTAATCTCCTTCTTTAAAGGAGTAAATATTTCTTTCTAATTTGTAGATACCAATTTTATTTTGACCTTTCTCCAGCTCAATTTGAAGTTTTATAGTTAATTGATCTTTATTATTAAACAAGCTTAGAGTGTCAGAGACTAAATCGATCTTTCCTTTTAATTTCTTTAGAATATCTATTCCAAAATGCATGTTTTACTCAAATTTGCGATTGCCAGAAAATTGTGATTAATATGTATGTTGTTTAATTTTATTAACAGAAAAATTTTGATTTTCAATTTGGTGGCATTTTTTCCAGTGGCAACTAATAAACTGATACCAGTAATTGGTAGAATGGTGTATTTCAAGAATTCGATTTCGTATTGTTTAAAAAAATCGTCTCATATACAGGTTACTTCGCTGCCTGTGTTAATTAATGCTTCTATATTTCATTTACCGACCGTACAGTTTATTATAGGACATTTTATTTTGTTTTTAGGTTTTGAAATTATGTCTTCTTCGCGAAGTTCTTCGCATATGTTTTGAAATCGGTGTGTTTACTTGTAATTGTCCCAGTGTCTGTTTCCACCGTAACGTTCATTGATGACACGGGGTTAAATCGTTTTCCGAAGTTGTTTCATTCAAATCATGGTTATTTAAAATTTCATTTTCCGCCCCTGACTAGTTTTCATCCACGACAAATTCGACAAAATGAACATGCTTATTTTGTGAAGGTGATTTCTTGAAATATCTATTTGTGCTTTGTGATTGATGGTCACCTCCGGACTCGTCCGTGTTTTTATTTTTATCAAAGCGGCCATAAATATTATCTTGTACGTTTCCGCGCGAGAGATATTCTGGAGAGTCTTTCTTGGGGCCATGGACATAGGAAACACGGGACTAGGCATGCCATCCTAACTTGGCGAGCGGGGTTGAATCCACGGGAGGGGGGAGAATTCCATGAGTAGGGAGAGCCGCAACCTACGATGTGCCATTTCATTATACGCACGAGCATTTTTGCGAACAAACTGTGCATGAAAATATAAACATGTGGGCGCTGCCATGTTTGTCGCAGGACATCAAAAGGTGGCGGACCTCCCCCCTCATTGCATCACCCCCGCAATGGCATGCCTAGGCCCTTGTTTCCTATGTCCATGCTTGGGGCTGATGTCGAGTTGCGGCGCGGTCAGGAAAACACAGCGGGTGGTGTCTCCCCCCTCCATGCTACTACCTTCTCCGCTTCTCCTCATTCAAGAGCGGAAGACGGGAGGAAAATTGTAGCTAGTTAACTTAACTAGTTTTAGTTTTTACTTCCTTTTAATCAATTTATAATTTGTGTTTGTGTGTGTCGTTCCAGTTGTTCCTTCCTTCTTCGTGTTGTCATTTTGTGTTTGCTAGTGTCGTTTCAGTGTATCCTTCCTTCTTCTTGCTGTCAATTTGTCTTTTTGTGTGTGTGAAATGTATAAGAGGGAAATATGTAGCTAATTTCAATATTTATTTCGCTTTATTGAGATAATATTTGGTTAAATAATATTTGATTATTATTATGTATGAACTCTAGCTGAGAAACTAATTAGATTAGTTTATTTGTATTCTAGTATTATATTGTTGACGATACATATTTCCCATCAATTTTTAAAACCGCCTGCATAAAAATTTCTATTTATAATTTTGCTGCCAGTCCTAGGCCTAGGTAAAGTGTGAAGGAAAATTCATGGGAAATGTGAGTTGATCGTTCCACGGCGAACGATGCGACGCGGAGAAGGTAGCAGCATGGAGGGGGAAGGCAGCACCCGCTGATTTTTGACCGCGCCGCAACTTTCGAAAGATTGATCAGATTGGATTTTTCTTTGGCAAACTCTTTTAAGGCATAACAAGAAAAAAGGAGTTTGTAAAAATTTTAAAGGTAGATGAATTGCATTTTTGCATTAAATTAAGTAAGTCACTTAATTTCAACCAGAAATGGAACTTAAATGCAGTGTTTCATATCTGATATACGAGTAATATGATAATTAACTGACAGGTATGTTGAGTTTAGAATGATTTTCATTCGCGTGCTCTGAAATTCAATTCCTGCCGGCAGAAAGGCATGCGCGAAATGCGATGCGCAAACACTTAAACGGATTTCGGCGATTTTAGAACAGGGACCAAGAGAGCAGCTGAGAGTAGCCAATATGGCGTCGATAGCGATGGATAGTATGGATCAACACTAAGCTCATGGTAGTCGGGTCGTCAAAGTTTCCTATTTTGATAAATAGGGTGTCTAAAAAGTCCCATGACGGTTGGATATTTCCGCAGGTAAAATATTTTTCAAAAAATTGAAGGTCATTCATAAAGTAAATTTCAACGAGGAATTCAATGGTGACCTTCATTTTGACTTTGAAGTCGACCTTCATGGCTTTTTGAAGATCAACTTTGTTTTTTAAAAATGGGAACCCCCCTTTTTTTACATCTGCAATCCTTAGAGCGGACAATTCTACGTTCAGGTACGTACCCAAGTCATAGGTCAATTGTAACGTTCACGGTCAGTTAGTGGTTATTTTAAGTTAACAAAGTTTTCCAAGAGGTCAGTGTAATTCCTGAAGTAAATTTCAACGAGAAATTCATTGGTGAGCTCGGTATTGATCTTGGTTACAGAGTTTTGAATATTGTAAAATTATAAGGAAATTTTTCATTAAAGGTTCCAGGTGTTCTGGTGAGAGTTCTGTTCCTCCCCGAAGAGTTATACAGTTCTATACCGTTTTTCGATACCTAAGTCAATACCTAACAATTTATCCCATTTTTCGATCAAACTATACAAGATACGAGAGAAAATGATAGAACTAAAATTGCATTCCCTGAAAAGATCTACAAATTTGTCGGTAATCATTTTTCGATAGGATGCGTAGTTTTTGCTTTTAGTCGTAAAAAACAACATTAAAAATAAAAAAATAATGTTTTGCCAAACGACAAAAGATATGAAAAAAATTAACAGAAAAAAGTTTCTCTTTCGAGAAATATCGAAAATTCATTCAAATTAGGCATAAAAAATGTTTGAAAGGACACGTAGTTTTTGTTTTGATCGTAAAAAAACATTCAAAATAATTTTTTTTTTTCGAAAAACGACACGGTACAAACTAAAATTAACACTTAAGTTGTTCAACCAAAAAACATTGAGAAATTTGTTTCTTTTCCTTCATTGTTATTAAAATTTAAATTATACGATTTTCAAGAAGTATTATCCAATAAAAAATTACACAAAACGTTTACCTTCAATTCCTTACTGTTTTCATTTTTTAATATAGGGACTTTCTTCAGGTGTTCTTGAGAAACTGCATCAAAAGTTTCTTGGTTTGGGTAAAAATACTTGGCTGGCTTTCCACATTTTGTTCTGCTCGTTCTATTTTTCAAAATCTTGGTCACCAGACCTCTCCAGTCTTCTATCTCTCTAAATCCAAGAATTTGTGAATTGATCTCGATTTTTGAGCATATATCGCACACAGGAAGTTCATCATCCAGCGGTTCATTCATTCTTTTAGCAAACACTGACTCGCAGATTTGGCAATTTTTTGTTTTCGTGTCCACTGGTTTTTTAATTATTAGATCGAAAGTTTCTGCTGACTCCTAACAAGAATTGTCTTCTGAAGTATTGGCAATGGCATCTTAAAGTAAATGAGAATGAGAAGTGCATTCTAGTAGGACAAATTCTTACAATATTTTCATTGAAAAGTTTCGTTACGTACCTTATATTGTATCGTCGCCAAAACTGATCGCGCTGCTTTCATGAAAGTCTGCTTCATCAGAAGCATCAATCCTTCTGCTCTCAATCTACATCGATTTTGCTTGCATTAAATTTGACCGACCAACTATGTACGATAGTAGAGCAAGCACAAAATCATCCGCTCTCATCCTAGATGTATTTCTAAACAAATCCTTCTTTACATCCTTTATTTGGCTTTCGCAAGCTGCTCTAGATGCGGGGATTTTATCATACGCACAACTTTCTCTCCAGATGCAGGCCTATAAAGGAAAATACTTTATGTCCCGCTTGAGGCAAATGAGAATTCACGGCAAGTGAAACGCGTTATTACGCTTTCCCGTTTCTTTTTGTTTTACTTCCTCCACTTCTGCTTGTATGGTTTCAAACCGTTTCGTCCATACTTTGTGAGATACATTGGTCACATTCTCCGTCTATTTCTCGAGAATAGACTCATGGCTTGGTCTACTTGGTTGCCACTGTCACTTCTCTAAATAGCTATTTCCCTCCAAGTCGCTAGGATCTATTAGGCTATTCAGGAAATGTCTTTCTTCATCGCATTGTGTATCTTCACAGCTCTCAATAAGAGAACCGTCTGTTTCAGAAGATGCTACAAGTAATATGGTTTTTAATACCTTTTTCGCCTTCTGCATGTCCTGGCATGTGATCAGTTGACCCAGTGACGCTTTGCAAAATATAATTACTTTTTCAGAGTTGGTCTCTTTTTCTAAAAAATCTACATACAATTTTATGAAATGGGCAACGTCCAGTCGTACCTAACAGTCAGGAAGGTCATCTTGTTCACCAGCATTCACATATTCTTCAATGATACAGTATTGCGTAGATGCTTTTATGCTAGCAATAATAATGGCCTTCGCTCTATCGACAGTAAACTTTTTTGGGTTAGAAGCACCTAAACGAACCCATTCGTCCAGAAAGCTTAAAATAGCTGCAGAGTGGCGAACGGAGCTGATCATCTGTGCAACAATAAACTGGCCAGATTCATTGTTGACTACAATTAAATACAAATAAATTGGACTAGATCTAATTCCATCTACGTATTCAATTTCGGAAATCATATCACCAGAAGCAACCATGCTGACACTCGATATCTCACGCAGAGAATTATAAAAATAGAAGCGCGTTTGGTAAGCTGTTCAGAAGTGCACCGAGAAAGGGTTGTATCCAATATTATGGATTGAGCTGTTCCATGTCGTGTTTTTCATTAGTTCCAGTGCTTTTCAAGGATCCGTGTGCAGATGTGTTGAACTAACATATTCAGCCTTTGCCACTCTTAAAACCGAAGAATGGCACAATAGGTGGTTCTGGATCTCCGAATTTCATTATTTTTGCTGCTTCTTCAGTCCGATATAAATTAGCCACCCTTGGTCAACAATTTTTCACCAATCCCAAGGTGAAATGGTTCCCTTAAGTACCGCTTTCTGCATTTGCCAGTATTTTTACCGATGTTTATGGTCCAATCCAAACGAACATCATCAATATAAGTCTCATTGTCCATCTTGCATTCCAATGTACTACCGCAGTAGCAATAACCTGAAAGTAAATACAAATTATAAATACTGTTGCAGAAATGTTCGAAAGGGACACAGATAATATGATTAATAATTTCCGTGATAGTGATATAATAATTTTGACTCCCAAATTGGTAAAATAACATGCGCTCACAACTATTATAAACGAAATGGCCAGATTTATTAGATAAAACCTTACAAAAATCAAGTGAGGTTAAAGAGTATAACCAAAATATACTAAGGGGCTAGGTAGTTCATGAATAGCAAAGTTGACATTTTCATTGCGGAAATGTCCCATTGTGTATTGTTTTCTTTAATAAGTGAATGCGTGCTTATTTTATCGGTGTCTATTTGAGGATTTAGCCTACCCCTTCTAGTTTCACATAAGAATAATAGGGGGTTGGGGGAAATCTCATTTTTTGACATTCTCATCAGAGAAGGCATTAGATTTGTGTAAAATTTAAGTTAGCCAGCAATTTTGGATAAAAATTCAAAAAGTGAGCGTATTTTGAACATTTTTGAGACCACTTTTTTCAAGATTCAAAATTTCTCTGTAAGGATATTCATAGTATTCAAACAGAAGTATAATTTATCCTTATGATTTTTTTATAAAACCAAAATTTACCAGAATTACAGCATTTCCAAAATTTTAAAAAACATACGAAAATGAACATTTTAAGTCAAATTACGCACGATATGAAAAAAAAGTCAAGAGAAGAAAAAATTTTTCCTTTTGAATGCCCTACAAGAATATCATAACAGCTTTTTGAATTTTTTTGAAAAATTGAAAATTTAAATTTTGACAGTATGAAAAAAGAATGGAAAATAAAAAATGACATATTTTTATTCATCTATTTCACAGTATTTCAAAGAAATAGAAATAGACTTTTTTTGTTCAAAATAACGTACAGCCCACAAATATTCACCGATGTATTTACCTTGCGCTACGCGCTCGATCATTGTGCATAGACTTTTTAAAACTAAAGGTGAAAACATCGAAAACAGTAATTTGGTGATTAGGAATTCTCTTTACTTAAAGGTCCTTCGACTTGAACGAATGCATTCTAATCACGTATCTCGTGCTTCGCACTCGAGTTTATCCCTGAAATTTTATATCATTCCCATAAATATATATTATTATAATTCATAACTTACGTTGGTATTAAAACAGACATTGTTTCATTCTTCCGTTTAAAAAAATGCGCATTCGTTAAAATAATTTGGTATTAAACATTTTATTGAAACTTTTTTCATTTTTCCAAAAACTGAATTTTCTTATTTCCAATTTTTTTTTATGATTTAAACTTTACATATACGGCCTACTGAGCAGTCTTACTGTTTTTGAAAGTTCTAAATTATATATATACAGCCACGTCTAATGACCGTTACATAGGTGGTTACAGTTTGTAATGGAATCAATACGACGATCCGGCGAAAGTCTCGTGCATCCTGAGGACACGGAGCGACCCAAGGATGACCGCCTTCTGCATTTTTCCCGCAAGTGTTTTAGCATATTGTTCATACGTAGGAATGATTTTTTCAGGCTACTAACCAGTGAAAGCTTGGCACTTCCAGGAGCGCTGATGATAAGGACGATCAGTTTGACAGAATATTGCGGGTTCAATCGTCGCAACTCCCGTATGAGTTCTCTATAGCTCTCTTTCTTTTCATTCTCTTTGGCTATGATGTTTTTTCCAGCTGGCGCCGAAAAATGTATAACGAACATGGTTCGCTTCTCAAAGTCAAGAAGAACCATGTCAGGCCTCGAGTGTGCAACAGAAACAATTGTCGAGAATGCAGAGTTCCAGTATATGCGGCACTTTTCATTCTCTACAATTGACTCGATTTCCCTAGGAGAATTTAGAGGAGCGATATTAAGATTAATGCCGTAAGAGTGACAGAGATGGTAATAAAATACTCTTAGTGCCGCATTGTTCCTCTAGATGTAGGTTGTTCCCGCATGAGTTGGACAACTAGATAGTATGTGTACCAATTGCTCGGGGTGTGCATGGCACGCCCTACAGCTATTATCGGGAATGTCTTAGCTCAAAGTGTGGCGACGGTATGTTAAGGTGGGAATGACACCGTGTTGACATGCCAAAATGAAACCCTCCGTGCCAGACTTCAATCCGGGTGATTTAAGGAAAGCAAAATTTAGCTCACACGACATTCACTGATCCTCCACATTTCTGTGGAAGATGCCGTGCATCCTCTTATCGAGGAGCTGTTCACGGAAGTTTCTCTCTTGTGCTTTCTTAATCCGGGCTTTTAGGAGTGAGTACTCGAGATAGATAAGATTTGATGCATTTTGCTCACCCCTAATACTGAAGTCAAGTCCGAGTGTTTCAGCAGCCTCCTCCGCTGCTTTGTACAGAAACTCTCCTTTGCCTACTTCCTCGTGATTCCTGACCATTTTAAGAAGAGGGTCTCTTCCATTTGCAACTCTATGTGCTGTACCCAAAATGATCCTGCTGTGAAGACATTCGAAATTCAATATTTCGCGACCACTTTGACGGCGTGAGATGTAGAGTCACGGAACAGAAGACTTTCGATGCATGCTTTTGTTCATGTGCATAACCTTTCGTGTCCTGATATCAAGGGATATGAGCTCGTTCTTCGTCCATGGTACTATTCCAAATGAATAGAGTACTACCGGGACGGCAAGCATATACATTAAATATGATGTAAAAATACGGGCCAACTGCTGATGGGTCGAAGGAAACTTCTTCCACAAGAAGGTCTTGATACCATCTGGTCCCGGGCCCGAATAGTTCTTCAACCTTCTTGATACTTTTTTCACCTCCTCGGTAGTGTGGGTGGGCATTCTTCATGAGGTGTTATGAGGGCATTACACAGCTCCTTCAAGCTATGTATGTTATCTAAGTATTCGTCCAGTCTATGCTGCACTTCGTAGACTTTTCTCAAAAATACTTCGACCTCCTTTGGTTTGGGTGGGTGTTCGACAGTAACTGGAGGGTCTTGAAAGAGTCGAGATGGGTCAGAGAGAAACTGTTGATTTTCTCTGACCCACCTCTCTTTTTGCTCTAGACTTCTCTTATCGTCAGATAGTATCCGTATTCTCTCAACAATATGCTGCCTGATGTCCAGCATATTTGAGTTGTTAAGTGTTTGATAACGGGTCCGGAGTTCGCGCGCGAAATTTCGAACCTGGGCGGTAAAATTCCTGCCAGATGTGATGTAGTCAATCACACACTGAATGCGGGACGCGTACTGTCTTGCCCAGCCTATCTTTATGGCGAGTTCATACATTCGTCTTTTAGTCTTATGATCAACCGTTGGTTTTGTTTTACGGTTCGCATCGGTCAAAGCTTTCGTTGCATCATACACACAACAATTGATAGTCCAGAGGTCGGATTCTTCAGTCAGTCTTTTTAATGTGGAACTTCATGATGATTTCAGAAAAATTCATAATTGGTCGATAAATTGTATTTTAAAAATATAGTCGATATTTTTTAAAAACAAATGCATTATTCACGGTCATCTGTCGATAAACAAAATTTTTTTTCGATATCCTAATTTAAAAAGTTGCCATAGAAAAAAAACGAATTTTTGTGTGGACAAATGCCGGATTAGTGCATTTGTTGATTAAATTTGTTTAAAAATTAATACGATTAATCAACAAATTATGAATTTTGCTCAAATTGTCATACAGTTCCTAATTTATAAAAATTTACATCGAAAAAAAAAGAATTTTTCTATCGAAAAATGCCTGATTACTGCATTTGTTCATTATATTTGTTTATAATATAAAGAATTATGATTTTAAGAGAAATTTGTTTAATATCATATAATTTCCATACGAATTTCTTGCAATATAACTAGAGAAAACGTATGATTATGGAAAATCATGGAAAACATTTTTGCGTCATATTTGTTTATTTATAAAAAATTGAACACCTAATTGAAATATCAGGCTCGACAACTCTGTTAGAAATCTTATCAGATTTTTTTCAATTTTTTTTTTGGTTCAAATTGCTCAATATTTGTATGTTGTACGTTATTTTAATAATTCTAAAATCTTTAACTTAAAATATTTTTCATTTGAGATCTTCTGAATCTGTTCCAAATCAAACATTTTTAATGTTAAAGATTGAACAACAGTGTCTTCGGAACGTGGGATTTTTCAGCCCCCACCACTCTCCCACCTGGGAGCGACCAATTCAAACGTAGTGTGTCGGTGAGTCGGCTCTGTTAAATGCTGCGAAGTCCAGCCTCGTGTAAAGCCGAAAATGCACGAGCAGGAATCCGAGTTCTCCCGACCTCACGAATGACGATCTAGCTGCTCCTCGAATTTATTCAGGTTTTGAAATCCCGAGTTACCTTAGAACCATTAGGCTTATTGCGAAGCGCCAAATATAATTGACTTTATGTAAATAGATGTAGGAGACAATACTTCTGGGTCTAAAATGTTTCAAATTTAGTGCTGCATGCCTCAATTATATTTTTAGTAAACAATGGATTTTTAACTCATAAAAAAAAAATTCGACAAAATAGTTAAATTTTCAACCCAAAAAATTACTTTAAAAAATAAATTTTTTAACTTAAACATTGTAGTTTATACTGAAGTTTGCAGTTGAAAAAATTAATTTTTAAACCCAAATAAATGCGATTTTATCAACAAAAGAAATTAATTATTATCTAAAACAAATTAATTTTTAAAGAAGAATAATTCGCCAACAAAGAAGATAAATTTATAACTAAAAAGAAAATGTTTCAAGAAAAAAAATGGTCAACAAAATTGTTCAATTTTCATCAATAGAAACGAATTTTAAATTAAAAAAAATAAGTAAGCGATCAAAAATGGACTAGTTAAATTTTCAGACAAAAAATGGAATTTGCAACTAAAGAAATTAATTTTCAACTAAAAGTATAATATTTCAACGAAAAATTGAATAGATAAATTTTCATTTGAAAAATAATTATCAACCCCAAAAAATCAAAGTTTCAACAAAACAAATATTTTAATTTTCAAACCAATAACTTTCTACCGAAAACAGGATTTCGAAATTTTCAAAATCAATTTTAAAACAGTACAATTTTTGTTAACAAAATAGATAAATTTTCAACGAAAAACGGTTAAATTATCAGTTTAAAAATCAATTTACAACCAACAATTTTTCAGCAAAATAGTTTAATTTCCAAAAAATAGATGAACTTTTAACCATTTTATGACAAAATAAAAGAAGTTTCAACAAAAAATGCATTTTCATCCAAAGAAATGAATTCTTGATTAAAATAGATGAATTTTTAAACAAGAAAAATAATTTTCTACCAAAAAAGAAGGATTTTTGACTGAGAAAGTTCAGTTTCCTACCAAAAAAATTCAACCAAAAATGATACAATTAAATTTTTAGTATAAGAAAATGTTTTTCAACAACAACAAAATCGAATTTTCAACAAAACAGTTAAATTATCAACCAAAATAGTTATTTTACAAAATTTTAATTTTAAAATATTTTCATTTTCGAAGGAAGAAATGAATTTTCAACTGAAAATTGTTTAAAAAAAAACATACAATCGAATTTACAACAGAATAATTCAATTTTTAAACATATAGTTAGATTTTAATTTAAAAAATTATTTTTCAACCAAAAATGGAATGGAATGAATTATGAAAGAAAATTAAAATCGTTTGAAAATTTTCAATAATTTAGATTTACAAAAATGTACTTTAAAAAAAAATCAAAAAGATTTTGAAACACATCAAAATATTTCCTAAAATGTAAAAGAGTGTACAAGATTTTAAAGCAAAATGTTTCAATTTGATAAGATTAAAAAGTTTAAAAAAACGTAAATAAACCAGTAATTTCAAGAAATATTTAGAAGAATGGAAGAGATTCAAATCTAATTTTAGGCTTAAATTTTTTAGAAATGTAGATTTTCAAAGATTTCGAAAAAATGAACTTTAGAAGCTTTAAGGGAATTCAGAAAGATTTCAAGGAGATAAAATTATTTTTCTTAAAATTCTTTGTGAAAAATTTAAAAGATTATGATTCAATTTTTTCACATCTTGAATTAAGGAACATAATTCTTATTAGGCCTTCTTGTGCAATTTTGTGACACAATTTTTTAAATTATATGTTGCTTTACAAATCTACTTTCAAATTTGAGTAGAATTGATGAGATTAAAAAAGAATTTAAAGTTCAGAGGAGTTTTAGAAACGTAGGATAAACTGATTTAAAAAACTGAAAAACCTAAAAATTCCTGTAGAAGAATAAGAAAGATAGGCCTGAAAATTGTGTACAATTATCAGTATTTAAAATTAAAATTCGAATGATTTTTTTAAAAATTACTTTCAGCACATTTCTTCTCAAGCGGAATCCCCGATTTTAATCGCAAGAGGTTCAATTATTTCCAATCAGAATAAGTAATTACATCAATTTTGAAAATTCAAAAAAGATAACTTGGAATAAGTACAATGAAATTTGAAAAAAGTTTATTTTAATTATACATAAAATTTGTTGAATTATTTCTAAACATATGGAAACATTAAAAATTGTAGTATTTAAATACACTCAACATTTCAGACTTTTATATTAAATTTTGATAAGATATAATAGATACGTATGTAAAATGAAAAAAATAATAATAAAAGTCGATAAACGAATAATTTTTTTGGAATTAATTCTAACAGAAAATTGAAAAAAGATTACAAAACATTTTTTATTATTTCCTATAAAATGTCTAAAAAGTACGTAAAATATTTTGAAGCAAAATGTTGTAATTTTTCCATATTACTTAACTTTAGAAAAATTAAGGAACATAATTCTTTCAAATTTGAGTAAGTTTTAGAGATATTCAAAAATTTTGAAACGATTCGAAAATAATGAAAACTTCCAAAGATTTTTAAAGGAATAATTAACATAATTTTTTATTTTCAACAATTAATTCGAAAAGATTATGTTTAAACATTTCAAAATATTGCAAAAGATTTCAAATGTTCTCAAAGCATCTGAAAAACTTTGGAGGCATTTTTTTTAATTTTGCCGAATTAAAAAAAAAACCAGGAAAAATTTGAATAATTTTTAAAGATTAGAGATTGAAAGGTCTGACAAGATTAGAAAAACAGAATTATTTTTCTAATAATCGTGTGAAAGTTTTTAAGAATTGTTTATTTAAAAAAATGTACTTTAAACAAAAATTCAAGCAGATTTTTAAACGCATCGAACGATTTCCCAAAATTTAAAAGAAGAGTGTACAAGATTTTAAAGAAAAAAGCTTCAATTTGTTAAGATTAAAAAGTTTAAAAAAAAAATAATAATCAAGTGAATTCAGGAAGTATCTAGTAGACTTGATAAGATTAAAACAATTTAAACTTTAGAAGTGTTTTAGAAATGCAAGATAAACTTTAGGAACTTTACCAATATCTTGAAGAATTCAAAACGTTTTAAATAGATAACAAATTTTCATAATATTTTTTAAAATCCTTTATAATAAAAATAAAATGTCTTAAAAATCTCCTAGGAACTTTTCTGATACATCTGATATATTCGAAAATCTTTTTTTTCATTTTCTTAAGAATCTTATAATAATTATTTACATATAAATTTATAAACTGATAATATTCATTTTATTGTATATAAAATCTTTAAAAAATCTTCAATGCCTTAAAATACTTATCTCAAAATTACAAAATTTAGCTTTTACAATTTTATTCTAATTGTAAAATAATTGTAATTGGAAATTGATTGTAAATAATTGTAAAATAAATGCAACAAAATTTATTTTATGGAGAAATATATCATGATTATAAAAAGAGAAAAAAAAATGTTAAGGTAAGTCTTTGTAGCATTTTAATAACTAATGAACATATTTTTAGATTATTTTTCCTTGATTCTGGCCGAGGGTCAAACATGGTACAAAAAACCTTCGTGAAATTTTAAATAAAAACTGTACTCTCTATACATTAATTTTTTTCAATTAAGAATAATAATAATTTTATAAATATTGCCAAAATTTATTTGAATATGATATACAATGATTTTTATTAAAAAAATTCCTGTAAATAGTTGGTATTTTTTAAATTTTACGATATTTGTGTAGCATGTTTGACCTTAGGAAATAGATTTCAGGAATAAAATTATAAAAATATCTCCATTAGTTAGTAAAATACGAGGGTAGTTCAATAAGTCCTTAGAATGAAGTATGAAAACAATTTTTTTTGGGTAAATTTTTTTTAATTTTTCAACATAATCTCCTTGGAGCTCTATA
>NC_046657.1:34483371-34515111 GCF_010883055.1 Belonocnema kinseyi
TGGTTATAAAAACACGTAAACTCAGAAGATGTGGACTGTGACTGCACCATATATCTAGTCGGGAGTGGTGCTGACTGAAAACAGATGATTTGGAGCGATTCTAAGGACTTATTGAACTACGCTCGTACTATGAAGAATCGCCTTTCAAATAATGGTTAAAATTGAAGAAATAGATATTTCTCTTATCGTTAAAAAAACAAAATAAAAAAAAAACAAAATAACAAAAAACAAAATAAATTTAACTTACTACATTTTTCTGAAAATTTTAAAAAAGCATTCAAGATGTGAAAAAATTTACTCATAATCTTTTAATTTTTGCACAGGAATTTTAAGAAAAATAATTTTATCTCCTTGAAATCTTTCACTCACACTCTTCTTTAAAACATAACAAAAAATGGTGCGACAAACTTGCACAAGAAGGCTTAATAAGAATTAAATTCCTTATTTTTTCTAAAATTATAGAATATGGAAAATCTACGAAATAATTTAAAAAATTTGTGATATTTTTTTAAATATTCTCTCAGAATTCATTCCATTCCATTTTTGGTTGAAAAATAATTTTTTAAATGAAATTTTAACTGTATGTTTAAAAAATGAACTATTCTGTTGTAAATTCGATTGCGTGTTTTCTTAAAAACAATTTTCAGTTGAAAATTCATTTCTTCCATCGAAAATGAAACTATTTTAAAATTAAAAGTTTTTAAAATAACTATTTTGGTTGATAATTTAACTGTTTTGTTGAAAATTCGAATCTTTTTTTGTTGAGAAAACATTTTCTTATACTAAAAATTTAATTCTATCATTTTTGGTTGAATTTTCTTTTCTAGAAAATTGACCTTTCTCAGTCAAAAATTCTTTTTTTTTGGTAGAAAATTATTTTTCTTGTTTAAAAAATCGTCCATTTTAATCAAGAATTCATTTCTTTGGATGGAAATGCATTTTTTGTTGAAACTTCTTTTTTTTGTATAAAATGGTTAAAAGTTCATCTATTTTTTGGAAATTACACTATTTTGTGAAAAATAGTTCGTTGTAAATTGATTTTTTAAACTGATAATTTAACCGATTTTCGTTGACAATTTATGTATTTTGTTAACAAAAATTGTTGCTGTTTTAAAATTAATTTTGAAAATTTTAAAATTCTGTTTTCGGTAGAAAGTTGTTGGTTTGAATATTAAAATATTTGTTTGCAAATTTAATTTTTTTCTTGGGAATTTAAATATTTTGTTGAAACTTTGATTTTTTGGGGTTGATAATTATTTTTCAACTGAAAATTTATCCATTCAATTTTTCGTTGAAACATTATAATTTTAGTTGAAAATTAATTTTATTCGTTGAAAATTCCATTTTTTGTTTGAAAATTTGATTAACCCATTTCTGATCGAATACTTATTTTTTGTTGATAAAATCGCATTTATTTGGGTTTAAAAATTAAATTTTTCAACTGCAAACTTCAGTATAAACTACAATGTTTAAGTTAAAAAATTTATTTTTTAAAGTAATTTCTTGGGTTGAAAATTTAACTATTTTGTTGACATTTTTTTTTATTTGTTAAAAATCCATTGTTTACTAAAAATATAACTGAGGCATGCAGCACTAAATTTGAAACATTTTAGACCCAGAAGTATTGTCTCCTACACCTATTTATGATTTCGTCGTACCTTGTAGCCACCCATTTCACGGTCGCCACACGTGGCCATAGGTTGTGATTTCCCACGAGGCTACTGACAGCTACTCATAGATGGCAGTTGCTCCTAGTATGATCCTATACGGATCTGTTCATTATTCTCCAGGGCTAACTTCTCAATCAGTAAAGAAACTTTCTGCAGACCCATTTCCAAAATTATCGGTAAGATGGATCGCTTGGGCAGGGCATGTGGACTTCCTCCGATCGTACCATCTGGCGGACATCTTTCGTACTAAACCAGCGAAATTTATTGACACATATAGTGCTCCCAATTTTGAGAATTTTTTGAACTGCGCCTGCGTCAAGCCGGCCACTCGATTGGTTACTGTTAGCGCTCACCTTTTAAATGATATTAATATTTAAATTTACTATTTATGATAAATAATGATTGGGAAATTCATGAAAAGTAACTTCCTAATGTTTTCTTCCAAAATTTGATTTTAGGATTAAGAAATTACTGTTTATGCATTTCCTAATCATTATTTATTATAAATATCAAATTTGAATATTTATACTATTAAAAATCAGCGGGCCAACAGTAACCTATCGTGTTGCCGGCGCGACGCAAGCGCAGTTAAAAAAGTTCCCAAAATTAGGAGCACTGACCTCATATTGCAAAAAGCGGACACAGGAATATTTCAAATATGGAGGCAATATTTCGTGTAACTACATAGGGTATGTAAGCTTTTTGAGAAATGACGATAACTGGGATTTTGGTCACAGGATCGTAATAAGGATGTTGTAAAATTGTTGAATATAATGAAATGTTTAATAAAAGTGCTGTGTCATCTCCAAAAAATGCTTAGCAATTCCTCCTAAAATAATTTATCATACGAACATGTGCAGTCATTAAAACCTTGACAGAGTTAACGTTGGATCAATACGGATATCTTTTTTTCGAATCACTGGTATATGCGGAAACAGAACAGAAGATCTGTATTGAACGATAATGTATTTTGCAATAATATATACGCTAATCTAAAAGCTTTAGTGAGATTTTGTGAAAGAATAAAAATACATGCTATACAGACAGCCTGCTAGTATATATCTGACATTATCTCGCAGAAAATAAATTAAGTAAGAAGTTAGCGGCTTTCAAATTTACTACAATAGAATATGAAGTTCGCCGATGGTCTATTCCTCCGTTTATCCCTTTTTCTTCATTCTATTGGTAAATATATAATTGATAACAATATAATATATGTTTATAATTTTAAGTACTTTTGCAAAAAAAGTTCGATCACAAGAATAATAGAGAAATAAATAGAGAAATTTGGGTCATCTTCAAGGTCCTTTTAGAGGTCCTTTTAAGAGTAATGCGACGGTAACATAATGGTCCTTTTGTATTCTTCACGCACCAGGCGGGCAGAGTTATTGACAGTAGATGGCCGTCGCCAATCCGACTCTCCTTTTTTAAATTTGTCTTCAAATTATAACCACTTTTTTTAATTGATGAATTTTTTCATTATACTTACTTATAATTATGACATATAGACTAATTACAATTTTCTAGTTGAATAAAAAAATGTTGTCTTTTTTGGCGCATCTCATTCCATTTACGAGAAATGTTGTATTAGTTCCAATTTTAAACATTAAAAAAGAAGTTAGATGTCTGTAATCATCGAAACCCATCGATTCCGAATTATTATGTTTTAGGCTGTTAACTCTGAAATTAAAAAATATAAATGATATTTCTACATTTTAATCCGAAAGCTTAACAAAGAACCCTTGAGAGTCGGCTACTCTATTGAGATAGCCTCTCTGCTTGTTATTTATGATTGAATTCTTATTTCAATTTCAGCCTGTCTGCTTGTTATTTATGATTGTATTTTTATTTCCGGCGATGCGTAACTCGCATTTTGACCTGTTTCAGTAGTCGTAGCCCCACTCGCATTGATACCTGCTTAAGTGTACCCCCACCATTGCTACCCCTCACTTGCCTCTAACCAGTATATCTCGCGTCGGATTAGAGGCGAGCATACCTGAGATCTTGAAATTAGTATCCATTGACCTCACCAACAACACCATCCGCATAGATTCTCTCGAAGCCGGCTCCGCAGTGCAAATTGAGGAAATTCATCTCGTTAAGAATAAAGTAAAAGACCTTAAGATGAAAGTGGCTGCACTTGAACACGCGCAGAATCTGAATGATCAAGCGGTTTTACATACTACTCTTAAAATCCATGGTCTTCCAATGAAGTTAAACAAGGACCTTACGTCCAACGTAGAGTTGATTGCCAGGGTTCTTGATGTACCTCTTCTTAAGGATGACGTTGTCAACATTTACCGTATAATTAAAGCACCGTCACTCACTCATCATACTTTCCCACCGATCATTATAGTCAAATTCAACTGTCAGGATCTATGCGATAAAATGATCAAGAGACGTAAAGTCAAAAGGGATTTTTCTACCTCGTGTTTGGGATGCACCGAAAAAGAGAAACGCTTTATTTATCTTAGCGAGGCTTTAATTCTACTCAACCGGAAAATCTATGCTATTGCTCTCGGTCTCCGAAGAGACAAGAAAATTAAATATATTTGGATTTCTTTTGGAAGAATTTTTTGCCGTAAGGAGGACGGTTCGCCGAGAATACACCTTGCAAACCTACTATCTGTAGTGGGACTACAATAGCAACCACAGCCTAAGTCCAATATTTTTTTAACTTTTCTCCGACTAACTTTAGCGCTCATTTTTTTCGAGTAGAAAAGTATTTAAATCTCTTTGCTTTATTTCTGAGACACTTCTGTTTCACCTGCTTAAACACTTATAGTAAATATACAGCATTTGGTCATACATATTAAGTTATATTTTCTTTCATATGACAATTAACTGCATGCTGGCCATATTATGTGCTGTGCCTCAGAATGATTATCGATCTCGATTTGACGCTTTAATGTGTATTTATTACTATAATAATTCAGCCTTGCGCCAACTCTACAAATGGACTATTTTTATGTATCTTATTCACATTGTAATGTTTCTCTTTATATATCAATGGATACCTTAAGCATTTGCCATGTTGACGTCCAGTCTCTCTTGGCACATTTTCTAGAATTTAAACATTTTTTCATTACATGTTCCTGCATTTAATTGCTGTTTCTGAGTCCTGGTTAACTCCAAATATATCTTCTAGCCTCGTTGCAATTGACAACTATTCGCTCTTTCGAAGAGGCAGAGGTGAGAGAAGGTGTGGTGGAGTTTGTCTTTTTCTGCATAACGGTTTGAGTGGAACTGTGGTTGTAGTGAGTCCAGTGGAAACTTATCCCATGACCGAATTTCTCTTTGTTGAAGTTAAGTCAACATCTGATAGTCTTTTAGCGGGAGTAATTTATAAACCACCCAATGCCTCCTATGGCCCAGAGCTTGAATCAGTAATTTGTTCACTTATTCCTAGCTTTAACAGCATTATCCTTACTGGAGATTTTAACACTAACTTAAATCTCACTTCCAATCATACTTAATATCTTACATGTTTGGTGTACTCTTCGGGGCTCTCGATTGTAGCTCACGATTCCACTCACCATACTGATCGTTCCAGTACTCGTATTGACAAAATTATTGTAGACGATATTGATAAGGTTGTCTCCCACGAACAACATTCCATCCCTTTTCTCTCTAACCACGACTTGATTAACATAACCTTTAAATTTTCCTATAATTTAAATTCAATACCAACCCAAACGCTGGTGCGGAATCTCTCTAATATTGATGAATATGCATTCCATGAACACCTAATGACGTATGATTGGGAAAAATATTACTAGATACAGATATAAATAATAAAATTGACGCTCTTACTAATTATCGAGTCTCCGCATTCAACAAATTTTCACTGCTACACGTTCCTAAAAATTTCAATAAAGCTGCCCCTTGGATCACATCTGAAATTAAAAATCTGATGAGGGAACCTGATGGCAAGTGCTGGGTTGCAAAAAGAACAAAAAGCAGTATAATACAAGCTGAATTTCGTAAACTCAGGAACTTAGTTCAAACTAAGATTAGAGATGCGTTAAATCGATACAATTATAACGAGATTGCACATATAGCTAATAATAGAGATAATACTTTTGAAAAAAATACTTCAATTTAAACGCCATAGGATCTAAAGGATGATCAATCAAAGTGATTAAACTTGCCCTTTCCATTATCTTTCCTTTTCGTTTGCATATTTATAATGCTTCCCTACAGTTCAATATTTTCCCAGATATCTGGAAAAAGGCAGTTATTTGCCCAGTTCCCAAAATTTCTAAACTTACTTCCCCGAAAGACTTCCGGACAATTTCTTTTTTATGTGCACTATCTAAACCACTTGAAAAAATTGTCCACCTACAACTTTCCAAATTTCTCGAAATATCTAGAGCCACTGACCCAAGTCAACTGGGGTTTCGGGCGAAACATAGCACTCTTACTGCTTCCCTTAAAGTAACGACGGATCTTAAATTAGCAATGAATAATAGGGAGATCACGATTGTTGTCTTGTTTAATTTTTCGAAGGCTTTTGATATGGTCAACTATAAGTTACTCTTACAAAAATTATAATCTTTTAACGTGTCAAGTTCTGTCGTCAAATCGTTCCAATCCTATTTTAATAATAGGCCTCACAGAATTATTAATAGTAGTGGTCGGATTTCTGACTGGTGGGAGGTCAAGAGTGAGGTTCCTCAGGGTTCCGTTCTGGCACCCCTTCTTTTCAATTTGTTCACATCTGACCTCGGAAGTGAACTTCAATATTGTTGCTACCACAAATATGCTGGCGATTACAAAATTTACTTATCGGGACCGATGTCTTCTCTAGGTAGAATACTTGTTCTAGTCCAGGAGGATATCGATCACGTGATCCTCTGGGCCTGGAAGAATGGTCTCACTCTTGACCCGGGCAAAACTCAGGCAATTGTTGTTGGACCTACTTCATCTCCGTCGTTTGAAACTCTGGCATCATTTCCGTCACTTTCTATTGAGAGTCACATTATCCTTTTCTCGGAAATGGTTAAATATCTGGGATATTTCCTTAATCGTACGTTGTCCTGAAAGGAGCAGGTAGAGAGCATCTCGGATAAAACATACCGAATTTTACATCAACTATATAGGAATAAGGAATCTTTACCTACCTCCACTCGGATATTTCTGGTTAAGAGTTTAATCTTGCCTCATTTTGACTACGGTTGTTTAGTATATGATGATTTAACCGACGATTTAAATTTAAAGCTCGAGCGTGTGTTAAATGCCTGTGTCCGCTTTATCTACAATTTGTCTAAACACGATAAGATAACTCCATACCGACATAAGGCTGGTTTTCTTAATGTTGCCTAGAGAAGACAATTCTTTATGTGTAATTTGCTCTACACTATTTTTTAGAACAAAGCTCCTGAGTATCTATTTAACCTCTTTTAATTTGTAGACATAGACCTTCTAGCACACTCTAAGCTTCGTAAAAGGCATTCAGTTATTAAGATTTCCTTGCACAGAACGTGTAAGCAACAAACGTCATTTATAGTAAGAGGTGCCCGGTTGTGGAATAAAATACCATATAGTATCAAAAATGTACCTTCCCTGTGTCATTTCAAAAACCTCTTTTTCAAATATTTGTACAATATTTGTAACCCAACTCTTGAAATTACTCGGTGGTAAACTCTCAAACTTAATTCTCCGACATTTTATCTTCAAATTTCCTTCCGTTTTTATGAACTTTTGTAAATTTTAATTTTTATGACCTTGTATTATCATGTTCCTCACAGGGCTATTTAGCCTTAGGGACGTTTATTTAATAAATAAAATAAAAATACTTATAATCCCTTTGTATTTGCAATGCTTATTCATAGAATTTGTATATATTACTCTAATTTGGAAAGCTTGGATTTTAAATTTATTATGTTTTGAAGACCTTAAACTGGAAATATAAAACTTCGCAAATTTTACTATTCTTAAAGGTTTAAAAGCGAGATTTGAATGCAAGTTTTGATGTATCAATCTGCATTAAATCGCCTGGGAATATTTTCCATAATTTTAAATTGATGGAGCTATCAATGATTTTAATTTGAAATAAAATAATTTTACCATCTAAGGATTCTAAAGAAATAGAATTTCACTCACACAGAATTTAAAATTTATCAAATTTACACGCAACTGATTCAAAGATTGACTAATGTTACTATCTTACATATTATTCACTTTTTTAACGTTTTCAGTTTAAAATTCAATAACCTTATGACTTCGAATTACAAAATATTGTACAACTGGGCTGATTCAATGTATATATTAATATATGAATTACGTTTACTCACAAAAATATTAAAAAACTTACGGATAAACATTATTGTAAATAGTGCTTGTAACAAAACATTTTAGAAACAAATACAATTTTTTGGGCAGTTATTTATAATAATATTCTCTTAGAATAATTCCAGAAATTTTGAGTTGTTTTAAAAATATTTTGATATGTCCAACGAGGAATTCAAGGGTGACCTTCATTTTGACCTTGAAGTTGACCTTCATGGTTTTTTAAAGGTCAACTTTGTTTTTTTTTTTTTAAATAGAAACCCCCTTTTTTACATCTGCAATCGATAGAGCGGAAAATTCTACGTTCAGGTACGTACCCAAGTCATAGGTCAATTTTCCAAGCAGTTTATGTTTACGTTTAGCATTACCCAGGAACAACGACGTTGACGTAGTAAATTCTGTTCCCTTTGGGGTGCTTGATTAGCGTGAGTCCCCTTGCCTCTCACGTTTCAGTGAAGATGTTCGAACTGAAAACCTTGAGCTTCTTTATAAAAATCTATGCGATTGTAAAAATGAGTTACAGCATTACGCATCATCTACCTATCAATCAAAGTAGCCTGCTGCAGAATCCGATTCTGTAATTCCTCTACGCTTTGCGGTTGCGTTGAGTGTAATTAGCTCTTTAAATAGCCTCAAAGAAAATAGTTGAGAGGCGTCAGATCAGGAGATTTAGTAGGCCACTTGATTTCACCCCTTCTTCCAATCCACCTTTGAGGGAACTGAGTATCCAAATATGTTCGAACCTCCCTACCGTAATGAGCCGCTGCTCCGTCCTGCTGGAACCAAATATTTTGAAAATTATCGCCTGTAATCTCCCTTATTCTTGGTACAATTTGGTTTCTGAGATGCTCTTTATATGCACGGGCATTGAGATTACCATCAATGAAGAAAGGGCCTATCAATGTATAATTCAAGATACCGGCCTAAACATTAATCTTTTGTGGATATTGTGTGTGACTCTCCAACATCCAGTCCGGATTTGTGTCGGACCAATATCTACAATTTTGCCTGTTAACTTCACCTTTTAAAGTGAAAGTAGATTCATCTGAAAATACTGTATTGTACAAGAAAAGAGGATCTCTATCAATTCTGTCCATCATAATTTCACAAAATTCCACCCGACGATCAGGATCGTCTTCATTGAGATCTTGTACCAGATGAACTTTGTAAGGATGGAAATTAATGCTTTTTAAAATATTTCGCACTTTCTCAGGAGCAACGTCACGCTCATCACTAGTTCGACGTAAACTAAGGTGTGGGTTTTCAACAAATACTTGGGCTATGTCCATCTGCAACTCCTCAGATCCTCCAGATTTTGGCCGACCAGTTCTCTGAAGGTCCTTGATAGATCCATGATTCATAAAGCTCTTTACAGTTCTTTCAATTGTTAATTTTGAGACAGGATTTAACCCTTCTCCATTACGAAAAGTGCAATTAAAAAGCAAACGAACTTGATCATAAGATCGATCTCGATCTCCCCAACCACGCATCATCAATACAGATACGGTCTCTCGTTCCGAAAGTTTAGCTTGCGCCATAATAATCTTGCAGCGAAAGATAGTAAGTATGTACTCGCAATACGTAACTTAAGTATCGATTCGTACTATTCGTATGAAAAACCGTATAGGACTTATGGTATCGCTTTAGGTATTGACTTAGGTATCGAAAAACGGTATAGGACTGTATAACTCTCCGGGGAGGAACAGAACTCTCACCAGAACACCTGGGACTTTTAATGAAAAATTTCCTTATGATTTTATAATATTCACAACGCTGTTACCAAGATCAATACAGAGCTCTTCAATGAATTTCTTGTTGAAATTTACTTTAGGAATTACACTGACCTCTTGGAAAACTTTGCTAATTTCAAATAACCTCTAACTGACCTTGAACGTTACAATTGACCTGTGACTTGGGTACGTACCTGCACGTAGAATTTTCCGCTTTATCGAATGCAGATGTAAAAAAGGGGGTTTCCATTAAAAAAAAAACAAAGTTGACCTTCAAGAATCCATGAAGGTCAACTTCAAGGTCAAAATGAAGGTCACCATTGAATTCCTCATTGAAATTGACTTCAGGAATTACACTGACCTCTTGGAAAACTTGGTTAATTTCAAATAACCTCTAACTGACCTTGAGCGTTACAACTGACCTATGACCTTGGTACGTACCTGAACGTAGAATTTTCCGCTCTATCGATTGTAGATGTAAAAAAGGGGTTTTCCATTTGAAAAAACAAAGTTGACTTTCAAAAAGCCATGAAGGTCAATTTCAAGGTGAAAATGAAGGTCCATATTGAATTCCTCGTTGAAATTCACTTTAGGAATTACACTGACCTCTCGGAAAACTTTGTTAATTTCAAATAACCTCTAACTGACCTTGAACGTTACAATTGACCTATGACTTGGGTACGTACCTGAACGTAGAATTTTCCGCTCTATCGATTGCAGATGTAAAAAAGGGGGTTTCCATTTTTAAAAAAACAAAGTTGATCTTCAAAAAGCCACGAAGAGCAACTTCAAGGTCAAAATGAAGGTCACCATTGAATTCCGCGTTGAAACTTAATTCAGGAATTACCTTCACTTTTTTGAAAAAATGTTTTACCTGAGGAAATATTCAACCGTCCCGGGAGTTTTATAGACACCCTGCATCTTAGAAGGCTGGCGTACCTAAGAAATATAAACTGGACATTGTAAACAGAAATCATAAATTTTATTTTACGGATTTCCCACGATAAAATTAAGCTGATGTCTCTTTTAGTTCCACTTTAGCCCTTGGAGTTTATCACACTCAAATTAGAAGATTAAAAAAAAATCTTTGAAAAAAATGAAATTTTTTGGTCTCTTCAGGTTGTAAATTAGAGTACATTTATAGATTTTAAATTTACACGTTCATGTTAAAAAGTAAAACTGATTTTTTTTTGTATAAAAATTGAACTATTTCTTTTTAATTTGTCTGTTTAATTTAAACTCATCTAGTTTCTTTTGATATTGCATTCCTTCTGGGTTAAATATTTAACTTTCTTTGTGTAATATTCTTCTTTTTAGTTCGAAAACTCATTTCTTTTAGAAGACAGTTGATATTTTTTGGTTATGAAGGCCTCTGTTTTATGCAGATTATTACTTTTTGGTGGAAAATTGTACTATTTTGTTATAAATTCGTTCTTTTTTATTTAAAAATTTATTTATTTCAACTAAAAATTTATTCGTCTTTTTTGGTAGAAAAAATAATCTTGGGTGAAAATTGATTTTCTTAGTTCAAAATCAATTCGTTCCGAGAAAAATGTTACTAGTTTGTAGAAAATTCGTTGTGTTTTGGTTAAAACTTAATCTTCTTACATACAAATTCAATTGTGTAGTTAAAAATTGATTTGCTTGCAAATTTAAATATTTTCTGTTGAATAATCTTTTTTTAAATTTATTTTTAAACCTAAAACTTAACTATATTATTTATATTTGCACTTGGTATAAGATAATTATTCTTGGTGGAAACTTCACATAAATATTTATATTCAACTAGTTGGTGAAAAATTAAACTCTTTTCTTGAACTGAAAATTTATATTTTTATTAAATCTTCTTACTTCCGAGTAAAAAATTGGAATATTTTGTATAAACCCCGTCATTAGCCCTAAAAGTATTTTTAACAAGATTTAACCGGATTTCCAAAATTATATAGAAAAAACAATCTGGAAGATTTTCGGACATTTCAAATTTTTTTGCAGGATTTATCAAAGATGGTAGGAAAAAGTCGAATCATTTTACACAATATTCAGAAGTTTTGAACCAATTTCAAAAATAATTAAAAAGTTGAAAAGATTCTAAACAATTAAAAATAAAATTAGATACGAAAATTGCTTTAAGATTCTTATGAAAATTAAAAATTATTTTTTATCTTAGAAAATTAATTTAAACATTTTTTAAGATTTCTGGGGAAATTTTAAATTATATTTTTGTTTTAAAACTTATTTTTCACAAAACACTTAAAAAGACTTTAAAATAAAAACAAATTTGGAAGTATAAAAAAATTAAACAATTATTATTTTAAAAAATTAGATTAGGTTAAAATATATTTAGAATTTTTGAAGAGATTAAAAATAATTAAAAATTTGGAATAATTCGAAAAATTGTTTTAAAAAATACATATTTTTGAAAATCTTTAAATAAGGTTTTGACGTTTGTAAATGATTTTTTATAATCTTCAGATAACAACAAGATATACTTAAGATTCGTGTAAAAAATAGGAAATATTTTTGTTTAAAAAAATATTTAAAAAATCTTTTCACAAGATTTAAAAACAAATTTTGATCTGTAAATAACAACTGAAAAATTATAAATTTTTGACAATTTAAAATAAAAAGAACTTAACTTCTAGTTTAAAAAGTGCTAATTAAAAAATTGTAATCTATCAAGTTTTAATGCTTTTCATTGAAATTGCTTAAAATTATATAATTTAAAAGAACAATTAATTAGTTCATACATTCTTCAAATTAGAGCATCGAAAATTATAGCGTGGATTTTTTTTAACCTTCGATCTGACAATTTATCAATTTATTTAATTGGAAAATTAAAAATTATTCTTTGTTTTTTGTCAATTAATTTTAAGGGTATATTTAAAAAGATTTAAAAAGATTTCGAAAATTGTAAGAAAATAATCTGCAAGATTTTAAAGCATTACAGTGAAACGCTTTAATAGCCCTCCCTTCAATAGCCCTTCCGAGAAATGACACCGCGCCGATATTTGATGTAACAGGAGCAGCGCGGAGTGCGCGGAATCTGCGCTTGTGATTTAGGCGAGCACCCAAGCATGAAAAAACAAAAGCGGAGGGGGTTATATTGAGTTAGTTCCCACCCACCGTCATCCCCAATATCGGCGCTATAGAAGAGTTTCACTATATTTATTCACTGTATTTCTTAACTTATTTTTATACGAAGCGCCATATCGAGTTGAAAGGGAATAATAAATAAGAAGCAACTTTTTCCTTAATTATTCGAATTTAGGACCAGACCCACTTTTCTTGGTGCCTGCTCGACACATGGCCTGAATCTTTTTGCTTAGTTAGATAAATAATATCAAACAAATCATGTATTAGGTTAAAGAATAAAAGGAGAAACGTCATTATTTTAAATCTGGTCATGTGAACCACTCGTCATATGGTCTTAAAATAAAATATTTGATTTCGCGAGACTTCCGCAGCGCCCCCTCAGCACCTGAGCTTTTGCGAAAAAAAAACAAACGCCCCCAATGCACCTTTCCAGTTCGCTAACTAAAATACGCGATACATACTCGTACTTGAGCGGTAAAGTTGGACCGGATCTTTCTAGTTCGATAACATCGGCAAAGAAGATCGGAGTGGGTAGTTGCGCAGAAATTAAAAAAAAGTAGAGAAATTAAAAAAAATTTTAACTTAAATTCATTTAATTTAATTAGAAGAAATAATTAGATATCTAATGTCCAAAAGTCAGTATCATATCAGAGATTAATAGAGAGTAACAGCCCTTTACAAATGTCAGCTAGTAGTGAAGTACATCCAAGAATCTGACTTTACGACATCGTCTTTACGACATCGTTCCGACATCTTTACGACAACTTTAAGACAACTTTACGACATCCTATGTCCATGTTGTTAAGGTGTCTTTACGATATCGTAAATAAGTCGTTTGAGCTGACGATGTCTTTACGCTATCGTAAAGACACCGAAACGACATGGACATAGGATGTCGTAAAGTTATCGCAAAGATGTCGTAACGATGTCGCCAAATTTTGTGCCTACTGGAAATTGCCGAACGGAACTGACGTGCTCTACCGATGCTGAGGAGGCCTCTAGTCCATACACAAGAACGGCCGGACCTCGGAATAGCCAGAATAAGTAGTGGACGAATCAGAAACATTCGGCGGAAACAATGTTGTTTTTGATTGGCCAACGCCTCATTCCGGCCATTCCGAGATCAGGCCGTTCTGTTGCATGGACTGGAGGCCTTAAGCCCGAGATGAATTTCCTCCATGAATTTGATCAATATTTGAAGTTCTGCCTTTGATTACCTATAGTTGAATTTCTAATTCAAAAACACAAATTTTCAAAAAAAGATTTGAATTTTCAACCCAAAAAGATGAATTTTCAATAACACAGTTAAATTTCTCACCAAAAAAGATGACTCAAAAATTGTTTTTAATTGCATCAAAATATTTACATTTTTATCTAAAAAAAAGCAATTTCTACTGCAATATATGAAGTTTTAATTAAAAAAGAAAAATTTGCGAAAAAATGGTTGAATTTTTATCTAAAAAATCCGCCCGACTCGCGGGCACCTTCTCATCGCCCGCTACGCGCGCGACTCGCGCTCGGTCTTTTTTTATTTCTTACACTTGTGCACAGATTTTTTTAAACTAAAATTTAAAACATCGACAGCAGTAATTTGGTGATAGTGACCTTTTTTTAACTTCTAAATTAAATCCGTACCTGAGTGACCCACGAAAATTCAATTAATGAGGGTTTGGAGGGGGGGGGGGGATTAGTTTCAAGGTTGTGTTAGATGGGAGTTCATATAATCTAATTTTCACATTCCCGGTCCACAATGGAAAAAAATGACATTTTTAAATCAAAATAACGTACAGCCCACAAATGTAGAGCGATTTGAACAGAGATTTTTTTTTAAAAAGCTGTTAAGATATCTAAGAGAGCTGTTAAGCCTGATTTTTTAATTAGGTTTTTCAATTTTTTATAAATAAACAAATATCACGAATGAATGGTCATTTTATCTATTTGACGTTCCCGGGGCTCGAGATGTTCCAATATTATATATTAAACAATACACATTTTTATAAACAAATTATTTGTTGGAAAAATGTTTTCTACTATTTTTCATAATTATAGGTTTTCTCAAGTTTTATTTCAAGAAATTTGAATGGAAACAATATAATATTAAAAAATGTTTTCTTAAGATTAAAATGCTTTACATTATAAACAAATGTAATGAACAAATGCAGTAATCAGGCATTTTTCGAAAGAAAAATTCGTTTTTTTTATGTAAATTTTTACAAATTTACAAACTTTATGATAATTTGAGCAAAATTCATAATTTTTTGATTATTTCGTATGATTTTTCAAAAACAAATTTCATAAACAAATACATTATTCGAGCATTTGTTGGCCTAAAAATTCGGGTGTTTTAATGCCAGTCTTTTTAGTTGGGAGCTTTATTAGAATTTCAGCAACATTCATAACTAGTTGATGAATTTTATGATTTCTTTAAACAAACTTGATCAACAAATGCATTAATCGGGCATTTGGCTACAGAAAAATTCGTTTTCTTCTATGGCAACTTTTTAAATTAGGATATCGAAAAAAATGTTATCGACAAATGCCCGAATAATGTATTTTATTATTGAACTTTTATTTGAAAAAATATCAAATTTATTAACCAATTATGAATTTTGCTGAAATCATCATGAAGTTCCCCGTTAAAAAGACTGACATAAAAAAAAAATTGTTCCGTCCGCAGATGTCCGAATAATGCATTTGTTTGTTAAATTTGTGTTTAAAAATCATAAAATTCATGAAGTCATCATGCACGTTGCCGAATTTATTATGAAAATCTAAATAAAAACTCTGATATCGAAACAAAACAAAATTTTTCCGTCGACAGATGTCCTAATAATAAATTTATTTATTAAATTTCTTTAAGAAAATCACGAAATTGATTAAAATATTACAAATTTTTCTGAAGTTTTCATAAAGTTCCTAATCAAAAAAGTTGACATTGAAAAAACCGAAATTTTCTGCAGACGAATGCCCGAATAATGCATTTGTTTATTAAATTTGTTTAAAAAACCGTAAGATTAAGCAACAAATTATGAAATGTGCTGCAATTATCACAAATTTCCTAATTAAACAAAATTTACATCGAAAACAACGAATGATTTATATAATAGTGTTTCCATTCAAATTTATTGCCATAAAACATTAAAAAAAATATTTATGAAAAATCGTAAAAAAAATTTGTTCTAAAAATAATTCGAAAATCAGGTTTAATAACTCTCTTAGAAATCTTATTAGCTTTTTTTCAATTGTGTTACCCAAATCGGTGAATGTTTGTGGGCTGTACGTTATTTTGAACCAAAAAAGAGATCTTTTTTCGACTGTGAAATAGATGAATAAAAAATGTAATTTTTGACTTTCCATTATTTAAATTTCTAACCAAAAAGATGACTGTTTAAAACAATAGTTAAATTTCGAATTTTTGTGCTAGAATAGATGAACTTTCAAATGAAAAAGTCAAAATTAAAAAAATAGTTGTGTTTTCATTTAAAAAAGTACTCAAAATATTTAAATTTTCAAAAAAGCGGTAGGATTTTTAAATTATTTCAATTTTTACAAAAGTGAGAAAAAATTTAAGATCTAAAGATTTAAAAACTATTCCATTTCATATTTTGCTTAAGGCAGAAGCATATAAACCTTCTGTAAGAAGATTAAATATTTTTTAATTTTATGACTTTAACCAATGTTGAAAAAATGTTAAGGGTGTTTTAAGTGTGTAGTGAAGTTCAAAATTGCTTATCCTGTAACTCGATTTATAATATTCATAAAAGTCATTTGCATATTTGTTTTTTTTTTGTCTTTTGCTTTCGGCGAAAGCCATAATTTTTATTCAAGTTTAATTTACAAAACAAATAATTATACGTTTAAATTCTAACTAAAACAATTTCAATAAAAACTTAAATAAATAAACTTGAATAAACAATTATGTCAATCTTTTGTCATAATTCGAATAATTTTCCCAAGCAGCTGCAGAAAATGTAAAAGTTTTCATAAATGAGAATAAAATAACAGTTCAGAAGAATTTGTTACATTTATTTCATATTCGGATTTTTGACTCAAATACATTTTTATTTTTGATCACCAAACATTAAACACCTATTTCGAAATTTCTAAAAATATGCATGCGTTTTTGCTAAATGTCCTTCAATAAAAAACAGATGTGTCACGAAAATATCGACAACATTCTTATCGCTTTTCCTCAATGCCGATTGGGAAATTTGAAAATTCAGTCGGAAAGAATGTTTCCAAATTCACACATATGATTGAGAAATATTTGTTAATGTAAAATCTTATTATTGAACCAAACCCAGGCCATTTCAGCAGAATAAAAAAATTTTATTTGACATGAGTAAAAATAAATTTATTGTGAAATATCAATCAAAAGTTCTATATTTACAAAAAGTGAAAAATTAGCACTTTTCAATAATATCATTGAATTATTTAAATTAAAATAATTATTTTTTTGTACCTAAACTAACCCCTAAGGTTAATTTTCTGCGGAAGAAAATATAAATAATTATTAAACCAAAAAAGAAATTTTAAACTAAATAATTGAATTTTTTAACCAAAAAGATCACTTTTCTAGCAAAAATGGATTAGCTAAAATTTCTTGCAAAAAAATAATTTTTAACAAAAAAGTTATATTAGTAACCAAAGAAATGCATTTTTAACTAATATGATGGATCTTCTACAAACAAAAAAATTAATTTTCAACCCAAAAGATGAATTATTTACAAAAGAAACTAATTAGCATTACAATAGATAAATTTTCAAGAAAATAGTTGAACTGTTAACTCAAAAATAATCAACTGTGAACCAAAACTAGAATGATTGATTTTTAACTAAGAAAAAGGGAATTTTGAACCAAATAGTTAAATTTTCAACCAAAGTAATGAATCTCCGATGAGGAAAAGAATTCTCAACGAAAAATCTAATATTTGATATTTCAATAAAAATATAATTAAAAACAGAATTTTTTAACAAAATATTTAAATTCTTAACACAAGTGATAAATTTTTGTTGAAAAAATTGATTCTCAATGACAAATAGAATAGCTGATATTTCAACAACGGGCATTAAGAAAATTACGGTTAAATGGAACAAAACAAAAAGCGAATTTTCAAGGATTTATTTGAAATTAACGCAAATGTTCGGTTGTAGAATCAACAATTTTTTTAAAAAGTCATACTTTTTTTGTAGATAATTCAACTGTATTCTTCAAAATTTGTCTGCTTGGTTTGAAAATTTAAATATTTTCATAAGAAATTTACTTTTTGGTACAGATTCAAATTTCGGTGTTGAGAAGTCAACTGAAAATTCCCTTCGATGAAGTTTCAACTATTTGTCTGAAAATTTGTCTTTTTAATTCAACACACAATAAAATTTAGTAGAAAAAAGAAAAATTGAGGTATTTTGTGACATTGTATTCTTTTTTGGTTAGAAATATAACTGTTTTGTTGAAAATTCATAATTTTGAGTTGAAAATGCAACTATTTTCGTATTAAAATCACTTTTTGATTAAGATTTATATTTAAATATGGAGAAAACAAGTGAAGTCCTTTTTGGATGACAATTCAACTTTTTAAAAAAATTTCCCTATTAAATTAAACAATGCATCTATTTTAGTAGAAATTGCCACTTTTTGGATAAAAATGCAACTCTTTGGTTGATAATTCATCGGTTCTCTTGAAAATTTACGTATTTTCGTAAAAAATCGTCTAGTTGTTTGAAAATCATTGGCTTAAGGTTTTAATATTTTGTTGAAAAGTGATCTTTTTTAAATGAAAATTGAACTGTTTTTCTTAAAAGTTGAACTTTTTTTTCGAATAAAGGTTTATCTCTTTCGTTGAAAATTGAACTATTTTGTTAAAAACAATTTTTTTGTTGCTTGAAACTCATATTTTCTGTTTACAAATTCAATTTTTGTACAGAAAAATCGTGTTTTTGCTCGAACGTTCAACAATTTGGGTTAACTTTTTTTCCTTTCAGGACTGAAAAATTTCTATTTGTTGAAATTTCGCCTTTTTCGTTTAAAAATTGATTTTCTTAAATAAAATTTTTTTGATTTTAATATCAACTATTACACTTTTTATTCAATTTTTTTATCCATCTAGTTTAAAAATTCACTTATTTTGTCAAAAATTTAATTATTTGGTTGAAAATTCAAGTGATCGAATATTAATGAAAAAAAAAATTAAAAATTGGGGAATTTTGAAAATGAAGTTTTCACCCTGCAAAGAATTCTTAAAAACAAGAGTTTCCATTAATTTTAAGTTGAATATTTTATTATTTGTGAAAACCATATATTACCTACAGTAATAGGAGCGAGAAGGTAAACATATTTTTTTACAGTTTTTTGAAGAGGTTTAGAAGAGCTCGAATTTTAAGAATTTTTTTGAATGGTACAAATTTAAAATACTCGAGTGTTTACTATTTAAAAATTGCCGATATAAACCCAAAAGTGGCAAAAAAAATTATCATTAGAAAGTTATAGGACTGTAGGGTATTAATAAATAATACGAGGTCTGTCCCAAAAGTATCCCACCTACGTTCATGTCTTCGCGCGGAGAGGCTCAGGCGACCTCTGGAGGGTACAAACGTCACCAGCAACTCCTAACCTTCTCGTCAGTAGTTCGAGATACCGATAAAACGACTTATTTTCCGCGCAGCGTGTATTTGTTAATATCGACATTTTGCGTTTGTCGAATTCATCCCGAAACTGCTCACAGACCAACAAAAAATCTTCGATTAGGAATCGCTCAAGACAATCTGGAAATGATCAATAGTGATGAAAACTTTCTTAAAAAGGACATTACTGGTGATGAAACATGGGTTTATGGTTATGATCCTGAAACTGTTGAGAAAGAGAGATAAAGACACTGTTGAAACTAATGCGACGAATGCACTAAAGGCGATTCCGAAGTCTGACTTTCAAGAGTGCTTTAATAAGTGTAAACATCGATATGAGCGCTTTGTTCAATCAAATGGGGACTACTTTGAAGGATGCCACCCCCCGGACGACGAAAAATAAATCAAGCGTCGAGAGATTGAGGTAGGCCGGATACTTTTGGGACAGCCCTCGTACATTATTTAATGTATATAATCATTTTAAAAAAGTTAAACATATGGAAAATATAAAAAATAGAAAATTTTAATAAAACGATGCGATGGTGTAATATTCTTAATTCTATTGAAATAACAGGAAGTCCACATTGAGATATTGTTGACATGGCCTAGGCTATTTCCATTTTCAAAATAAATCCTTCTAATTGCTTGAACAAAGTGAGGAAAAATAATAAATTTTGCAACTCTACAAATTAAGATTTATATTTTTGTTTGCAATTTTTAAAATATAATGGATCAATATGGATTATATAGGATATCTTGTAAAAATGATTTGCCTTGAATAAAGATGAAATGATACTTTATTGCCTCTCCAAATTAAATTTGTTAAAAATAAACTAATTACTAGTGAAATTTTACAAATTTAATTGGAGATTGTGAATTCTCTTTTGTTAAAGCTCCTTTTTAATTTAACGAATACATTTTCAGATGGAACTCAAAAACAATTTGTTATTAAACACGCTATTGTACATTATATCTTTATTTTCAAAAATTGAATTTGCTCATTTGTAATGTCATCTTTCACGATTTAAACAAAAACTATGTAGTTTGCCCAAAAACCTTATTTTTCTATATTTATGTCATTTTTTACATATAAAATAAAAATTGCGCGTCGAATCAAAAAATCATTCATAACGGATTTGTATTTTTTTTGCACAACTGTTGTTAATTCACCTTTTTTCGTGCCTTGTATTGTTTCACCGCAAAATAGAATTTTGGATTTTAAATTATCTTTTATGCGTTCAAAATTTTAATTTTCGATTAATTAAGAAAATTTCATTTTTCTAAATATTCACTTGTAGGCCTTTCAAAAATAACCAGCTAAAAATGCTCATTCGTCTTTGACTTTTTGAATGTTCAAAATGATTTAACTCTGATAAATTTATTTTGATAAAAAAAGCCGTGGAGATAAATTGTTTGACTTATTGAGTACCATGAACAGCCGCACATAGAATTTTTAAAACATGCAAAAAATGGTCTCAAAGATGTTCAAAATGCTTTTAGGTTTATTTGTTAATTTACCTTCAAGGTTATAGAAATATCATTTTCCTAAGCTTCTTTAGAAAATTAAAAAGATTTTTAAAGATTGCAGATATACCGAAAAAGTAAAACTATTTTTTACAGCATTTTGCGAAATTGAAGGAAATATTTGAGTAAACTAAACAAATATTTAGGGCTTTTAGAAGATTGGAAATTATATGTATGTTATTTAAACTGAATCACATTAATCCTACAATTTCAAAAAATCTTTGAAAACAAATTTCGTTCAAAATCTATAAAAATTTACATGTCGTTTAAAATTTTTGGAAATATTTTCAAATTTTAAATTATTTTTTAACCATTGCTGAAACTAAGGATGTGTAAAAAGCTCAAAACTTCGATTCGAGACGACTTGATTTTTTTCGAGTTGAGTCGAGTCGAGCTCCGGTATGCTCGAAATGTCGCGTTCTCGAAATTTCGTTCGAGTAGCTCGAAAATTTCGAGAACAAAGACATTCGATTACTCGAAGAAATTCGGGTATTCGAAATTTTCGAGTTGCTCGGAAGTTTCGAGCAGCTCGAAAGTTTCGGGGTCTCGAAGCTCGTGAAATTAATAATAATTTCTTCAAACTTGATACGGGGGGGGGGGGGTTTGAATTGTTAACAGTGATATTAAAATCAAAAGTAACAATTCCAGATTTTTCATCCAAAATGGTGGTTAAATTTCTGAGAATTTCAATAAATTGACGAATGAGATATTTAATAAACTGACTAGTATGACTCAGCATACAAGAGTTTTTTCGCACTTCTGACGATAAATTTACAGACGAAATTAAAAAATTAGAAAGTTCGAGGGGTTCGGGTGCAAACCGAACTGTCAAATTTTCTAAAGGGTTCCATGCAAACCGAACCCTTTCAAAATATCAAAGGTTTTAAGGAAACAATCTTTGGTCAAACCTCTAAGTTCTAACTTCTCATGAAGTCACATTTGCACAAATTAATTATCTTACATAGTTTTAGCAACATTAAACTCTCTGATACAAAAAAATATGCCCGCTGCGCGGCACATTCTTATTGCGAGCGGCGCTAAACGCCAAGTTTCAGCGCGCCGGGAGTGCGCGGGTACGCTTTCGCGATTTGCGCTCGATTTCGTAAGTTTAGTACGTACACTTCTACTACATTTTTTCAAATTGTATAAATATTGTAACTTCATTCGACAACTGAGATTTAAGTTCCTGAGAAATTACATTCATAAATTGGAATTCAATTTTTTTCCATTTTCTTTTAAAGATGGTTCTCAAAACACCTGCGGTTTTGACCATTGCATTCGCATTACGACACTCGCGCGTCGCGCTCGATAATTAGGTAATAGAGTAAATTCTCTTTAAAAAATTTTGGGTGTACACAAACTTGAACAGCATATAAAAACGACGTGTGTTTTTCAATATAATGTTACTAACAAAACACATTTGTTTCTTATAATTTAGTAGATAGAGACATTAAAATGTAGATTTTGATTCCGTTTGTTCAAACTTCAGTTCTAAGGCAACTCCACTTTGATTAAATAATCAAGAACATTTTCAATTCTTGTCCAATTGAAAAAGTTTACCAAGGTAATTTATAAATCTTGTTAGGATTCACCAAAAATAACGCTTACCGATCTCTTAATAACAAAAATTGCATATTTTTGAAAATGATCTAACTTCTTGAACTTGGGACTGGTTGAAAAATTTCCTAAGAATAGTTTCGAAATATATTTTATATCTGAAAGAAATTTTACTTTTACATTTTTTAATCTGTGGAAAAAATTTTTTCTCTATTTTTTAGAAATTTGCAAAATGTTAAAAATCATGTAATTTTTTAAATTTCTGTCGAAATTAGAAATGTCACAAGGATAATTTGCAAGTACTTTTGTCACGTACAGAAGACTTCGACAAAAATTTCTAAAACTCTTAAAAAAAATGTTATTTCAAATTTTAAAAAAACTCTTTTTTAATTTAGGTCGAATCGAAAAATGTAACTGAAAGCGTTTTTAAATTTTGGCTGAAAATATCTGGTTAACGAAGTTAACCTTCATTCTGAGATGCTTAAAAAGTTTTTCGAAGGCTGACTTGATTGGACAAATTCTTCAAAAGTTAGCGTGACTACAACATTCAGGCAATCATACATACACCGACCACATGTTATGATTTTCGGACTCTGTGTGTTCCGAAACGTAATGATCTGCTGAAAACCACAGATCAAAAATTTGGACGATTGTATTACACTCTCATGAATGAATCGTGAAAGCCCTAGCTCTGTACTTCGAGGAAACTCGTTTATATTTTGAATTTTTCCAAGATTTGGTTTCCATTTAGGATTAAGAATCTTGAATTTTAAATTTTTATTTCAAAATCGCTGTTAGCAATACGAAAAACCTCCGAGTATCGGGTGTGGAAAGCTCGATCTCGACTCGAACTGGATTAAGCTCAGCTCGAATCGTCTCGGAAGCTAACAAGCTCGACGCGACTCGTTCGAACTTCGAGTTTCAAGTTTTTTACACACCGCTATCGCCAATTCCTTCAGAAATATATATGCAAAAGCCACAGAGGTCTGTAGTAGAATTACGCGGGTGTGTATCTGGATGACAAAATATTGGAGCTTGAAGAATGTATTATTTTTGTTTATTCTTTAGTTTATTTCCTTTAGGACTACATCCTGGGAGGTTTTTAATTTTCTAATGTGTGACTAACTGCTGTACAAAAGGGTAAATTTTGACAAAAAATTATTCACTTCGGAGAAAACCGAGTTTTACTTTTGAGCTTAGAATTTTAAGGTATCGGAAAATCGTTTTGAAATCCTGATGACAATTTTAATTTTATTTGTTAAAATTGTGAGACGTCCTGAAATGTTTTTGAATACCATAAGAATTTGCTTGATCAAAAAAGTCTTTATTTTAAATGGATTTACTATTCTAACATTTTACATTTTAAAATCACTAACATTTGCCGCCTTAGATATCCACGAGGGAGAAATTAAGTGGTGGGTTTTGATTGGCTCAATTTTTTTTACTTGCGCGTGGGTAGACTATGTATTTATTGGATCATGAGCGAGACCGCTGTCGTTACTGAAGAAAGTAGTAAGCTTTCTGAGTTTTCCGAGTGCGGCGCTCTTTCCTATTGAGTCTGAATCCCCCAAGGGATTTCGGCTTCTTGATTGTTATCAAGAAGCCATCTGTTATCGGTTTTAATTTCCTGGATGCTAAAGAAAAGCTCTGCTTTCAAAGAGCATAACCTTTAAGGCGGCCGGCGCGCGGCGCGCGGGCTCACAACTTTGCGAGGGAACTTCCCTAGAAGGAGACATGCTCTCAAGCAGGGACCCACTAGACCCCTGGTTAGTAATCAAAACACCGACCCCTACAGCAAAACAACCCCAGATATTTTTAAACGAATCCGAACACATCCGAACACAGACTTACGACGCTTACGAACAAACAGAGACTAACTCTATAATATTTGTTTCAAGTTTATTTTGGAAATGTGCCGTAACAGTGTTATATCGAAATTCCAGGACACTGTCACAAGTGTGTTCTAGAACCAATTAGGAACGAAGAATAGTTCGATAATATTGTGGTCGAGCTGACTCTTGCGAGTTCCCTAATGTGGATATCTCGGACGTATAATTTTTGTTAATCGGGACTGCGTACGCGCTATCCCGGATCAAAATATGTCCATGGGCATATCAAAATTTCCGCCTTGCAGGATATTCCGAACTGTTATAGAATTGTTTTGAACGGTTATAGAATTGTCCTAGATTTTTTACAATGCAGCGTACCAAAGTGACAAATCCTTTTGAGAGCATGGGTTTGAGGGTATCCATCCCATCATACTTTGTCACCCGTAAAAGTGTCATTGACGGTATCTCTCTTGATTTGACAGAAAATGAGATAAAAGACAATCTAGATATCCTCAGCAACACCCAGTCGATCAAAATTGTAGATGTTCTTCGTCCTGACCGAAAAAATGTTGAAAAAGATGCCCGAAAAGTTTCCTACGTCCCCTTGCGCTCCTTTTTGAAAACCTTCAAAGTTCGAACCCTCCCCGACAAAGTAGCTATTTACAATGCCTCAACGACTGCAGAGCCTTACATCTCACCAGTTAAAATCTGCTGGAAATGTCTCCGATACAGACATATCAGCAAACAATGCTGCTCAAAAGCTCGCTGTAAATGTTGCGATGAGGACGTCCACGCCAATGCATCCCCCTGTCCTAACGCGAATGGAAACCCTAAGTGCGTACGTTGCTCAGAACCCCATGTGCCAAATTCTAGAGAATGCCTAGGATACATATTCTAAAGGGACTTTCGGTACTATGCCATTCACAACTTCCTAACATTCGTGGCGGCTAAAGCCATTCTCAGTACCAGGAAAACCAACCATCAACCTCTTGACGCCCGCTTCAACGCGAATAACTACCCTGGACTCAGAAATGTTCCTCCTCTGATTACTCCCGCGTACTCTCCCTCGTTAGTTTTCTCAGAAGCCTGACTCACCTCTGCCCACACATCTATGACTCCTAGCTCAGTCCATTCTCCTGCCCCCCATCTCGCGAACCCTAGAGAATATAAAAATAAACAGTCTCATCTGACCGAAGCCGCCAATCGTCGCAAGAACTCAGTTTCCAACCCTTTCTTCTCCTCCCTGTATAGCACAAGATGCCAAGCTCCCTCCTCAACGGCTTTGCTCTACACCCTTCAGGAGCACTTAACAAAGAAAGCTCCTCTGCTTCCCCTAACCAACCAGATTCTTCAAGCAATCAAAATTGTAAGCCTCCCGAACATTCCTGCTCTACTTTCACTCCTTCCTTCCTCCCACCTGCCCCTTCTCCCATCCAAGCACCCTAGTCCCCTCCTCATCTTCGAATTTACTTACAATTATTGGCAATCTACTTTTGATGCTCACTAATTTTATCAGCGTTCTTTCCTCTGGAAATTCACCAAAAACATAGGAATGCCACAACTTAACTAACTTCCTTTCAGCAAGTATCTCCCCTCTCTCTCTACAAATCTTTTATAGCCTTAGTATGCCACACGTCGATGGTTTAGGAATTACGCCATGGAACTGTCGCGGTGTAACGCACAAACGAAGTGATCTTGTAGCTATTTCGAAGGTCTTTGATATACTGTTATTGTGCAAAACATTTCTAAAGCCCGATAAATCATTTTCCATAAATAGAGATTTTAACATCATTAGAGCTGACAAAGCTGCCAACAATCGCGGTGGTTCGGCAATTGAAATTTGAAGGGGTATAACCTTTTTAAGGATATCCTCTATACTTAACATTAAAAATAGTTTAGAAACTCTTTCTATATCCATTAACACTTCACTTGGTCAACTTCTTATCGTTCTCGTTTATAGGGTCCCCTCTTTCGGCGGAAGATTCTCAGAAAATACATGGAAAAGATTTTTAGAATCAGTTAACCAAGTCAATCTGAATAACGTTCTTATTGGCGGGGATTTTAATTCACATCACAGTCTATGGGGTAGAACCCGGGTGTTTCAAGATGGCGAAGCACTTTGTGCAGCCCTTGATGATTTAGACTTTATTTATTTAAATAATGGGAAGTCAACTTTTGTTAATCGTCCAGATGAATCTCCCTCGATTCTGGATCTTACTTTTATAAGCCCTCAACTTTTGACGTTTTGTGCACATGATGTATGGAACAACGCCCTAGGCTGTAATCATTACCCAGTGTTCACTTATCTGGATGTGCATGTACCCATTTCCAACTACTATTCACACAAATATAACTTTAAGAAAATTAACTGGCTGTCCTTTTTTTGTAATTTAAAAAATCTCGTAGAATTTATGCGACTAAAATTCTTCCACCGACATTGGATCCCATCTGTAGCTACAATTCTTTTGTTGAATGCGTGGATGAGGCTATCCAGAATATAGAGTCATTTAGACATTTAAAAATATATTAACTCAGCTAACAAACGCGTCCTGCTCGGCAGATAGCAGCGTGATTTCAAAAGTACATGATTTCGCAGCTGAGATGTGTTCTTATACTGTCTTCCATGATAAGTTTCTCAGTGACTTTCGAACCAACTAGTTCCTTGAAACTCCATTTACAGAAAATTAACTAACTATAGCCATTTCTTCCTTGAAAATTAAATCTTCTCCCGGACTAGATACACTCATAGCAGCCTTTAAGAACACCCGGTATCTTATGTCAGTATTTTATTCATGCCATAATTTTGAGCTTTTTTGGGCACTGAAGCCGATTTTTGAGCTCTTTTAGTTATCTTAAAAAACCGACTTTTGGGTGGAGGTGTTAGCCGCTAGAACCTCCAGTACAGAACATTTGACAAATTGACACAATCGACAGCGCCAGAATTTTGGGCTGTTTTTGGGCACTTCAAAAATGCAAAAATTAAATTTGAAAGAATAACCATTTTCTTTTAAAAACTACCCTTAAAATTAAATATTCACATAAACTAAATGTGAGCATATCAGAATTTTGGGCTTTTTTGGTCTCTTCTTGGGCATTAATGACGATTATTAGGCTCTCTTATTTTTCTCCAAATAACGAAATTTTCGGTTAGAGGTGCTGCCCGCAAACACTTTCACTAGAGCAAATTAAAAGAATCAACAGCGCCAGAATTTTTTATCTTTTTGGGCTATCAAAATGTGCAAAAAATTATTTTTCAAGAACAACTCCTGCCCCACCCAAATTACCAAAAAACGACTTACGCACCCAGCAAAAATTTAAGAACATCCGAATTTTATGCTATTTTTGGCCTTCCTAAAACACTCACAAATTATTTGAAACAATCATCCTAAACCCATAAAAAAATATGGAAAAAATAGTACCTCCAACCGAAAAGTCCGTTATTTGGAGAAAAATGAGAGACTCCAAAAATCGTCATTGGTGCCCAAGAAGAGCCCAAAAAAGCCAAAAATTCTGATATGCTTACATTTAGTTTAGGTGCATATTTAATTTTAAGGGTAGTTTTTAGAACAAAAGGGTTGTTTTTTCTAATTTAATTTTTGCACTTTTCAATAGTCCAAAATGCCAAAAATTCTGGCGCTGTTGATTTTTGCAATTTTTCATATTTTCTGTACTGGAGGTGCTAGCAGCTAGCACCTTCACCCAAAAGTCGGTTTTTTGAGAAAACTAAAAGAGCTCAAAAATCGGATTTGGTGCCCAAAAAACCCCAAAATTATGGCATAAATAAAATACTGAAATTCCTTTGTGGAGGTGCATTCTGCACCCATTTTCTCTATTGAAGCAATAGCCATTTTATATGCACTAGATTTCATTATAAAGCATATATTTAAAAAAGTTGTTATTTTTACGGACTCGCTATGTGTTTTAGAAAACGTCTCTTCAACTAACCCTAGTGAAATTAAATTTTACCTTTTCTTCCTAATCAGAAAACGTCTTGCCTCCTTTGTCACGCTTAAATGCAATATTACCTTAGTATGGGTACCAGGCTATAAGGGACTTCCGGGAAATGAGCTTGCAGATGTAACCGCAAAACCCGCCAGTTTTTATGCCTCCCTCCTAAACATAGGGCTTCCCCCATCAGACTTTGTCAGCTGTTCTCGAGAACACCTCAATAAAACTTGCCAATACTATTGTAAAACGAGAGAAAAGCGTTTTGGCACTTTTTACAGAAATCACTTTTACAAAACTCGCAGAAAACCCTGGGTTTTCAATTTTCTTGTAAAAAGGAAGTGGATTGTATCCCTTTGTCGCATGAGAAGTAATCACCACTCGCTCAGAGCTAGCCTAGCGCGCAAGAACATCATAGACTCGCCTAGTTGCCCTTGCAACCCTCTAATAAACGGAGACCTTGAACACGTCCTATGGCATTGTCCCAAATTCTGTGCTTCCCGTCCTAGGCTCCTTAAGCGTATGTCGAAGGCTTTTAAATGTGCACCGCCATTTAATAGCAATCAGTTCCTTGCTAATCCCTCAATGAGGGTGATTTCTCATGTTTTGAGATTTCTTAAGAAATCCAACCTTCAGATATAAAAAACTTTCCCATAAGGGAAGCTTTAAAATACCCGCCATGTGAACCCACGCGAGACGGTTGGGGGGGGGGGGGATTACCCGGGCATAAGTAAGCGCGGGTACCACATCCCCCTCCAGCTTCGTCGTCTGCTTTCGCATTTCGACATCGCGTCGAGATGCGACGTTCTGCCCTACTGAGCAGTTCGCATAATTTGTTTCAGATAACAAACATACCGTCTCGCCACTATCTATTAAATCGCACAGTACCTGCTCATGGCTGAATATACACGACTGCAGAGTCAGTATGAAGCCAGCGCATGCGCACTTTCATATTCAAACCTTCAATAATGTAAACAAAAAGCACTTTGTAAACTTCTCTTTTGAAATACTATAATTGAAAATAAATATGAATATACTGAAATGAAAGAATTAAAATTCTAGTTACGATTAGAATTTTATATTGAAAAGTTATTCTCCCCCTAGCACCTCCACATATATTTAATATCTCTGGTGAGGCCTTTAGCGGCGTGACGTCGCAGAGGAGACGCTAACTCGGCTGGGCTCGAAATGATAAGGTAGAGGTAACTTTATGCTTACTGAAAGGATTATACTCTTTCTGAAACTAAATATTTAACCTGAAAAAAGGGAATTAATTAATAATGGTACGTACTTTAAGTGTCTTCCGTACTCGTGCGATGTCACGGTTGAGTTGATTAGAGCCACGCTTGATATTTCCTTTTTCAACCCGTTTTTAAACGGGAACTCAAGAACGATAGCATCGGTGCTCTGGATTAATCTTTTACAGCGTGGTTACGCAGATCCTAGAAATTAGTAAAATTCACAAAATAGACTTCATTTCTCACATCAGAGCCTGTAAGAGCATCAAAAGGCAGCTTAACATTAAAAATAATACACAATAATTGTATGGTCCATGAGGCCTGAAAGTCGTCTTAATCGCAAGATCTACTTTATTCATAATGTGTCCTTAAGTGTTTACATAACTTACATTTGTTACAATACCTTCGTTGAAATATGTCATACAATCATATCCTTACTATTTATTGTTATTTACAACTGTTTAGAGAGACTCTTATATCTATATCCTTATTTATAGTTTTTACTGTAGCGCATTTTGACACGTGTTAGCGAACTAGAGATTGAGCGATCGAAAACGAAAGAGAAAGCGAGAGAGAGAGAGAGAGAGAGAGAGAGAGAGAGAGAGAGAGCGCGCGCGAAAGAGAGAGAGAGGGGGAAAGCGAGAACGCAACCACATCTTTAACTACTTATGCTATTACATAACGATTACTTACAATTCTTTATGCATCTATTCTGAGTGACTTACGGTTTCTTTTTTTTCGCTTCTCTTATATCTCTATTTTTCCAGTGTTTCACGGGCATTCTTTCATTTTTTCTCATTCACTCCACTGGCCTCCTCTAACTCCTTTATTTACTCTTCCCCTAGTATCCTTACCACATTCTCTTGTCAGGTTCCTTTATTTTCCATTCCTCTCCTACATCCTTTCCATACATGCTTCCATGTTTCCTCCTCGCATTCACATATTCTGCACTTTCTGTTCTCTTCTTTCATTAAATACATCCCCTCCCTTACCTCTTTTCCCAATCCTAATTTTGCTATTATGGTGAACCTTCTCTCGCTCCATCCCTTTTATAAATACTTTCATACTACTTCCTTCTTTATCATCTTATAACATTTATTCTCTTTTGATTCCTCAATCAATCCATTGTTTCCAATTCTTCTTAGTTTTCTCCAGTCCCGTTTTCTATACGTCTATCATTAAAAAACTCTTTCCCTCGTCTACCCATATCGTTAATTTTAACGTCCTCCCTTTATTTTCTTCTATCTCCATTAAGCACTTTCTCGATAACTCCCCTCCCTTTCGGCGTCCTCCAATCTACCCCTAGCGTCTACCTTATATACTTTTCTTGTAGACTCTCCATCACTTATTTTTCTTTCCAGCCCCATCTCTCTGCTCTATAACATAATACCGACCATATCAGCGTATCAAACAACCACATCCTTCTTCTCTAATTTTTGTTAACCTTATTTTTCCTGGTTCCTGTATCTGTTTTATTACCCCTGCTGCTTTCTTTATCCTTTCTCTAATATAAGCTCTATGATCTCCATCTGTTCGCAAGGTGTATCCCAAATAATTAAATTCTTTTACTTCTTTCAAGTTTATTCCCTTCGACCTTTCCGTCCATTATTTTTTTTCCTATCCCTCCTTTTCAAACCCTCATTATCTTTGTCTTTTCTACGTTTAAATTCAACCTTTTTCCATCTAAGTATTTTTCTAATCCTGTAATTAGGCTTTTCATCTCTTCATCATTCTCTGCCATCATCACTATATCGTCTGCGTATGCCAGTGTATATATCTTCCTTCCCTATCCTGACTCCTCTTGAACCTTTTCTTCTAATTTCTTCGTCTAAATCAATTATTAATATATTAAATAAAAGTGGGCTCAGAGGACATCATTGTCTCACTCCTCTCACCGAGAGGCTGGTCACTGCGATTTCAGGTGACTCCCGGACTTATCAAAGGCTCTGTGGAGCTCAGTAGGAATCTCTCAATTCTATTGCGTTGTTACTTGGTTATTCCCAGTGGGTCTCAGTAAGTGTCAGTGCGTCACGAAAAGTCTAGCTCCAGCCGGTGGGTTTGGCGAAATCCCTGTCGGAAAGAATCGTAACTCTGTTGGGAATACTCGGCAGATCTGTTTCAAGTACCGCGCGATTAACTTTTCGGGAAGTCTCGTGGTAAGTCACAAGAAATCTGGAGTTAGTTCGAGGAAGGTCTCTACGAAATATTCTTTTTTCTAAGGGCAGTCATCGTTAGTCTGACT
>NC_046657.1:34515211-34524153 GCF_010883055.1 Belonocnema kinseyi
TTATTTTGATATTCCTGACCCTGTCCTTAAACTGTTCTTTACTTCCATTGATCAATCCCCATTTCCTGCTCTTTTTACCTTTACCTTCTTTTTAGCCTTATTGTTACTGCTCCTTTTTCCCTCTAATTTCACTATTATGGGAAAGTGATACGAATCTATAAAATTTCCTACCTCTAGTTTTTTGGCCTTCTTTCGTACCTCGTCGTTCACTAATACATAATCCATTACCGTTCCCCTTTTTCCTCCTGAACCTGTATGTTCCCCTTCCTCATTCCCTCTATATCCTTTCTTTGAATCTTCTCCCTTGCTCTCCACATCATTCCCTTCCTTCCTTTATCTTTTGTTCTCGCATGAAAACCTTCTTCTATTAAAAGCCTAATCTCTTGATCTCCTCCCATATTTATTTCTTCTATTATCACTCCTTCTTTATGTTCATGTATCTCTTTGTTAGCCTTCTCTGTTATACATTCGTTCCTTACTTCCATCACCATTCCTCCCATTGCCCTCCGTTTTTATTTTTTCTCTTTAAATTTTGAACCTACAATATTTAACTTGTTAGTAATCTTCCCCTTAATCTTTCCTAGCCTGCTATAATCCAGTTGCATATCCTCCAATCTTCCCTACTTTCGTTTCTCTTTTCTTTTCGTTTCCTACTATTTCTTATTTCTATATCTTCTGTTCCTTTCTCTCCTAGTTTCCCAAAACCTCATTTTTTACTAACTTTTCCCTGTGCCGTACCCATGTCAAATCATCTTCTATTCTCGCTGGGCTTCCATATAACAACCTCTTATTTTCCATCACTTCCCTCATATGATCCCATTTCTTTAGTTTCAACAGTACCATTCTCTCCCCTCTTCGCTCTTCCCTGCCTACACTTCGCACTCCCTCTATATCTACCCTAGCACCAATTCTTTTTAATACTTTTTCCACTCATTTCTTCAGCTATTTCCCTCTAATCTTAGGCCCTTCATCATTATGTTCGTTTTGTTTCCTCTGTTACTCTTTCTTTTCTATTCTTTGTTCTCTTTTTCTCAGCCTTTCCTTCTCCCCATTCCCACTCTCCCCACCTCCAAACTCCCGGTTTGAGCTCTCTATTTTTTATCCTGACTTCCAGTTCCTCTACCTTTTTATTAGACTTTTCCTATAATTTCTTCCTTTCCTTTTTTTTTTGTAAAGTTACGACACAATTTGTAGGATTAAAGTGGGAAAAAAGTGAGGTGCATACTCGAGATAAATGCTCAGTCAATATAGAATAATATTAAAAGAGGCAAATATAAATATTTTGTATGCGTTTTCGTGTTTAATCCCAGAAAACACAGAGGATAAACTTTACATCGATTTACGAGGAAAGATTCTATGCCACAAAAATTAACTCCATGACAAACACATGTTTTTTGAAAAACGTGCAGTTGGCTAAACAAAACTTTATCGCTCTAAAAAATTTCCTGCAACAAATTTTATTCTTTGTTTTTTCTGTAATCCTTCTAATATCATTTTTACTGGTTACACTGTTCTTGGTTAAAAGAACTTGGTTCTTGGTTACACTGGTTACACTATAGCTCATGCACCGATCTTAAATCTCCTTTTTGGCGATTTAACCACAAAAATCTAATCTATGCACCTGATTTGTTGAAAACGTCTCTTTTTATAGTCACACTTAGAAATTCCTGTAGGAATTTGAAAAGATGCATGACTAAAGCTTTATGCCATATTCGTTTCTAAATATTACTAAACAGCAACGGAAATTTAAGCGCACTTCTTAGAACCACAGTAACTTATATTTCTGTTACCATTGAGGAATTTTAGGAAACTATTTGTAATTTGCAGATTCCGTTTTTAAATTTTAGGAAAAAATTAGTAAATTAGCTATAAAATTCACTGAATTTATTTCTTAGTAATCTAATTATGTAAATTTCAGTAACTTTACTTTGTAACTTAAGCGTGTCGAAATTTTCAAAACGTTTTAAACAGTGCAATGGTCCTTCGAAAATCTGTTGCCAAAGCTGCACTAACTGTAAGAAATTTTTAACCAGTGGAGCATCTTATAATTCATATTATATCCATTATTAATATTTATATTAACCTACTGTTATTTCTGCTTACAGAATTAATAAGTTCACAACGTGATCGTGCAAGGCCTACTAATTTGGCGTTATTATTTCGTCATTCCCATGGTGTCCATTTTCCTAAAACCGACGAATTAAATAAAGAAACTGTTCATGGCTTCTCCAAATTCGGCAGAATCAGTGAGAATCCGATTAATGAACCAGAAGATATAACTTACTTAACAAGGGGTAAAGTCATCTTTGGATATGTGGTGCTAGTTGATTCTCGTATTAAGCCACTAGGTAATCTGTTTAACGAACCAGATTTGTGTGCTGTATTTCACAAAAGACAGCAACGTTGGTATACTCTGACTTCTGATGAATTAGAAAAATTGGGAGTGACACGTAGTTTGCCACTAGTTATGGCGCATGATGCGGCTCATGATGAGGCACATGGTCACTATCCACCAAATCGATCGGCACACCATGAAGCAAGCCGATCAGCATACGCTATAACAAGGGCTTACGAAGAAACTTTAGGCCACCTCGGCCAGCAAGATGCAATGGGTTCAGTCATGAGATGCTACCTTAGCAGATATAATTTAGAATACGCAAGTCATGTAACAGGCCCATCAAGACAACGCTGCACCTACCTTTAAATAAATCTCTGGTCTATAGTGGTTAGCACGCTTGCGCTTAAACTTAAGCCATGGATTCGTGAAATGGCTTGATAATTAATATTAACTCATAATAATAACGATTAATAAATTAATAATAAGAAGTACTATAACCACGTTTTCCTGCGATTTTCCTTGGGTGCTGCAGAAAATTTTAAATTTAGGAAATTAAGTTAGCAACAAAATAATACTAGAACTAACATTGTGTCAAGTCTCCTCTATCTCCTTGAGATAAAAAAAATGATTTCGTAGAAAATCCAAATATTCTATGTTCAGAAATACGCTATGAGTAAATTTATTTTATAAAAATAACAATTGATTCAAATACAGAAAATTCAGCAAATGAATGGCAGTTCTATCCATTGATCAAGGCAATTTGTTGTCTTATGTTATAATTATTTTAATATTTTCATATTCTAATAAAACTTATAATGACGAAGAGTAAAGAGTGTTCCTGTTAGTAATAAATATTTAAGATACTACATTGTAATCACACTAAAGTTTGATGTATAAAATGTTTGAAAAATAACTGAAAAAGGTAATCATTTAAATTAAACAGCTACCTACTTATTTTCCTGTGTACAATGCTTCCTTAAAAGATAAGAATTTATGGTAATAAAAATAATTTTAGCACATCTGGAACTTTCCAATAATATTTTATTTCCATGAAGTAACCAAAGGACATCTTGGAAAGAACTAGAAAAATAAAATTTAGTTTACTAGCTACTTTTAGAATTCAGAGTTTTTTTTCTAAAACATACAAGATATAAATCTGGCTACGAAAGTTTTGCACTACGCGAAACCTATTAGAAGAAGAGAGATGATCCTTGAGTTATTGGAAAGAGCGCCAAAAATTAGGTAGGAAGCAGTGTCTTCAGAACGTGGGATTTTTCGGCCCCCACCACTCTCCCATCTGGCAGCGACTCATTCAAACGTAGCGTGTCGGTGAGTCGGCTTTGTTAAATGCTGCGAAGCTCAGCCTCATGTAAAGCCGAAAATGCACGAGCAGGAACCCGAGCTCTCCCGAATTCACGAATGACGATCTAGCTGCTCCTCAATTTATTCAGGTTTTGAAATCCCGAGTTACCTTAGAACTAATATGTATATGTATCAAATTTTGTTCTGCATGCCTTAGTCATAAAATCAAATTTTCGACAAAATAGTTAAATTTTCAACCTAAGAAATTACTTTAAAAAATAAATTTTTAACTTAAATATTTTAGTTTATACTGAAGTTTGCAGTTGAAAATATTAAATTTTAAACCCAAATAAATTCAAATTTTCAACAAAAGAAATCAAGTTTTATCTAAAATAAATCAAGAAAAGAAAATGTCAACAAAATTGTTCAATTTTCATCTATAGAAGCGAATTTTAAACTAAAACAATAAGCATTCGATCAAAAATGGACTAGTTAAATTTTCAGAGAAGAAACAGAATTTTCAACAATTCAATTTTTTTCAAATCAATTTTAAAACAACAAAATTTTTTTTAACAAAATAGATAAATTTCCAAAAAAACAGATGAACTTTCAACCAATTTATACTAAAATAAAAGAAGTTTCACCAAAAAAATGCATTTTCATCCAAATAAATGAATTCTTGATTAAAATAGATGAATTTTTAAACAAGGAGAATAATTTTATACCAAAAAAGAAGAATTTTTGACTGAGAAAGGTCAATTTCCTACTAAAAAAATTCAACCAAAATCGATACAGTTACATTTTTAGTATAAGAAAATGTTTCTTCAACAATAAAAAAATCGAATTTTCAACAAAACAGTTAAATTATCAACCAAAATAGTTATTTTGAAAAATTATAATTTTAAAGTAGTTCAGTTTTCGATGGAAGATATGAATTTTCAACTGAAAAATGTTTAAAAAAACACACACACACAATCGAATTTACAACAGAATAGTTCAATTTTTAAATATATAATTGGATTTTCAATTAGAAAATTAATTATCAATTCTGAGAGAAAATTAAAAAAATGATCACAATTTTTTAACATTATTTAGTAATTTTGCCATATTATATAATTTTAGAAAAAATAAGGAAGTTAATTCTTTTTAAGCCTTCTTGCACAATTTTGTTGTACAGTTTTTTTTTGAAATTTTACGACGGTTTTTTGTACAATTTTGTACAATTATTTTACAATTAAGATAAAATTGTAAAAGCTAAAGTAAACTAGTAAACTAAATTTTATTTTTCTAGTTCTTTCCAAGATGTCCTTTGGTTACTTCATGGAAATAAAATATTATTGGAAAGTTCCAGATGTGCTAAAATTATTTTTATTACCATAAATTCTTATCTTTTAAGGAAGCATTGTACACAGGAAAATAAGTAGGTAGCTTTCAAGGAGATCAAATTATTTTTCTTAAAATTCTGTGAAAAATTTAGAAGATTATGCAAGTCATGTTTTTTACATCTTGAATGTTTTTTTTTAAATTTTAAGAAAAATGTACTATGTTAAAAAATTTGTTTGGAATTTATTTTGTTTTAAATGTTTTAGAAATGTGTAAAACCTTGAAAAAATTTCTCAAAATATATCAAATATTCGTTGATATCTTCCAAACTTCTAAATGTCCTAAAAATCTTTTAAAAAGACTTGAATTTTTCTAATATTTTTTTAAATCCAATAAAATAAAAAAATTTAAGTCCTCTAGGTTCTTTTTTGATACATCTCTTTTCATGCTATTTTAGGCTATAATCAATGTGTATCATATTCAAATAAATTTTGGCAATATTTATAAAAGTATTATTATTTTCAATTAAAAAAAGTAATGTATAGAGAGTACAGTTTTTTTTTGAAATTTTACGACGGTTTTTTGTACAATTTTGTACAATTATTTTACAATTAAGATAAAATTGTAAAAGCTAAAGTTTGTAATGTTGAGATAAGTATTTTAAGCCATTGCAGATTTTGTAAAGATTTCATATACAAGAAAATAAGTATTAACAGTTTGTTTATAAATATATATGTAAATAATAATAAGATTCTTAAGAAAATTAAAAAAGAGATTTTCGAATATATCAGATGTGTCAGAAAAGATCCTAGGAGATTTTAAAGTTAAATTTTTAAGTTCAAGTTCCTAAAATTTATTTTGCGTTTCTAAAACACTTCTTAGGTTACATTTTTTTTTGAATCTCATCAAGTCTACTAAATACTTCCTGAATTCACTTCATTATTTACTTTTTCTAAAACTTTTTAATCTTATCAAATTGAAGCATTTCTCTTTAAAATCTTCTACACTCTTCCTTTAAATTTTAGGAAATCGTTTGATGTGTTTAAAAATCCGCTTGATTTTTTTTTGAAGTACATTTTTAAAAATAAAAAACTATTTAAAACTTTCACACGATTATTAGAAAAATAATTCTGTTTTTCCAATTTTGTCAGAGCTTCCAATCTCTAATCTTTAAAAATTTTTCAAATTTTTCCTGGTTTTTTTTAATTCTGCAAAATTAAAACAAAATGCCTCTAAAGTTTTTCAGATGCTTTAAGAATATTTGAAATCTTTTGTAATGTTTTTAAATGTTTAAAATAATCTTTTTTTAATTTTTAAAATTTATGTAATTACTTAATCTGATTGTAAATAATTGAACCTCTTGCGATTAAAAGCGGGGATTCTGCTTGAGAAGAAATGTGCTGAAAGTAATTAAAAAAAAATCATTCGAATTTTAATTTTAAAGATTGATAATTGTACACTATTTCCAGGTTCATCTTTCTTATTCTTCTACAAGAATTTTTAAGTTTTTCAGTTATTTAAATCAGTTTATCCTACGTTTCTAAAACTCTTCTGAAGCTTAAATTCTTTTTTAATCTCATCAATTCTACTCAATATTTATTGAATTTATTCGATTATTTACATTTTTTTAAAATTTGTAATGTTATTGAATTAAAAAATGTTGATTTCAAAACCTTGTATACTCTTTTTCGAAATTTTAGGAAATTGTTTGATGTGTTTGAAAATCTTTTTTAATTTTATTTTAAAGCACATTGTTCAAAATAAAAAATCATATAAAATTGTCACCAAATAATTAGAAAAATAATTATTTTTTTCTAAAGTTGTCAGGTTTTCTAATCATTAAAAATTATTTAAATTTTTCCTGAATTTTTTTATTTTGCAAAATTAAAAAAATGGCCTTTAAAGTTTTTCAGATATTTTGACAATTTTTGACGTCTTATTTTGAATCTTGCTTTCTCTCATTTTTTGAAATGCTTTAAAATAATCTCCTAAAATTAATTTTTCGAAATAAAAAGTTATTTTAATTATTTCTAGGAACCCAAAATAATTTTTTTCATTTTCATTAAAACTTACAAAATTCTTAAAAATGTTTACAAGTTTTAATTATTTTTGTATCCTTTCAAAATTTCTGAAAATCTCTTAAACTTACTCAAATTTGAAAGTAGATTTTTAAACCAATATATAATTTTAAAAATTGTGAAACAAAATTTCACAAGAAGGCCTAGTAAGAATTATGTTCCTTAATTCAAGATGTGAAAAGAAATTTTATGATAAATAGTTTAACCTCCTTGAAATCTTTCGGAATTCCTTTAAAGTTTCTAAAGTTTATGTTTGAATTCTTTAAAAATCTAAGTTTCTGACAGAATTTGAGCTTAAAATTCGATTTGAATCTCTTCGATTCTTCTTAATATTTCTTGCATTAACTATGTTTTGATCTATTTATTATAATCTTACCAAATTAAAACATTTTGCTTCATGATCTTCTACAGTCTTCTTTTTAATTTTAGAAAATCTTTTCACATGTTTAAAAACCTTTTTTAATAATCTCATAAAGTACGTTTTTTAAAAATTTTCCTACTAATCTTGAAAAAGTTCTGTTTCTAATCTTGTCATATCTTCTAAGTCTTCTAATCATTTAAAGCTATTGAAATTTTTCCTGATTTTCTTTGAAATTAAGCAAACTGAAAAAGATTGCCTTAAAATCTTCAGATTCTTCATTGAGAATTTGAACATACTTTAAAATGTATTGGAATTTTTTCAAATTAACTTTTCAAAATAAAAAATTATATTGATTATTCGTAGAAACCTCAAAGAATTTTCCTCATTTTCGTGAAACATTACAAAATTCTTTAACAACATCTTTAAAAATTTTAACTATTTTCTAATCGTTCAAAAATTCCTGAATATCTTTTAAACTTACGCAAATTTGAAAGGTCATTTTTTTAACCTAAATAATTTTTTTTTTAAATGTGCAACAAAATTGCGCAATAAATTGCCTAAATAAATTCCTCCGAATAGCTATTTAGCCACAAAAAACGAATCGTGAAGTCGGGGGGGGGGTCCGGGGTCGTGCATTTTTGGCTCTACAGAAGGCTGTCCTAAGCAACATGTAGCAGAACCGACTTACCGACACGCTACGTTTGAATGTGTCGCTCCCAGATGGGAGAGTGGTGGGTGCCAACAAATTTCACGTTCTGGAGACACTAGTAGGAAGAGGAAACATGTTGACTCAGGTCTCAGTACAGTCTAAGCACGCAACCCGGACCGATTGAGAAATTGTATCGTGGACAAAGGAAGAATATCGTGCGATAATTCGATGCAACTTTTCTCGCGGTTTAAGTGTGGACCACAGCTTTGAGGAAATGTCTCCGGTATTGGGTAAAGATTTCCCGCATTGCACAACAATTTTCCGATGGTACAAACAGCTCGAAAGGGGAAATTTCGGTCTCGCGGACGACTCGCGCTCAGGTCGACCACCGGAAGTGGTGACATCGGAAAACATTGAGTCCGTGAATAATCTACTGAATGATAATAGAAGAATCACGTACCTGCAGATAGAGCAAATGCTACACATTAGTGCACCAGCAGTCCATCGAATTCTGCACGAACATTTACATGTTAGGAAGGTTTGTACTCTATGGGTAACAGATGCTTTGACCGAGGATCAAATGGCAGCGAGAGTAAAGTGGTGCCAAAAAAAGGTAAAAAGTTTTGAATCGGGATGTTCTGGGGATATAAATAGTATTATAACAGGCGACGAAACCTGGCTGTATTATTACGACGTTCGAACAAAATCACAAAACAAGGTCTGGCTGTTTGAGGATGAGGATGCTCCAGTGGAGGTGCGGAAGTCTCGATCTGTAAACAATAGAATGATTGCATTACGAGGGTGGATTGATAAGTTTCCGGCCTGACCAAGAGATGGCGCCACTAGGCCTACCTTGAGGTGGCGTTCTATAGTACCATCCTTAGATAGCTT
>NC_046657.1:34524253-34567828 GCF_010883055.1 Belonocnema kinseyi
TCAGCCTTGGAGGAGATTATGTTGAGAAATAAAAAAAAAATTCTTAAAAACGTTGTTTTTCTTGGTCAGGCCGGAAACTTATCAATCCACCCTCGTATTCTTTGGGAAAAGCGGAATTGTAGATAGGATCGTACTGGAAAATCAGCGTACAGTCACCTCTTCCTGGTACACTCAGGTATATTTACCCCAAGTCATAAACCAATTCAAAAACATTAGGCCGAAATCTTGACTTAGCACCCGGCTATTCCACCATGACAATGCACCGGCTCACAGAGCGAAGGTCACATCAGCTTTTTTAGTCAAATCTGGACTGACTATTCTAGATCACCCTCCTTACGGTTCAGATCTTGCTTCCTGTGACTTTTGTTTGTTTCCGGAAGCAAAAAAGACAACTATAAGGGCATCGATTTACTAACGAAGCTGACCTTTTGGCGGCGTGTGCAGATCTTCCAGAAGAATAGTGGCAGTGTTGGTTCGATGACTGGTTTTGATGTATGGAAAAGTGTATTCACAGCGGTGGAAAGTACTTCGAAAAACTACAAAAGGATCTTCTGTATTGCAAGACTTTCGCAGCGTCCTATGTATTTCAGGAAGGACTACAATTTGGAAGTATTATTCATAACTTATATATACTTTTTGACGAAAATCAAATTTTTAGTTAAAATTCCTTGTAAGATTTTTAATTAAAAATTTCTTGCAATCTAAATAAAATAATTAGAAATTGAAATTTAAAAATGTAGTATTTCTATATTTCAAACAAAAAAGATACGTTTTTCACTATAAAAGATGAACTTTTAATACAAAAGGATGTATTTTCAACAGAACAGTTAAAGTTTCAAAGCAAAAGGACGAATTTTCTGTCTAAATAGACGAATGTTCAACAAAAAAAGTTGAATAAATAAAAAGGTGACTTTTTGAAGTTATTTTTTAATCAAGTAATGGTTGTGATATAATGAAAGAGTTTAACGCTCCTATGACATGGTTTTCCGAAGAACCTCAAGAAGCACAGAACACAGTTTTTCATAAAGCACGCTCTTAACACAGTCGCACGTACCAGAGGAGCATAATTAACTAAAATATAATGCATTACGAGCAAGACAAATTTTTTAGAGGGTAGTTTGATTTTCAACAAAAATGTTCATTTGCAAAAAAGAAAGATAAATTTTAGATTAAGAAACAGGACTCTTCTACTAAAACAGATACATTTTCAATTTGAAAGCACGAATTTTCTACGAAAAAAAAGAATATTCAAAAATATAATTCAATTTTTGCTCCTTTTTTGCTGACAAGGTTCTAGATCTTTTTTTTAGTACAAATGTAAAAGGGTTAATTTTTTACATTTCTTCCTGCATGCTAAGTTTGAAGTATTCATGTTTTCTCTAGATGTGGGTATTTGCACGACTTTTCTCTGCCCTCTTTTTGGCATACTGATACAGTGAACCCTGGAATGACTTCCGGTTTCGGGGCTGACCTTCAATCTAACTCACCAGCAATATATCAACTACAAATGTAAACAGTCAGGGGAGTATGAACCATTTCCGGTAGGTTTTAATACTTATTACAAAATATTTTGAAAATTGTTTTTCTAATACGGAGACAAGGGTTAAGTAAACATATAACGGAAATGAGGAAGAAAGTTTGCTGTTACACGTTACAATAAGTGTGATTTCGGCTTGCATACTTTAAAAGTTTGCGGGACGCGGAGCATCTCGTTTAAATGGGGAGCTTTCTTTTGAATAAATAGTTCGGATAGTTTGTCACTAACTCGACTAAACCATTCGGAGACAGAAGTGTCCAAAAACGCATGACTATTTTTGCTAAAACAATGCACACGAAAACTTCAAGTAGGACAATGGCAGTCCGATCCCTTGGCGGACCGAAGGAACCGAAAGGAGTCTCTAAAAAGTACCCTGAAAGACCCCACTGAGTCCCCCTTTAATTCCCTCTTAAAAAACTCAAAGAAACAGCAAGATCAACTTATAAATTGTTGAAATTTGGATTCTACGTTGAAATTCGGATTCTACGTTCAAATTTGCATTAGAAACTGACGGATGGGCCAAAGGCGGCTTCAAGTGCATCTGATTTTAGTTGCAGTTAATAAGCGTTCCGTCGGTAACTTTAAGAATTTTTCTGGATGCGAGTGCCACGCAGTGGAAACCTCAGCCGACAACGCTGTGATAAAAGTGAGAATGTTATTTTTTAATTTTGCACGCAGCATACTACTTGAACTATTAAGGGTGCGCTTGAGGTCACCTTCAGTAGAAGTTAATCACATTTAAAAAAAAATTGTAACGCTGGAAAAAAAGTATTGGAATTACTCGGTGAGTTTCTAATGGATATTTTAACGTAGAATCCGAATTTCAACAATTTAAAAGTTGATCATGCTGATTTTTTTGAGTTTTTTAAGAAGGAACCGAAGGGGGCACAATAAGGTTTTAAGGGTACTTTGTAGAGGCTCCTTTCGGTTCCTTCGGTCCGCCAGGGGATGTCTGAACTTAAGCGGACTTCTCTTTCTACTCGCCGTTCCTCACTCTCTCTCTCTGTCCATCCAATACTTCTGCTTTTTTGTTTTCTTTGTCGAATCGTAGAGCCTTTTGGTCAATGTCTGATCGTGAGAAATAATCGGATGACTCATACAACCACGCCTTCCAAAGCCACTTAAAACTGACTTTTTGTTAGACCAGAAACCCTCGTTAGAACTCAAGAAGTGGATCATTATGGATGCAAAGAAAGACGCCGCGTTGACCTAGTTAGCCTTAAGTGCGGACCATTTAGTGGTCCAAAGCATCAAGAAGGTCGACTGTAAACCGTATCTGAGATGGAGAAGCATCCAGATAAAAATACTTTCTGAATCAAAAAAGCTAGCGAGGACAGTGGAAGAGCAGTTTCCCTAGAAAAAAGCGATAGTTTACGCCGATTCTTAAATGAAAAACGTAAAATCCTCGAATTTTAAGTTTATTAAAAGTAATCTTCACCAATTTAAAGGGCACTCGAATTTACAGAGAAAGGAGAGCTATAACGACGAGTAAGACAAGGTTTAAATTTTGATTAGAAACATAGGCTCAATACGAGATCGAGTGTTCGCTAGGTAGAATTGTATCTAAAGATTTGAAGTAAGGAATGAACATTGATGATATCGCAGATCGTTGATACAGGGGTGGAGATGTGGAGAGGATATTAAACTCTCTCTAATTCTTCGTGTAAATTCTTAGAGAAGGGCAGTAGACACTCCTACTTTCTAAAGTCACCAAAAAGTGTTCAAATTTCCCAAAATTTGAAGTGAAAGTGGCCAAGGGCCCGTGTGTTCAGCTATAAAGCAATAAATGGCTTAAGGCATCGTAAACTGGGACAAGATGTTAAAATAAGTTTGCGAAAGGATGAACGTAAAGGAAGGTAAAATTTCTCTGAGACTGATGGTTTTGAAAGTGCAAACCTTACAGTAATATTACTTAAGAAAAATCGCAGTTGTTTCACGTTGCCTTGTCGAAGGAATATTGAATTTAGAAAGCTAAATACAATTCAGTTTTGAGAAAAATAAGTGGAAATTTTATAGAAAAATACTTAGATGAAAAACATAAGTTATAACTAAATTGTTACGACGTAACAATTTCCTCTGAGAAAATGTAAGTTTTATTATCTTTGTGAATATTTTTGATCACATTGGAAAAGGTTTTTTGTACAATACTACCAACAGACACTGGATGAACCGTTTCTCGTGAGAAATGGATAGTGAAAAATAAGGAACTTTGTTATTAGAAGTATACTTGTTATTTGGAACATCTTTATAGGTGATAATAGTCTGGTTGTTGTCATCGTAAAAACTTTACTTTTATCGATGTGCGGCTCATTATGAGAACCATGTTGTAGGTCATGCATTCTTTTCCTGGATGTTTTGACTATTTTGTGGTTAGGATCGGATGTGTGGCTAGCAGCGGATCTGAGTTTAACTCAACATTCATTCCTTCACTATCGGATTCATCTACATTAGACATTTTTGTGATCACGTGAGAACGCGGGTTATCGACACATAGAGGTTACTCATTTACTTAACTATTTTATAACTGGGAAGAGTTTTTTTTTCACACCGAAAAAATATGCAACTATATTAGTTCAATAATACCTTGGACTAATACTCTTGGCATAAATTAGAACTCTGTAGGTAGAAAAGTCGAACTGGATCTCTTCATTTAATTTGTAATTTCATCGGTTTGAGTATAGAAACCACGCTGTAATAATACTGAACTACATCGATTAAGTAAATGTTGAAATGGAGCAGTTCTTCATTTAGAACTCGCGAAATTCATAAGTTGAATATCAGCTGTTCTAAAGCATAGAGCACACCTTGTTCAACTTTTGTTTCGGGTACGTAAGGAAATTTGAATCACAGCGCGTCGGTAAGATATAACTTTTACGATTCAAAATACTAGACGCTCTTCGTTTAAACAACGAGCAGCTGCGATTCTATTCCTGCGCAAACGGAGCAGTTCCATGTATGAAATGCTCACATTGAAGTATTAAACGGCGCTAATTCAGGCAAAGCGAAACCCGACCCGTTCAATGTTTTTATTCGCGAAATCTTGGCATCTAAACAGCCGTGTGTCGTTATAGATATACTCGCTATGCTTCGCTTCGTTCGACTCTGCTGGTTCCAATGATGATGAACAGCGAGGATTCAACGAATCTGTAACGTAGCAGCTTCGCGTGAGCTTTGCGCTGAGTTGAGATATCGGGCAATATATGTTGGGAAAAATTAAACATTAATTATTTAAATATCAAATCTCGCGTGCTCTCAAATTTAAACAATGTACGTGAATAATTAAAGTAACAAACATTGTTCGTACAATAAAGTGCGAGAGTAAGGAAGATGCATGGTCAAAGTTACGATAATGCTGTATTGAGATAGTTGCAGATATAGAACACTATCGGATCAATCAAGGAACGTCAGCTGATCGAATGAAGATTTAGATTGGTCGCAATGCAAAATGCAAGCCGATTGTTAATCTAACCTGGTATGTCCTGCGTTTGCGGGTTTCACAAAACTACATTTTGCGGTAAAATATACAAATACGTGCGTCTAAATTTTTGAACGTAAAATTCATTAATTTTTAAAAATAACAATTTCGAGCTTGCACATTTGATCCGCTGGAGTCATTTTTACAGCAAAATATTGCTATCTGGCAAATCTCCGTTTAATTGTATCGACACATCATAAATATCACAAAAAAATGAATTTTTGTAAACATTATTTTTTTTGTAACATTATTAGTTACAAATGGTGATTTGACGAACCGGGTGCGCAGGATCGTGCACCAGGTAATTTAATACGTATTCTACAAGAACTTTTTCAAAATCCAAATTTTTCCAATACCCAAAATAACTCAATGGTGAGTCGACGACCCGGGTGCGCCTGACCATGAACCAGGTCCTTTCAAACGTCATCTACGAGAACTTTTTCAAAATTTAAATTTTGTCAATAACCAAAAAAATTACAAATGGTGAGTCGGCGACTCGAGTGCGCCGAATTGCGCACCAGAGCTTTTAGAAGGTTATCTACAAAAACTTTTTGGAAATTTAACTTTTGTCCATAATCAAAACAATTACGAATGGTGAGTCGAGGACCCGGGTGCGCTGGATCGTGCAACAGGTCCTTTAAAACGTCATCCACGGGAATTTTTTGAAATTTAAATGTTGGCAATAACCAAAACAATTACAAATGGTGAGTCGACGATCCGGGTGCGTCGGATCGCGCACCAGGTCATTTAGAAGATCATCTACGAGATCTTTTTGGAAATATAAATTTTTTCCATAATCAAAACAACTAAAAATAGTGAGACGCCGACCTGGGTGCGCAGGATCATGCACCAGATAGTTTAACACGTATTCCACAAGAACTTTTTCAAAATTCAAATTTTGCCAACACCCAAAATAACTCTCAATGGTGAGTCGACGACCCGGGTGCACCTGATCGTACAACAGGTCATTTCAAACGTCATCTATGAGAACTTTTTTGAAATTAAAATTTTGTCAATAATTAAAACAATTACAAATGGTTAGTCGACGACCTAGATGCGCAGGATCGTAAACCAGGTATTGTAACCAGAATTCTACATGAACTTCTTTAACATTCAAATTTTTCCAACACCCAAAAAAACTAGCAATAATAGGGTGAGGACCCGGATACGCCGGATCTTGCACCGGGTCATTTAAAACGCCATCTACGATAACTTTAAAAAATTTCAATTTGGGCAACCGGTTCGTCGATTCACCATTGATAGTTATTTTGAGTGTTGGAAAAACTTTAATTTTGAAAAAGTTTTAACAGATGACATTTTAAATGACCTATCGCACTATCCGGCATACCCGGGTCAGTTATAATTTATGCGAAGCGTATTATTTTAAGGTTTATTTGCAGGAAATATTGTCGAACTAAATTCTTATTTTCTGGTCTTAGGACCAACAGCCTACCTGAGGAGGCATCAATACTTGACATTTTTTGGAAGAAAACCCAGCGCGACATATTTTCGTCAGTGGATCAACCGGAAGTCCTCAGACAGTTTTGATCGTTCGAAACAAGCGAGCATAGGATTTATTGGGATTCGAGAGGTTCCTACGCTTGTCTCGGTAAAGGCACGTGATCTTCGCTGATTGGTCAGGGAAAAGAGAAAGGATCATCTGTGTATTCGCTTATGTGCTCACCACTCACGTCGTCTGATAGCGAAGAAAAGCAAGACCAAAGCAATCCGAGGTCTTGGTGTTATCAGCTGATAATTCAAAGAGGAGGAAAATTGTTTTTTATCTCTAAAATTGAAAAAAAATCATTTTCTTGGAGCTGGTTGCGTTAAATTTAATTTTTTTAGTTTACCCTAAGATTTCCGTTGGTTAGTTCATATGGATAATAACTGTTTTAAATCTTTTAACTGCGCGAAACTTATTTTAATCATCATGCAATCCTAGATTTTAAGGCAAAATTCAAAACAGGAAAATAAGTAGATCATTATTTCCTTTCAAAGATCAACTAAATATATTATTTAAACATTTATACATGAAAGTGAAGCTTGATTACAATGCCATGTCTTAAATCTTGATGACTTAACATAAAGACTGTTTACACTTTGCCATTACAACAGTCTGCTTATTTAATAATATATTTAATATCCATATAAGTTGATAAACTTACTCCATCATTTGATAAAATTAACATTTCAATAAGTTTGAATTTATCAACTGTTATTGTTACAAAAAAAATCCCTTATAGATACTTTTTCACTTTATATTCTCCTGAAGGAAATACTCTGCTGATTCTAGACACGAGCGGCTGCGCCCGTCTTTCAAAATATCAGGACTAGTATTAACCTACAATATTTTTTTTCACTAACTTTTCTAAACTGGAATTTTTCTGTAGTGTACAAGGAAAATCGCAGTAAAACTCGTGTATAGTACTTCTTAATATTATAATAGTTATTGCAAAGTCAGTCTATGAATCCACCGAGACTCAAACTCGCATCCTGACAGCGCTGAGGTTGAGGAGCAGGTGTTTTAGCCACTAGACCACAGATTCATTTAAAGATAGGGACAGAGTCCTGCTGTTGGTACCCTTGCATAAATTTGGTATGCCGTATTATATTCTTTATGGTAATATTCCTTGAATGATTTAACGACACCTTCATCGATGGAATATGGTGGTACTACTAAAGTTGCTTCGTACTTCCTTGTTTTCCTGTATGCTACTTTTCTTGCTGTATTGTGTGCTTCTGAGTTTACTTGATGGCAAGGGTCGGGTTCAACAGTATAAGCGTCTTCCAGCGCACGAACATATTGCAAACAACGACCTACACCCAATTTCTGTAATTCACCAAGGGACAGAGTATACCACTTGTGGTTTTTTATGTCAAATGCGGGATAAATATGTAATGGCTGGCGAAACAAACCACTGAGTAATTTAATCGTATTATGTTCCAAATATGCAAAGATGAATTCACCCCTTTTTAAATATGTTCGGGCTACCCAAGTCAGTGGATGGCCATTAAGTTCACGGAATTCAGGTACGGGTCGAACACTTGCTCCACCTATTTCCTCAATAGGAGGGAAATGGCCGTCGTTGTATTGAGGAAATAAGTTCTCTGATGAAGTATGTGTTGCATGTTCAGATTTTAATTGTGAACTTATTAATCCTGCAAAAAAATATAAATAGATTGATTTAAATATTTGTGATGGACATAATATGAATCATATCTTATTCCCCTGGTTAAAAATTTCTTACACTTAGTGCTCTTTATTCACTAGGTTTTTGAAAGACCAATGATTACTGATTTCGGTACACCTGCTCATGTAGTTGGTGTAGTAGAAGACATAATAATATACGTTTTTCACAGATCCAGTGTATAGCTTTCATTTTTTTTTAGATTTTCTCAGATTGCAAAAAAGAAGATTAGGAATTGGTGCAAAACCTACATTAAGTATAAAAATAGTGGAACTAGTGGAAAATGTTATCAGAATGATTAAATACGAAAAATAATATAAAATATGTGGCTTACTCAAGTTGTATCTTTTTCGATTACTGACAATATAAAACAAAAACTTCCATTGTGGTATAGCGTTAGGCTTAAACAAATTTTTGAAGTTTTACAACTTTTTTTGTTATAAAATACTGTGAAAACATAATGGTATTACGTAAAATAAATTGTGAAATTTGGTTATTTTTACATTCTCAGTCAGTGTCTGTAATATTGTAGCCGCGCTAACTTTTGAAGGATTTGTCTAATCGAGTCAACCTTTGATACATTTGTTAAGGTTCTCAAAATGAAGGTTAAGTTCATTAAGCAGATAGTTCAAACCAAATTAAGAAATTTAGAAGCATTTTCGGAATTTCGCAAATGGAATGTTACATTTCGATGAAAATTAGAAAAGTTATATACTTTTGAAAATTTGGAAAATGCGAGGGGCAAATCACTCTCGAATCAGTGTAATTAATGCAAAGAATCACTGTAAATAATGACGGAGATACGGAATAATTGTGAGTTTAATGCGAGGTTTAATGTAACTTGTTATTTAAAAAGATCAGTAAGAAGCGTAAAGAAAAGAAGGTATTTTCCGTAACTCGAACGCAAATTTAAGGAAGAAAATGAAAATAGTGTTCGGAACGTGAATAACGTAGATCGACTGCAGAGTATTTCTAATATTCTGAAGAGGAAAAACGCGTCAATGAAAAAGCTGTATGTTAACTGTATGAATTTATATCTCGTACTATTTTGAAACAGTCAGAGAGTAATTAGTTAATTATAATCAATTTCGTAAAATATGTCACGTTGAAAAATAAAGCAAAAATCACAACGTTTGCTGGGGAGTAAGACATAATTACTAGTTTTTGTGTATTTGTTCATTTTGATTTTTTTAAAATATAACAATGGAAACCTTCGATCAAATATTCAAACCTTATAAAGTAATAATCAATTATTAATGAATAAAAATAAAATGACAGGGTGTCTACTGTGCGGAAATTTAAGGATATCCGGAAATCGTCCGGGAACTTGAAAAAATCCGGGAAAATCCAGGAATTGACTTGAGTTTTATTTTTAGTGCGGTAAGTGTATTTCATTTCCTCATAATTTATCGTTTCTTTATTGTGACTTTGACCTACTTGCGCTACTTTTTTCTTACTTAAAATTCAAATAAAAAAGAATTTTTAATTTTTGAAATGAATTTTCACATTGCAATCGAGTAAATTACGTATTAGTTTGGTTGAACATTTTTTCACCTAAAAATTTAATTATTACATTTTTCGCTGACAATTTATCTTTTTAAATGCAAAGTCACCTTTTTTGGTAGAAATTAAGCTTCCCAGTTGAAAATTTATTTTCTGGTCGAAATTATTATTCTAATTACAAATTCATCATTTTATTTGTAACTCTCTTTGAAAATGTGACTGCTTTTTTAATATTCGTTTTCTTTATCATGAAAAGTTATCTTTCACTGAAAATTTGATTACTCCAATTAAAAAATTGATTTGTTGCCAATTAAATTATTTGCTAATTTGAAAGTTCACTCAAAATTCGGGTGTACTTGGATTTTTATTATTTTGTATTTTTTGATGTAGAAGTGCTACTCGTAGGTTTACGTCAGGTAGCACCTCCACAAGAAAACTAATTTTTCGATAAAAGTAGAAGCTCAAAAATTTTATATAGCGTACAAAAGATATCTCAAAAAAGACGAAAATTCTGAGCTATGAAGAATTTCGAAATTCGGTTCTGGAGGTGATAGATTGATGGACCGTCGAAAATATTGATTTTAAATTATAAGTGTAATTATTTCATCGAGCTGGAAGTCAAAATTATTCGCCCTCGTTCCGCAAATCAAATTCCATATATTTACAAGTTGGTTTACAGATATATTATTCATGAAAGGAACAAAACACGAAAATCTCGACGAAAATACTAATAGGATCAATAAGTTTAAAGCGTTATTTTTAGTAGATTTAAACAAGATTTACAAATTATCTTGATAAAGTTTTTAATTTGGAAATAAATGATCGAATCCGGAGCGCGAGTGTATTATTAATAAGTGAGTAAAGTAAATTCTGTTTCAATATAAAGACAGAAATGTTAATTATCAATACGATTTATCAAAGCATGTTACCGTATTAAGGGCATGTTATAGGGTAACCTCGGGACCAAACTAGTCCTCGGTCGTTAATATTTTTTTCAGTGTTCACCATGTTCAAAGCCAATAATTTATCCCTCTCAAAGTTTGCAATATAAAAAGTGAGATAAAAATTGTGGTTGCACATTTTATTGCCGAGTGGCTGTTGACAGAATTTTTAAACTCTGCTTTCTTTACTTCGATTTTTAGTAGTGAAGCATCCAGATCAAGTAATTCACTTTCCTTATTGCTGACGTTAAAATTCAGGCCAAGTGTCTCAGCAGCCTGCCCCACGCCTGTAAAGGAACGCGCTCTGCCTGTAAAGTAACGCTTCTTTCCGAATCAAGCTGTAGTTCCCGACCATTTTTCGAAAAGGATCTCTACTATTTGCAGCGCTGCAAGATGTACCTAGGACAATTCAGTTATCAAGGCACTAGAGCTTCACAAGTCCGTGCTCGCTTTAATGGCGTGAGATGTAGAATCGTGGAACAGACGAATTGATATTTAAGATCTTATGCATATGCATGATGTTACTTGTGGCAATATCAAGGGTCGTAAGCTCGTTCTATGCCCAATGAACTACCCTAAAAGAGTAGACTGGAATAGGGACAGCAAACATGGTTGTCGCAGTTGACTTGTTCAACAGCGACAGATTTGAAGGCCAAATCTATCAAAAAAGATGTTCCGGAAAGACTCTTTCACTCATGTTACATTCTGAATACGGCTTTGAGGCACGCCTAGGTATGTATAGGTCTCTCCAATGTCAAGATGTCTTACAACACTGATATCCACAAAGTCATGGTTCTTGGCAATGCCAATTATTTTTCCTTTCTTCAGATTAATTTTAGCACACTCGTACAATCTAAAGTCCATCCCAATCATTCCTATGTACTTTTTGACGATATTTAAAGCACTCTGAAGTTTGCTTTTATTAGATGCATTGATCTTCAGGTCATCCATGTAAAATACTTGAGTGACCTTAGGCTCGCTACGATTAGTGTCGCCACAGAGGTATCCATAAATGTTGTGCAAAAAAGCAAAAAGGCTCATCGTACTGTCCTAGATGACGACCGCCTGTAAGGTGACGTTTTTCGTTGTTACACAATAATTTGCAGATGAGATAGTAAATCTTGTTTTGCAAAGGGATTTCAATTTCTCCATGCATCTTACTATGTGTCGATGAACCTTCAAGTTTTCCAACAGAGAGATGTTAAGTATTGGTGAGGTTGATTCGAAAGTTTTCCGGTAGACAATTCAGGCAATTGACAAGAAGAGCTAATGAGCTGTTGCGGTTTTGATGACGTACCTGTCAATTAGGAGGTTCTCTCTGGAGTCTGCTACACGTTTTTTCGAGCCACGTGGTTCGTACATCTCTCTCCACAAAGGCTCAATTTTTGAATAGTTATGTTGTTTAGGACAGCTGTAAAGATCTTATATAGTGTATTCAAACAAGTTATTAGCCTGTAATGGTCTAGGTTTGACAATTTGCATTTTTTCTGTTAGAGTATACTGCCGTCCAAAAAAGAAAAGCAGGAACTACATTGTGGATGTGTCCCCTGTCAACCTAATCGAAATTCGGATAGTAGTGGACTTATTCAAAATGTAGATACGACTTTTGTTATTTTTACGATAGGACAGTGCGTCCTCACACCAGCTACTGCAAAATGGGCGTTTCCGACTTTAAATATAAGGTGAATGTTCGGGCAAGATGTTGGTGTGCAGAAGTAAACTTCTTCCACCAGAAGTTCTATATGCCATCTGGCCCAGAAGTAGACAAATTCTTCTCACATCTAAGTGCTTTTTTCACCTCTTCGGCAGTCATTCATGGACATTCTTCCTCAGATGTTATGAGTTTGTGGCAAAACTCCTTTAAGCGGCTGATATTATCACTATCTTCTTTCAATTCCAGTGGTTTTGGGATCGTGTATACCTCCCCCCAAAAAGTCTCTACCTCGTTGGGCTTTAGTGTGTTTTTGACAGAAATAAGGTGATTGCTGAAGAGGTCCGCGAGAAACTCTTGATTCTCCCTGATTCATCTCTTCCTCTTCTGTTTTCTCCTCCTTGCGTCAGATAACATCCGTTTTTTTTCCAACAATATGCTACTTGAATGATAGCAGCTTTGGCTTGTTCAGTGTGTGAATAAAGGTCTTCAGTTCTTGGGCGAACTTTCGAACACTTTCCGTGAACAGTCTACCACATGTTATGTAGTCAATCACACGCTGAACACGGACGAAATCTGTCTTCAATCTGAATCAGACAAAGCTCTTGCAACACCATAAACTAAACAATTGCTGATTCAGAGTTTGGAATCCTCCGAGATATCCTCACGAAGGGAGGCATCCATTTTAGCCAGATCTTGGGGCTTAGGAGGAACCTGCATGTTAATATTCCTCCTTGTCCTGTAATCAACATTTTTTCAAGAAAATGACCTTGAGCGACCTTTGAATCATATGTATAAATCTGAAGAACGCTTGAGCGCAATATTGGATTGTAAAGAACACATCTCATACGCGACAGGAATGAATAACAAATAAATAGATTCAATTTAATTGGGGATGAGATTTTTTTGCCCTAAAATCGCCTTGAGCGACCTATTATTATTACTTTTCAATTTCGTAACAGATCAGATGTTATTTCTCGGCAAAAAAAATGTGTAGGGATGCCAAGTTAAATTTAAAAAAAAGGGGAAAAATCAGCCGGATTAAGCCGATAAGGAAGTTTTTTTACTATAAAAGTAACTAACAGTGCTCGAAATAATAAATAATAATAATTTGGAAAAGTAGGTATTTATTAAATATTTCTTAAAGCTTTGTAAAGAATGTTGGTATGTTTATTTTTAAAAAATGTTCTTTTATAAGACTGGAAAAAAATATAAAATTAGAATTTTCAAATTAAAAGATAAATTCTTAATTCAAAATATCAAACTTTCTGTCCATATAGACGAATGTTCAACAAAACAATTGAATTTTCGACCAAAAAGGATGAGTTTTTGTAAAAATAGTTTAAATTTTCTGAAAATATTTGAATTTTCAACCAAATAGAAAATTTTTTAACTAAAATAGTTCAAGTCTGGGTTCAAAATATAATGGTAGAATTTTTAAGTTAAAAGATAAATGTTTAATTAAAAAGATCGAACTTTCTGTCCATATAGAGTAATATTCAATAAAAAACAGATGAATCTTCTACCATAAAGAAAGACTTTTTGCGAAAATAGTGTAAGTTTTGAGGAAGTAATTAAATTTTGCGACAAAATAAAAAGACTTTTTATAGGAAAGAGATCAAATCTGGAAAAAATATAAAAGTAGAATTTTCAAATAAAAAGATAAATTTTTAAATCAAAAGATGGAATGTTGTGTCAAAATAGACAAATATTCAACAAAACCATTGATTTTTTGACTAAAAAGGATGAGTTTTTGTGAAAATAGTTTACATTTTCAGAAAATAATTAAATATGGAGCCAAACAGAAGATTTTTTAACGAAAAGAGATTAATTCTACTTAAAAAATTTATTCGTAGAACTTTCAAATGAAAGATACCTGTTTTTTCAAAAGATCGAATTTTCTGTCCATGAAGACGAATGCCAATCAAAATAATTGAATTTTCAACCAAAAAGGATGAGTTTGTGTGAAAATAGTTAAATTTTTTTTTAAATAATTAAATTTGCAAATAAACAGAAGAATTTTTAACGAGAAAATATTTTCTTAAAGTTCTGAATTTGTTTTCGATATCTTTAAAAAACTACATTTAATTACATTTTTTAAAAAGTTTTCTCAAGAATTTAATTATTTTCTAATCCTTTCAAAACTTCTAAAACTTCGAACTATATTTTAAATAAATTAAATTCTCCAAAAAATGTAAATCCTACGAATTAAAAAAAAGGTATTCAAAGCTTTTAGATTTTTTTGGGGTATAGTATGAAATCTTAAAAACTTAAAATTAATTTATTTAAAGTATAACCTAAATCATTTACAATTTACCCGATAATCTTATTGACGGAATCAAAAATTTCGGTTGTTACCGAAACCGAAAATTTTTCCACCGATACCAGTAGCTCAATACATCTTGTAAATTAAGATATTTTAAGCTTTTGCTCCTGATTTCATTTTTTTTCTTTTCATTTAAAGTGTGAAAAGTTTTTAAATGATAGTGGGGCAGCAAAATGTTAAGAAAATAATTGTTTTCCCACATTAAAAAATAATTTACAATTAAAATATTCTTTTTCATCAATAATGTCTAGAAAAATTGGAAATAACTTGTATCATGAAATACAATTACCTATTTGGAAATTTTTATTTAAAAAATTGATGATGCTGAAATTTCAATTCTTTTTAATAGATAAACGAAATACCATCAGTCATTAAAAATCATATTCACGCAGTTTTTCAAACAATCAGATTCTTGAGAACAGACCCATGCTGTATCTAGGACCAAATATCTTTGTTTACACTTCACGCCGTTGTTACATTACTTCTATTTCCCTTTTCAGCAGTTCCCGTTTTTTTCGAAAGACCAGATACTTACTCAATTACTTGCAGCTGCGAAACCCCTTTCTAAGTAGAGACAATTTTTGAAGTGCATTTTTAAAACCAAATGATCGAATATTATTGATTAATGGCACTGGCCATGTTTGTAAATTGGTGCCTCGAAAAGCAAACACTTCTGGCACTGCCGGCTTTTATCGCTCCCCGACTGGCGGCGAGGTATTGTTGACGCTGTGTGCGCGCTGATATTCCGAGAAAGAGCGTGGGCCAGCAGTTCAAGGAACTGGTAAATCGGTCTCTCTTGTACCGAAGATCTGGTGTATTGAAAATATTGACTAGTTTCTTATTTCAATAAGTGATTTTTTCTCTCGATTCCATATTCCTAATGTTGCTATTGTTTCAATAAACTAGTAATGTTACCGAGCAATCGCGCTTCTATATTAATTTTTTTTTGTAATCGAGCTACTATTGAAAATGTACTTAAAATTGATTATTAATATATATTTACCAACGAAATGAAGAAAAATGGATGAACCAAAGAATAGAGAACCACTGGCGAACTTCATTTTCTATTGTTGTAGATTCGAACTAATGAATTTTTTACGAGAGGCTTTTATGTATATACTAGGACCCTGTTCATATACTGCGCACCAATTTTTAGTTTTCCACTTCCCCTTTTGGAACCCCCATAAAAAATACTGTCAAGGTGGAATATGGATGACGCCTAGTCGCTTTCTCACTTGACCTTCTCACTTGAAGCCTCAGTTTTTAAGAATTATAGTTTCACAAATATTTCGTCGTATACCTACCATTCACAGTTTAAGCAATGATTCGACAAAAAATATCTTTGTTGGTCCAACGCTGTCTCTACAACTCCACAGGGATATACGAAGGAGCCTGTAAAGTTAACTCTGACAAGGCTATAGGTAAAGTTAAATTTAAAATAGTGAAGGCCGACATTTCTATTTTTACTCTGATTCATTAAGAGTATATTGAACGTTTTACTAATTGATTTGTCATTAATTCAAAGAGGTCTGCATGAGGGATTCTGTCATCCAAAGAAGAGCCATCCGTGCAAGGTAATTTGGCCAGCTTGTCTGTAAGCTCATTACCAAAGATATTTATGTTTTTAAAATATCTGAATGGGGGGTTTAGTGATGCAGATTCCTCTATATCAGGTGTCAGTTTTCTTTGTTCCGTCTGCAAAGAAGATAAAGTCATCTTTATGGTTGCTTTCTATTAAGTTTCTAAATGTATCGAATTGGTTTTTTTAATTAAAAAATGTAAGAATTTGTTCAAGTGATCTGAAAACAAATCTCCAATCAAGATTAGGATATAAATCTTCAACTTTATTAGGGCATTTTCTGGTTTGAATAACCTGAAAGTTGAGCTTATCTAGCTCTAAGGAGGACTCGCTTTTAGAGATGGCAATGGCAAAATATAACTCTTGAATGAAAAAGGGTTCACTCGGAAATTTCGAAACGTTAGGGTTGGGAATGCCAATGAATTTGGCGTTGCTTGTAGCTTTAACAGAAGGCGAGTTCAGGAAAGGGGGGATGAAGGGTAGGTCCGAGGGGGGTGAACTGGAGTCATAATATTTATCTATGAATTTTTCCATCTTTTTAACAGAGTCATGATTAGCCATGATTAGTTATGATTAGTCATGATTAGGGTCGAATTTTTGAAGGTTTAGAAATTTTTCAAAATTGTATTTGAGTCTATAGCTTCCCAACTTGGCTTTTCCTAATCTCTCCAGCCTCGAGTAATCCTCGTTTCACCATGGTGGAGAATACGGATAATCACGTTTTGGGACATTGTCAATTTTAGGACCGATTATGTTAAGGCCGTTATCAATCGTTTCAAATAAATCATAATATACTTGAAGAGCTGAGAAACGATTACTGTTATTTTTGTTGAAATTAAAGTGAGTTTTTACGAGGTTTTTTAAAAAATATCCCAGGCAACTTTTTAAATTCATATTTATGCGGAAGGAATTCATAAAATTAGCAAGAGATTCCAATAGTAGTTAAAATAGGAAAGTGAACACTACCTATCGCATCTTCCTCTGGTAACCTTGAGACTCTGAATTTCGGGAATTTTTCGTTAAAAAAAACAATATAATTTCTAATAGAAATGATAAGACCACCACCAATATTGATGGAACGGTCATCTCTAATAATGTTAAATTTCCTTAGAAAATGTTTATTTTCATCCTTTATCCAGGTTTCATTTAATAAAATGATATCGTAGTTGTGAATGATTCTTTCTAAGGAATATTAGGATTTTTTATGGAATATGTTGCGGCAGTTTCATTGTAGAGTTCTTAGTTTTTCTAAATTACAAATTATGGATAAATAAAAAAGTTTAAAGGTTTTAGGCAGTGGTCTTGATTTCGAAAATTGGTAGAGAAGAGTGAAGGGGAAGGAGGCGGCGAAGTGAAGTTAACAGGACGCTTTTGTTGACAGGCACCATTTCCGAAAGGGCTAGAAGTACAGGAGTAAAGATGAGAGAAGGATTGGGATTCTGTTTGCGTTTTCCTCTGTGAAGGCGCAGCAGAAGGCGAGGTTGATATTCTAGAGTGGGAGGGGGTGGAATTAGTAGCTTGGCTATATTGTTGGAAGAACTCCGGATCGAAAGAGGTAGAGTCAACATTAGCTTCTCCTAAAGATGGAAAATTTGAGAGTTGAATACTCTGTGATACTTGTAGGGACGCTTTTCCTCTTCTGTAAAGAAAGACTGATTTTTAATATTGATATCATGTTGTGCAAATATCTGCGAATTTCCTTCTCATCAACGTATAAAGGGCACTATTTGTCAACAGCCCAATGTGGTCCTTTAAAGTTAATGCAGAGGGGAGATGTAATTTTAATTGGAGAGATGGCTTTAGCTTTCAATACGTCCATAGTGAGGTGTGTGAGAATTCCCTTAGTAATTCTAATACGAGAGACCCTGTAGTTGGGAATGAATGCGTTAAGCCTGGCACATATAGTATGCCGGTTATCAACCTGAATTGCATAAGACGGTAAACCTACTCTTTTCCTTTCTTAATATCTATCACTACATTATTAAAGGTTTTGTGTAAGATTTTACCTGTGTAACAAGCGTCAATAGTATTTTCTTTCCCAGAATCAAGTTGGATATTGTAGGGGCCTCTATTGGAGCGAGAAAAACTATTTTTGAGTCTGGGTGATCGAAAGGAGTTTGGGGTTGAGTTAAACTCAGTGTGTCTGAACTTGGTAAGAGTGACTTGTTACTGTCTTCAATTTTATAAACTTTGCTTTTAGTATCAAAACTCGTTTTGACAGCAGTGGATAGACGATTTTGATTAGAGGGTTAAAGATTAGGAGAGCCCTCGATTTCTGTTGGAATCTGGTTAAGGGTCTCTTGGTTTAGGAAACAATGTTTAATTCTTTTGCATAGTTTCATCAATTTTGATATTTTTAAGGTTATGAACTCATGCCCCCGTCAACAGACATCATGCTCCGAAAAACAAGCAATACCCAAGCGGCCGGCACAGCAGCGAAATACCCACATTAATTTTGTGAGAAGTTAACAGGAACCAGAGCAAAACTAATACAATTTGTTGGTAGAGAAACATTCCTTCCTTCAAAACTAAGTCAGCAGGGCACTCTAGAGATCCTCTAGGTAGAGTTGCGACACAACTTCCCACTGTTGTGATTGGCCACGATTAAACCGGAACCAGAATTGCTGAAAAGCGCGCGACTTTCAAACAAAATTTTAGAATAAATGTACAATTTTTAAGAATAAAATAAGGAAGAAGATAACATGAAATATAAGGATATTAACACTGTATGAAATTCATGAAAATAGAAAGATTAAGAAAAAAACTATTCCATTTTGTGCTTAAATGTTACTTTTTTATATTCTCATCATTTATGATTGAGAAAGTATTAGATTTGCCCGAAATTTGACACCACCGCTTTTCAACGGATCTCCACGTTTTGAGACCCCCTGAATCTGAAAATCGAGTTTTTACGATGGCGTCTGTCTATCTGTCCGTCCGGCCGTCCGTCTGTCCGTAAACACGAAAACTCTCGAAAAAATAAACGGATCAAATCGATCTTCGGATCACTTTTTGTAGGTCCTGAAAGAAAGGACGAATTAGATTACCAGCTATTTTAGATAAAAGTTCAAAAAGCAAGCGCATTTTGAAAATTTTTGAGACCACTTTTTCTGAATTTAAGCCTAACAGGGCGCGATATGGAAAAAAGTTGAGAAAAGAAAAACATTGCTTTTTGAAAGCCCTACAAGTCCATCATAACAAATTTTGGAATTTTGTTGAAAAATTCAACATTTTGATTACACCAAAAATAATGACAAATTCCATTCTATCGTCAAACTATGCACGATACAAAAAAAGATAAATTAAAAAAATTGTGATCCGACAAAAAATCTGCACGCTCGTTAATTATCACTTCTTAATAAGACGCATACTTTTTGTTTTATTCGTGAAAAATAACATTGAAAATAAATATTGAATAAAAAATTTGTAGAAAAACGACACAAGTTACGAAAAAAATGATTTAACAAAAAAATTGTTTACCCGAAAAAGACCTACAAATTTTTTATGAATCACTTTTTGATAGGACACGTAGTTTTCGTTTTAATCATAAAAATGAGAATAATAAAAATGACAAATTGATGGAAAAATGACAAAACGCACGAAAACAAATGGAAATCACAACCATTTTTCAATGGGACTCGTAATTTCGTTTTTATTTATCGTAAGTAATATGCAGAAAATCGAAAATTCCAATATTATGCCAAAAGATGTGAGATACTTAAAAATCAAAAAGAAGACTTTAAGGATATTAGGGGAAAATTAATCGCTTTGGTTGAAAATGGTTGTTTTTCCTTCTTTCTCGAGAAAATACCTTTGCTTCCACACTCCTTACTCCTTCTCTCTCCTTCTCTCTCTCCACTCACTCTGTCTTTCTCTCTCTCTCTCTCTCTAGGGTCGGTACGTTCCTAGCAGCCCCGTCTGGCCTCCTTTCCACTTCTGGGTCGGTACTCTCGCTGCCGCCCTGCTCCCTCTCCAAATATCCTACACTTTCCCACCACCTTGTTCCTCCTCGCCAGACGTATAAGCGCACCCGAGTTCGTCGACGTTCGGCTGCGCTCCGAGACGCCCTCCAAGCCTCCGGTTTCCCTCCTATAGAGGATCTACGCCCTTCCTCTTCCTCCCCCTCCAACCGCACTCCAAAGGCTATCGTCCGATCGGTAGTCCTCCTTCCCGATCGATTTCCTCCGCCCTCGATTTCTTCCACCGCTTCTTCGGGCCGCCTGGATCACTCCGGGCGTTACAAAGCTCCGGCGCTTCCTAAAAAAAAAGGAAACCCAGACAGGGTCCCCACGTCCCTCGCCTACCGCTGCCGCCACCAACCAGCCGCAGATACCCGGCGCGATCCATGGCCCAGCTAGACGTCTTCCTGCAGGCAAACAACCGGACCCTGGCCGTACGAGGAGAGATCCAGCCCCGGAAAGCCTAAGCCGCGGTAAAGCAGCCTCTGCCCAGGAGGGCAAGAACGGCTCGCCGCGCCCGAGAAGACCAACACATCTTCATCGTCGTCGCCATCGTGGTGAGAAGCCCTACCTCAGGAGAGGTACAGACGGCTCCACACGACCATTGGCCGAGCTCTCACACGCTCACGAGCAGCCTGTCACTCGCCTGACCACACACGATCTCCACAATTCTCCTCTCACTACTTTAGATCAAGTCGGAACAACCATACACACCCCAGCTTGTATCAGTATCGTTGAAAATTAATCTTTTGTAGTTGACAATTCAACTATTTGGTTAAAGAATAATATCTTTTATGGAAAATAATTGTTTGTGGTTAAAAACTAATCCTTTTGTTTGAAAATTTGTCTTTTTCGTTTAAAATTAATCTTATTAGCCTATTAGATTTTTGGTTTCAAAATGATCTTTTTTATTTGAAAGTTTAACTATTCGGTTGAAAATTATTGTATTTTGCATTAAGTTATTTTTTTGTAGAACACTAAACTTCGTGGTTGAAAATTCATTTTTTTTTTGTTGAAAATTCAATTTTTTTTTATAAAGCTTATGGTTAGAATTTGCCAATTGTGGTTTAGAGTAACCTTCTTTAGGCCCTAGAGTTCATATTTAAATTCGATGTTTATTCAAAGCCAATATTTTTTTTAAAGTAGTTAAACAATCCAAAAACAATTATATACGGTCGTAAATAATTTTTTTACTGAGAAATTAATTTTTCACTATTGAATTAGGAAATATCTTGCACTATAATTTCAATTCTGCAATATTTTTAACGTAACACCTTTTATAAAAGGAACAAAATAATATTTGAGAAACAAATTTAAAACTTTCTAATTTATTGATTTATTTTAAACAAAACAAAAATTACTTTTCTACCTTAAATATGACTTTTTAACAGCCTAATTGAATTTTTAACAAAATAATTAAATTTCTAGCAAAATAACTTAATTTTAAACCTAAAAAGATAGAATAGAAAAAAGTATAATAGCTGATATTTAAACCATAAAACAATTTGAATTTTGAATAAAAAGGATGACTTTTTAACAAAAGTTTTGAATTATCAAACAAACAGTTGCATTTTTATATCGATTTTTATCAAAGAAAATGCCATTTCTACTTAAATAGATGAATTTTCAATTCGAAAAGACAAATTTTTCAAAAAATAGTCGAATTATCGAACAAAAAAGATGAATTTTCCACGAAACAGTTAAATTTCAAACATAAAAAGATAAATTAAAAATTTAACTGCTCACTTTTCAACCAAACGTTCACATAATTATCCAAAAAAGAGGCATTTTCTACGGAAATAGATGAAGCTTTAATTCAAAAAGACAAATTTTTTTAAAAATAGTTGAATTTTCATCCAAAAAAGATTTCAGGTGAATTTTGAATACTAGGATTTAAATTTTAAATAAAAAGTGAATTTGTTATAAAAATAGTTCAATTATCAACCCAAAAAGATGGATTTTTCACGAAGCAGTTAAATTTTAAACAAAAAAAATAATTTAAAAAAACTGTTAATTTTTCATCCAAACGTTCACATTTTCACCCAAGAAGAGGATTTCTGCTGAAATAGATGAAGCTTTAATTAAAAAAAAACAAATTTTCGAAAAATAGTTGAATTTTTATCCAAAGAAGATTTCAATTGAATTTTCAACACTAAGATTTGAATTTCAAATAAACAGTGAATTTGTTATAAAAAAGGTTGAATTTTCAACCCGAAGAGATGAATTTTCAACAAAACTGGTCAATTTCTAACAAAAAAGATGCCTTTTTAAAAAATTAGTTTATTTTTTAACTAAATATTTGCATTTTAATTAAAAAAGAGACAATCTCTCCTAAAATAGATCAACTTTTTAATATCAAAGCGAAATTTAAAAAAAAGTTAAATTATCACCCAAAAAAGATGCTACTTATATTTTCAAAACCAAAATATGAATTTGAATCAAGAAGTAGATTTTCTATGAAAATAGTTGCATTTTCAATCCACAATGACGAATTGAAAAAAACAGGTATATTTCTAACCAAAAAGATGACTATTTAACAAAATAGTTAAATTTGGCTTTTTATCCTAAAATGTACGAATTTTTAAATTAAAAAGACAAATTTTCCAAAAAATAGTTTAATTTTCAGGAAAAAGAACTCATTAGACTTTTTACCACCAAAAAGAAGTTGAATCAAAAAGTAAATTTTTTGTGAAAATAGATGAATCTTCAACCCAAAGAATCAATTTCTACTTAAGTAGATGAAATTTTAATTGAAAATAATTTTTTTTAAAGTGGTAGAATTTATCACACTAAGATATAAATTTTAAATAGAAAATAAATTTTATGATAAAACTGTTGAATTTTCAATTTAAAAAGATGGTTTTCCAAAAAAACAGGAAGAAATAATAAAAATAACTATAAAGATAATTTTAGGAGGATTAACTAATTTCCTAATGTTTGCCTGTCCAATTTTATATTTTCCCTGACCATTAATATTCAGGGTAAACTTTCAAACTAGTAAAACTTCGAAGCTGTAACCTTTCAAAAACGGAACAAAAAAATTTCAAATTAAAATTAAAAATTTTTAAAAGTGAAAAGTAGAAAAGTTAAATAAAATAACGTGATTGTGTAAACTTCTGAACTCTATTGAAATAAGAAGTAGGTCATATTGTGAAATTTCATACTTGACTTTGTCTGCGTCAGTTTTAAAGCGTAGCCTTCTGTTATTTCAACAAATTTAAGTAAGATAAAAATTTTATAGAACCTTTAAATTAAAAATTCAAGTTAAAAATTGATTTATTTGGTTACTAATCTGTTTTGTTTAAAATTCTTTTTTACATTGTCATCATTTATGATTGAGAAAGTATTAGAATTGTCGGAAATTTGACATTACACTTTTTCAACGGATCTCCACGTTTTGAGACTTCGTGAATCCGAAAATCAGGTTTTCACGATGGCGTGTGTCTGTCTGTCTGTCTGTCCGTCCGTAAACACGATAACTTTCGAAAAAATGAACGAATCAAATTCATCTTTGGCACACTTTTTTTAGGTCCTAAAAGAAAGGACAAGTTCGTGAACCATCCATTTTTGATAAAAATTGAAAAAGTGAGCGCATTTTGAAAAGTTTTGAGACAACTTTTTTCTGAATTTGAAAATTCTATGTACGGATATTTATAGTATTGAAAAGATCAAACAATTTATCTTTATGACTTTTTTCGATAGAAAGAAAAATCTCAGAGTTATAGCGTTTTCAAAATTTTTTTAATCAATCGAAAATTAAAATTTGAAGTCGAAAAACGCACGATATGAAAAAAAGTCAAGAGAAGAAAAACATTTCTTTTTCAAAGCGCTACAAGATTATTATAACCAATTTTTGGATTTTCTTCAAAAATCGAAAATTCAAATTTTGATTGCACAAAAAATAATGGAAAATAAAGAAATCCATTTTGTGGACAAACTATGTAGGAGACGAAAAAAGATGAATTAATAAAAATGGTTATCCAAAAAAGATCTACAATTTTGTTGAAAATCACTTCTTGATAGGACGCGTACTTTTTGTTTTATTCGTGAAAAATAACGTTGAAAAAAAAACAAAATAAAAAAAAAGTGTGTGGAAAAACGACGAAAGTTACGAGAAAAAAATCCAACAAAACCTGTTTACAAATGTCTGTCGGAAATCAAGCGCGCAGTTAAGGTTCAAATAATTTGTTGAAAATTTTTATTTTTTAACTTGATTCAAACGTTTTTGATCACATGTTTTTATTGAATTGTCGAATATTACATTTTCGTTAAGAATTCATTTTTTCAGTGGAGATCCATCACTTTGGTTAAAAATTGAACTGTTTTGTTGAAAATTCCCTTTTACTTGGTTGAAAATCAATTATTTTAACTACAAATGTAATTTTTTCAGTTTCGGCTCATAATGGATCTTTTTACATTCTCATCAGAGAAGGTATTCGATTTGTGTAAAATTTGACTCCTCCCCACCCCCTGTTTTGGACAAACGTCCGGAAAACTGGTTTTTACGAATTTGTCTGTCTGTATGTATGTATGTATGTATGTATGTATGTATGTATGTATGTATGTCCAGCTGTGGGCACGATAATTTTGAAAAAATTAATCTATTCAATTGGCCTTTGGTACACTCTTTGACTGTCAGAAACTAAAGGTCAAGTTCGTTAGCCAGCTATTTTAGATGGAAATTCAAAAAGTTAGAGCAGTTTGAAAATTTGTTAAAACATTTTTTTCATCTTAAAAAAAATTTCTGAACAGATATTTATAGTATTGATAAAGGCGAACAATTTATCTTACTGATCATTTTTAATAAAACCAAAATTCATCAGTTATAGTATTTACAAAATTCCAAAAGACGCATGAAAATCAACATTTTTAGTGAAATAACGCACGACATGAAAAAAAATCAAGAAAAGAAAAATGTTACTTTTTTAATGCCGTATAAGATTATCATAACAACTTTTGGAATTTTGTTCAAAAATTGAAAATTCAATTTTTGACAGCATAAAAAAATAATGTAAAATTAAAAATTACATTTTTGCATTCAATAACGTACAGCCCACAAATATTTACCAATTTGGACAAACAAATTTCATAAAAAAACTAATGAGATTTCTAAGCGAGTTATCGAGCCTGATTTTTGAATTAGGTTTTCATTTTTTTATAAATAAAAAAATATGACGAAAAAATTACAATTTTTTCTATTTGACGTTCCCGGCGCTCGTCAATAATAGAAAAATGGTTGAAACTGCTTTTGTTGCATAGAGTTACATTAGTTTAGCATATTCCAATATTAGTCAATTTACACCAAAAAAATTTATAAATAAATTATTTGTTGAACAAATTTTTTCTACGATTTTCCATAAATATACGTTTTTTCAAGTTACATTGCAGGAAATTTGAATAAAAACAATATTATATATAAAAATTTCTCTTATAATTATAATTGTTCATATTGTAAACAAACTTAATTTACAAATGCAGTAATCAGGCATTTTTCGTAAATTTTTTATTGTAAATTTTTTTAATTAGGAAATTTGAGACAATTCTAGAAAAATTCATAATTTGTTGATACTTCTTATAATTTTTTTCATGATGAGTTTTAAAACAAATTTAACAAACAAATGCATTATTTGGACATCTGTAGACGGAAAATTATGTTTTTTTTCGATGTCAGTCCTTTTAATGGGGAACTTCATGATGATTTCAGCAAATTTCATAATTGGTTGATAAAATTCATTTCTTTGTTTACTAATACAACTTTTTGGTCGTAAATTATTATTGTTTTTTTTTAATTAGCTCTTTGATAGAAAGTGCAGCTGATCCATTTTTGTTTCGAAAAATGATCTTTAGTTGAAAAATTACTTTTTTCTTGAAAATTCCTTTTTTCTTGGGATTGAAAATAGATCTTTTTTCGTTAAGTTTCAAATCACTTGTTGGAAATTTATATTTTTTAAGCTTAATTAACTTTCTTATTTGAAAGTTAATTATTTTAACTGAAAATATTATTATTCTAGTTATGGTTAAAAATTGGAAAAATTAAGGGAAAGTAAAATTGTTCGAAATTTGTATTTTGTAGCAAATCTTACATTGAAAATTGTATTAATCTAGAGCCCTAAATTTGAAATTCAAAATATAACTACAGTGAAACTCTTCAATAGCCCTCCTTACTATAGCGCTTCCGAGAAATGACGCCGCGTCGCATTTAGGTGTAACAGGAGCTGCGTGGGGTGCGCGGAATCTGCGGCTGTCATTCAGGTGAGCAATCAGGCGTAAACAAACAAAAGCGGAGCGGGCTATAATGAGTTAGTTCCCACCAACCGTCAGCCCCGAAATCGGCACTATAGAAGAGTTTTCTCTGTATTTTGTTGCAAATTCTTCTTTTTTTGTTAAAAATTAATTTTTCCACTAAAAGTGTAGATATGCCGTTGTTACTCGAAAAATGATATTTTTAGTTGGAAATTCCCTTATTTTCTTGAAAATTCCTCTTTTTTTTGTTTGAAAATTAGTCTATTTTGTTTAAATTTCAAGTTCAAATAATTGGTTGAAAATTTGTTTTTTGTTTTGTTCAATCTAACCTTAATTTATTAAATTTCTTTTATTGAAATATGAACTATTATATTTTTCGTTGAGAATTCATTTTTTCAACGGAGATTCATCACTTTGGTTAGAAATTTAACTATTTTGTTGAAAATAACCATTTTCTTGCTTGAAAATGAATGATTTAAACTAAAAATGTCATTATTTCAGTTTTGGTTCAGAATTGATTTCTTCAAGGTACAAACTCAAATATTTTATTAAAAATTCGTCTATATTGTTGCTAATTTGTTTTTTGTGTTTTTTTTTGTAGGAAAATCATTTTAGGGTTGAAAATGTAACTACTTGGTTAAAAATTCATTTTTCTTTTGTTTAAAGTTAAAAATTAATTTCTTTAGTTATTAATATAAATTTATCGTTCAAAATTCCTCTTTTTCCTTTGAAAATTATTCTGTTTTGATTAGAGTTGAAATAATTGGTTAAAAATTGGTTTTTTGTTTTGTTCAATCTAACCAGAATTGATTACATTTTTAAATTAAAATTTGAACTTTTATATTTTTCTTTGAGAATTCATTTTTTTATCGAAGGTTCATCACTTTGGTCGAAAATTTAACTACTTCATTAAAAATACCCACTTCCCGTCCAATGTTTTCTTAAAATTTCATCTATTCTAATGATAATCAGATTTTTTTTAGAAAATTCTTTTTTTAGGTTGGAAATTTAAGTATTTGGTTAAAAATTCATTTTTTGGTAGACTATTCACCATATGAGTTAAAAATTAATTTCTATGGTTAGTAATACAATTTTTTTGTTGAATTTTTTTTTTAAATTCATTTTTTTACTGCAGGTGTAGCTCATCCATTTTTGCAAGAAAAATGACTTTTTAGTTGAAAATTCACTTATTTTGTTGAAAATTACTTGTTTTGGTTTAAAAATTGTTCGTTTTTGGTTCGAGTTCAAACTACTTGTTGGAATTTTTTATTTTGTATTTTAATTCGACCGTTTTTGATCTTATTTTTTTAATCGAAAATTCATCACTTAAGCTGAAAATTCAAAAATTAAATTAACAATTTAATTTAATTAAATTTAAAACTTAATTATTTAACTTTTCGTTAAAAATGGGAAAAATTCATAAAATTTCGAAATTTGTATCTTGTAGTAAAAGTGATATTGAAAATTTGCTTATTTGATAGCGCTAAATTTATATTTAAAAATATTTTATTACGTTCATTTTCTTACCAAAAATATGAACTTTTTTACAAAAAATATTTAAAAATAAAAATTTCAATTGATATTTGACAATGAAGTTACTTCTAATCATTTAAAATACAAATTTTAATTTTGCTGAATACTATATGTCTGGCTTTGGTTAAATAATCAAACTTCACATTAATAAATGTTTCTTAAATATGTGTTTAAATTTGTCATCATTCTTTCCTTCTGAATTTTCAAATTCAATTTCAAATTTTGGTGTGTAATTTACGCTTAGATTTATCTTATAAAATTTATTGTTCTAATCGATCAACCTTTTTTATGAATTTTATAAATCCAGTTATAGGATAAAAAAATTAACTAACTGGAATGAAGTAACTGGAATTTCAAAATCTAAAAAGTTAAAACATTATAATATGTTCAAACCTTTTCATGTTAAGAGTTGCAAAGACACCTCTCACATTATTGAAAAAATTTCACTTTAATTAGTAAAGAAAAAAATAGTTTTATCAATATCGAGTTAAAATTGTTAAAAATTTCTTCGGTCTCTGAAAATTATTATCAAAATTCTATAAGCTGAAGCTGTCAAGCTTTAAAAACTCTACACAAATTGAATAAAAGGAATGTAATAAACTTATCAGCATTTTGAAAAATCGGACCCTTTTATATTTTTACGAGAAAATGATATTCCATCCTTCTTTAAGTTATAGTTAAAGAAAAACCTTTTAAATAACTTTGACTACTAGGATTCTATTTTATATTTCCTAAATGAAGAACCTTACAGTTTGTATTTCAAAGTTTTGAAGACAATTTGTACAATAGATTATTATTATTTAATCATCGAATATATTATTTGGATAATATATATATTTTACGTAAAGATACATTTTTTACAAAATAGCTGTAGCCTAAAACAAAAATTAATGATCTTTTACCAGTTTCTATATGAAAATATGAATTCTTAACTAAAACAATGCATCACAGTTTTTTAAATTACCTAAGACACGCTAGATTGCATCAGACTTTTTAAATTAAAGGTCAAACCCATCGACAACTGAAATTTAGTGATGGTGAATTCCCTTTTGTTAAAGCTCCTTTCACTTTAACGATCACATTCTCATCATTTGTCTCGTGAAAAAAGGTTCAACATTAGGGAAGAACGGCAAAAAAGGCTTCCTTAAAAATAAAATAACCTAATATTGAAGTTAACAAACATAATTGCTTAAACAATTTATTATTGTTTTTAAAAATATTCTATTGGAATGTTAGAAAGTTACAGGTTTTTCTTAAATTTTCAAATTTATGTGTCTTTTTCAGTTTCACTTAGATCGGGGTAATAATTATAGCAATCTAGAAAACATAATTGTTTAATCAAGTTATTATTATTTATTATAACTATTTTAGGAACGAGGGAACTGCGATAACAGCAGCAGGCTTAGAAATGGGTAATAGGAGAGCTTGACGACTGGCGAAAACGGGCGAGGGAATTATAAGTGGAGGGGAAAATCGGAAGAGGAAAAAAGGAAAAGGGAAGAAGGGAACGAAGATTTAGAGGAAGGCAAAAACTCGAAAACAAGAATAAATAAACCATAGAAAGAGAGAAGGGGGAGAGGGAATTGCTGACAAAGATTCAAGCAATATCCCAGTAAAGACAAAATTTGGCAATGTCTTTACGACATCGTTACGACATCTTTACGACAACTTTACGATATCCTATGTCCATTTCGTTAATGTCTCTTTACGATATCGTAAAAACGTCGTATGATCTGACGATGTCTTTACGATGTCGTAAAGACAGCGAAACGACACGGACATAGGATTTCGTAAAAATGTCGTAACAACGTCGTAACGATGTCGTGGAGACGTCGCCAAATTTTGTGCTCACTGGGTATTCACAGGATTTAGAGACGAGACATGTGGGATGCTGGAAGTTATGAAGAGGCAAGAGGGGGGGGGGGGAGCCAAAGGAGCAGGTACAAAAAATACGAAAGAAATGGGATGAGTGGGAAGGATTTTGGAAGGCGAAAAAGAGAAGGTCTGGAATAAAATAGACATCTTAGAAAATTAGCAGAGAGAATATGATAAAAATAGGAGAAAGGAAATTAGTATAATAGAAAAAAAAGTGAGTAAGATAGAGTAAGATAGAAGTAAGATAGGTAAAGGGGGTAGGAAGAATGAGGGAAGGGAGGGAATGCATGTTTCTGGTGACATTAGGTTGTGAGGAAAAGAGATTTAAAATTATGGGCAAAAAGAAGTTGATGAAGGGAAGATCACAGAGGATAGAACAAGATCTGACATAGCAGGAAAAGAGAAGAAAATTGTTGCTTGAGCGGAGGGCATGGGCGGAAAGAACAAAAGGTAACAAGGTAATAATAGGGAGGGTTAGCATTTAGGTAATCAGAGTGATGTGTATCTGGGACAAAGAAATAGAAGAATTGAGAACATGGCAAACAACGCAAGGAACAGAGAAGGATAAAGAACAGGTAAATGAGAAGGAAGGAAATGCGTCGGGGTTTACAAAATAAAAAAGGACTAAAAATGAGAATAGGAGGAACAGGAGGAGAAGATGGTCATGTGAAGGTGGTATTCTGGAATGTTTCAGGATTAAAAAACAAGGAAAAAGGGTTTTGGGGGGAAGTGGCGAAATGGGATATTATAATGTTAACCGAAATATGGGAGGATGAGAAATACTGGAAGGGGATGAAAATAATGTTACCGAAAGGTTATGTGTGGACGATGCAAGAAGCAAGAAAGGAACATGCTAAAGGGAGAGGGATAAGTAGAATGGTCTCAGGTGTGAGAAAACAATTTGCAGTAAAAGAGAGAAAAAGGGGTATAGGAACTAAAAGAATGGTTCAATGGTAAGAAGGATTGCATTTGGAAAAGTGAAAATAGTGGTGGTTTGTGTATATGGAAGAAGAGGGGGAGAGAAAGGTTGGAGAGTAATTAGGAGATGGATGGAAGAAAAGAAAGAAGGGTAAGTTTTGATAGGAAACGATTTGAACGTATGGACTGACAAACAAGGGGGAAGAACTTGGGATGGAGGTAAGGAAGCATATGTAAGGAGTGCCAGACATAGGGAGATAGACAGGGAGGGGAGGAGATTACTAGACATTATAGGAGAAACAGGATGGTCTATATGTAATGGCAATATAAAAGGAGATGAAGAAGGAGATATCACATTTGCAGGGAACGGAGAGAAAGTGATAGACTACATCCTGGCGGAAAAAAGAATGAGAAATTTGATAAGTTGTATGAAAGTGGATAATGAGATTGGGTCTGAGCATTTCCCGGTAATAGCTACACTGAAAGGTGGTGGCCAGAAGTCAGAAGAGGGGCAGAAAGGAACAAGAAAATAAGATCCTGGGAAGTAGATAAACTAAAAGAGTTATAAGAAAAAATGGAAAAGGAGAAGAGGCTCGTTAATGAAAAGATGGAAAGTGTCGATTAAGAAGGTAAGGGGTGAGATAGGTACAAAAATAGAAAGCGAAGGGGGTAAGAAAGGAGAAAACGTGAGCATAAAGAGGATGCTAGAAAGGAAAAAGCGAATGGAAAAGGAAAAATTAAAGGAAATAGTAGAAAGTTAGTACAAGGAGAAATGGGTGTAGAGAATACAATAACAAGAGAAGAAGCAGATGCGGCAATAAATAGATTTAAAAGAAACAAGTCTACAGGAGCAGATGGTTTGGAGAACGAATCGTTGAAGTATGGAGGAGAAGAGGTCAGGGAAGGCCTGTGGGAGATCTGCAATAAGGTATGGAATTCAGAAGGGTGACCAGAAGAGTGGTTGACAGGGCTGGTGGTACCACTTGGCAAGAAAGAAGAGAGAAAGAAGGTAGATGAGTACAGAGGGATCACTCTCATGCCAGCTAGCTACAAGATATATGCAGAAAATTTATGACAAAGATTAGAGAATCAGATAGAGGAAAGAGAAAGTATTCCATACAATCAGACGGGTTCTAGAATAGGGATGGAAACCATAGACAATATTTACGTATTGAACTCCTTGGTTAACAGAAATCTAGGGAGAAAGAGAGGGAAATTAATCGCAATTATTCGTGGACTTTAAACCCTTCCACTGAGAATTTTGCTATCTCTTTCCACCCTTGCGTATTCATGATCACATAGTCTATCACCGATACCCCCATCTTACTCACATACGTGTTTTCTCCCTCTTTCTCCCCTGTTATCTTACCATGCTCCATTACCCAGCCTCTGTCCTCAATCCAGTCTCTTAAAATCTTCTCCTTTTTTATTTATTATCTTATCCTTCGATTTTCTTTCATAGGTCTTCCCTTCCCGATACAGGCCCCTTTAACCTAAATTCTCGCACTAAAGTCCTTTCTTTAACCCTTCCCATTCTATCCTTATTGTATACATTCACAAACTTATATGTTATCCCTCCTATCTTTATTGCCCTCATTTATACACCCTCCCCCTCTCCCTCTCCCTGAACTTCTTCCTCTAATCCACCCCTAACACCTGTTATAATTCCCCCAATAGCCCTTCCTTTCCTCTTTACTGTGACCACCTCCTGTATCATCCACCTATATCCCCTTGGCAACTTTAGATGTACTCTATCCCATTCCATTCTGTCTACCCACGTCTCTACTAGTCCAATCATTTCAAATTTCTGAATAAACCTCCAGAAATCCATATCTTTCTTCTTTACCCCTGTTACGTTTCAGTACAGCACCTTCATCGCTCGCCACTTCTCTCCTTCTTAGCCCTGTCGTTTAGCATTCTCTGCACATCCCTTTCCTTCCTCGTCAAATGTTGATTGATGAAAACCTTCTTGTCCTTTATCCTATTTTTGTTACAGATTACCCACAATTTTTCTTCCCAGATCTCCGTTTCCACCACCGCCACTTCATTCTCCTTTCTCCCCTCCATCCTAACTTTCCCTACCTTGCCTTCAACCCACCCTATGCTCTGTAGCAGCGCTTCCACCTCCTCCTTTTCTTCCCCACTCTTTAGCCTCAATCTTTTTATTATTATATTATTTCTCCTATCTGCCTTCTCTCTTCTCTCCATCCTCAATTCCATTGCCTTTATCCTTTCCCTATCCGCTCTCTCCTCCTTTTCATTCCTACGCTCTCCTACTTTCTCTTTTATTATAAAATTGAGTAATTGTCATAAGGAATAAATGCTTGAGGATCCAACAGAATAAAATGTTCATGGTATTAAATGCCTTCGGATTTCATATTTTTTATTTTTCACAGGTTAATTTTTCTTGACCGAGCTCAGTCGGCAAGGAAACTTTCTGTAGAACCCATTGCTGAAACTGTAGGTAAATTAGACATGTGGGCTTTCTACAGTAGTGCCATCTAGCGGACACTTTTGGTACGAAACCATCGAAACTTATCGATCTCATATTGCAGAAAGCTGACATAGAATTCTTAAATGCCTAATCATTTATGTTGAGTAAATGCTCTCGAGAAGATGCTCAGCATTTGAGTTCGAACAGAGCATTTATAGAGAATTTAACAGAATTAAAAAAATTCTTTATTCAAACAAATATATATCATAATTACTACATATATTTTTACAAAAACATTGTTAGAGTGAAATAAACCTATACTTTTTTAAATTACAAAGTTGTTATAGATTAGGTAATTCCAGAAAGTCAGCGAATGTCAGGGAAAACCTGATAGAGTTAGGGAAGTTTCAAGAAACTAAAGTTAAAGTTAGTTTTATTATTATAGTTAAAAATCGCAACTATTTGGTTGAAAATTCTTTTTTTTTAAGTTGAATTAAACTACATTTGGTATGAAATTGGAATCCTTTCCTGTTCAAATATTACGTTCTTTGATGAGAATTCATTCTTTTTGGTTAAAAATTCAACTACTTAGTTGAAAGTGGAAATACTTTGTTAAACATTTATTGAACAGATTGATAAATCATGATTTTAGTCGAAAAACCTTTTTTTCTTTAAAAAATAATTAAATTTTTAAAAATTATGTTAAATATTTGATTTAAAATACCTGAATTTTATTGAAAATTCGAATTTTGTGTGAGAATATTTGATCTTCTTGGTGACTAATTCATCTTTTCAGTTTAAAATAGATTTAAAAATTAATGTTCTAGTTTTTACTTAATTAGAATTAATTTTTTTAACTGAAATTGTAACTGTTCCATTTTTTGTCGATGGTTTATCTTTTTTGATAGAAATTTAATCTTCTTGGTTCAGAATTATAATATTTTGTTTAAAATTAATTTTGATTTTATTAAAAATTAATTTTTATTATTGAAAATTTAATTACATTATTTTTAGTTGAAAGTTTACCGGTAACTCACCTTTTTTGGTAAAAGAGTACTCTCATTAGTTGAAACTATTTTGTGAAAAATTCGATTCTTTTTTGGTTGAAAATTTATTTCACTAACGAAAAATTAGTTAAGTTAAAAATTCACGTTCAATATTCCATTAGTTGTGGGAAATTGACCTTTCTCGATATAAAAGTAATCTTTTTCGTAAAAAAATCTTCTGTTTAGTAGAAAATTGGACTATTCTGTATTTTGTTAAGAATTAATTTCTTTGGTTGAAAAAAATATATTTAGTTAAAGATTGTTTTTTATTGAAAATTCATTCTTATGCTTGAAGGTTCCACTATTTTATAAAAAATTCATTACTGTGATTTAAATATAATTAAAAAAAAAAAATTTTTGTTTTGTTAAAAATTTTATTTTTCTAATTGCAAATTGAACTATACTTGTTTTTGTTTGTCAATTTATCTTTTTTAGTTGAAAATGTATCTTTTTTGGTTTTTAATTCCTATATTGGATTTAAAATTAAATTACTTTTTTGAGAATTCATTTTTGTGTTGAAAATTCGTTGTTTTAACTAAAAATTTAATTACTCTACTTTTGATTTTAGATTATTTTTGGATGAAAAAAAAACTATTTTGTTTAAAAAATCGTCTTTTTTATTTTGTTGAAAATTTATTTTACTAAAATTTTAAATATTATAATTTTAGTTAAATATTAATCTTTTTTACATTAAAATTGATGTATTTTGTTGAAAATGAGTCGTTTTGGTAGAAAATAAGTGTTTTTGGTTGAAAATTGATTAAATTTAATAAAAATTCATTTCGTAGGTTAAAAATGATCTTTTTTGTTTGAAAACTTAACTAAAAAGTGCATAAGATGTATTTAGAAAGAAAATATGGTTGAATTAATATTAATAAACTTCTTGCTGTATGGTTGGTTTTATAACCAGATGAATTTAGAATTTGGTATACTGTAGCAACTAGAGTTCTTAAATTCTTGAGAATTTAATTTCAGGGTATATAACCGAGAATATGACAGAATTTACGAGAATTTAAAAGAATTCAAGAGAATTTGAGAAATTATGATTTTCAACAAAATTTTTGTTGTTCACGTTATGTCAAGGGTTCAAAGATAATCTTTGAACGGTTGAATATGTTTCGATATATTTGAAACTACAACCTTTCTAATGTAAAGCTTATAAAAGGAAACAATTTTATTTTAAATATAAGAATCGCAAATTTTAATGATTTAAGATTATAAGAAAATTTCGAAAATAGAACAAGTTCAAAACGTTAAAAATGAAATATTTTCCGAATAAAATTAAGAAAATTCGATCACTTAAAATTCAAAAAGAAATTAAAACTGTATTATTTCTAATTAAAAACGTTCCAAATTGAAAAATTTCAAATTACAATTTTTTTTATACGGACAGTTTTATTAGAATTTATTTGTTATAAATTTGATTATTTAGTTTCAAATTTAATAAGTTTCTTTGAAAGACATCTAATTGGTTTGCAAATTTCTTACTATTCTTATTTTCGTGTTAGAAAGTAAACTGAAAACTTCTTTGAATAAAAAATCAACAATTTGTTAAGTCATAATTTTTGGTTGAAAATTTGACTGTTTAAATGTAATATTCGGTGTTGACAAAATAATTAAAATAATTTCTAGATAAAAATTAAACTATTTTTTAAATTTCATTTTTGTTTTTATTTAATAAAACATTTATCTGTTTTAAGTCAAATGTCATCTTTTTGGATAAAGATGCAACTGTTTGGTTGGAAATAAAACTCTTATACGATTTTATTATTTGACCATTTCGTAGAAAATTTACTTTTTGTTCCAAATTTATGTTATGGTGTTGAAAAATGAACTAAAATCTTTTCTGAATAAAGTTCCATTTGAAAAAGAAATTTGTTATTTTTTATTACAAATTTATCTGTTTTAGTACCAAATTTAATTTTGTTGTGATAAAAAAGGAACTATTTGGTAGAGAATTCAACTCTTTTTTTTAAATGGATACTTTATGGTTGAAAAAATTCGTCTTTTCAGATTGAAAATTCAATTTTTTTCGTAGAAACTGATTTTTTTTGTTAAAAAACTCAATTTCTACCCTTGAAGTCAACAAAAATCTTTTATGGATGAAAACCAAACTTTTATTTGTAATTAAACATTCTTTTGCTTCAAGAGAAATTTCATCTTTTTTTGTAGAAAAAAAAATGAAACTATTTGGTAGAGAATTCAACAATTATGTTAAAAAGTGATTCTTTTTGGTTAAAAATTCGTCTTTTCGGATAAAAAATTCAATTTTTTCGTAGAAACTTATTTTGTTATTGTTTGAAAATTCACATTTTGATCGTGAAAAGTCAACTGAAATCTTTCGAAAAAGAAAATTTAAATTTTTTTGTTGAAAATGTATCTTCTTGATTTAAAACTTCATCTGTTTCTAGAAGAACTTTAATTCTTCTTTAAAAATAAAAATGCGACTTTTTGATTAAAATCATTCTTCTTTGCTTAAGTATTCAACTAATTTGTTTGTTTAATTATTTTGTTGAAAATTAATCCTTTTTTAACAGAAAATGTACCTTTTTCATTTTTTTAAGATTGGTCTTTTTTAGTTGAAAATTTGCCTTCTTTGGTCAAAATATAATTTTTGAGTTTGAAATTTCATTTTTGTTGGGTAAACGTGCATCAGTTTTGTGGAAAATGAATTTTTTGGTGAAAAGTCGTATTTAATTTCTGACTTGAAGGTTCAATAATTTAGGCAAACTTTTAGTTATTTTTTTAGTGAAAAATCTTTATTTTTTGGAAATTCGTCTTTTTGGTTTCAAAATTCTTTTCTTTCATTTTATTAATTTAATTCTTTCTTTTATTAAAATATAAGCAGGTTCAACGCCGACATAACCTATTATATGCATTCAGATTCATCTGGAACGAATAATAGCAATACTTTATTGTAAAAGTGTTCTCCATTTCAAATACTGGAGCGGATGCTTATTATATGCTTAAAATGCGTTTTCAACATTAAAAAATCGTTCCAAGTCAACCAAAAAATGCAATTTTCTATCAATGAAAATAAATTCTTAAATTCTTTTAAATTCTCAGAGAATTTATTTCTCGGTTATATTCTCGGTAATATTCTCATTCTCATTACCGTTCTCAAAGTAATATAACCGGTTCAAAACTATAGTAGCAACCCTGAATAAGGCACTGTTTAAGTCCATATAATCAGTGAGTCACGTGAACAGATTCCTACCTTACCGACACTTTATATATATATATATATATTTAAAAATAATTATTGAAATTTAAGACCAGACTCACCTCGTCATTTATTATCCTTAATTTAAAACTAAATGTGGTGCATCGTCTGAAAATAAGTTAGGAATTAAGAAAAGCGTTGGTAAGTTAGGAATCTGGTCACGTGGCCCACTCGAAACCTGGCCTTAATGCGAATAACAGGTTTTCTATTACTTTGACTTCTTTTGCCATTTAAATTAGGCGCCCTTTCCAATTTGAAGCGATACATTCTCCCGCGAAATTTGAATGATGTAATTATTAATAATGAAGATAGAAAATACGATATTTTAAATCCTAATTCAAAATGCTTATAAATGCTCATTGAATAATTAAAGCACTATTTCGTTTATAAACTAAGAAAAATACTTGAAAATTTCCTCCACATTATCATACAAATATGCACAGTCATTGAAACCTTGGCAAAGGTAATTTCAGGTCAATGCGGATATATTTTGTTCAAATCATTGGTATATGAGAAAATGGAAAAGAAAATCTGTATGAACCTACAATATATTTAGCAATAAAAAATTGTCTAATTTAGAAGCTCGCGTCAGTTTGCGTCAAAACAAAAATAATTTAGTACGTGCTATACAGAAAACTTAGCTGCTAGTACATATCTGGAATCATCTCGTAGAAAATTAATTAAATAACAAGTTAACGGCTTTGAGATTTACAACCATAGAAAATGAAGTTCACCAATCGCCTGTTCTTCCGTTTATCCCTATTTCTTCATTTTATTGGTAAATATATAATAGTTGTTAATAATATAATTAATGTGTGTATATAAATTATTATATATATATATATATATCAAAACGCGATTGTTGAATAACATTTCCATTTGTAATTAAACAATATTAAATATATAGCAAGAACGAAAAAAATGATAAAAGTTAATATTTTCAATAATTGATTTTAGTAAAATAAACTTGTAATTTCTTTACCAATTATTTTATTAGTGGAATAATAAAATATTAAAAATTCATCGTACGGGGATATATTTTAAGAAATTGTTTCTTTAACTTCGCTTCTTTTCAATTAAAAGTAAAAGCACATTTAAAATAAGTAGACGTTTGTTTAATTTAAAGTGACGACGGGTTTTTCTTCTTTAAATTTAAGACATGATTTGTTTCATATTATTTCTCTGATTAAAAAAAAATATATTTAAATGAAATATTCAATTTCAAATAATTTTGCGCAACGCCCTACAGTCGTAGAAAATGCACTTTTGTCGTTCAAAAATGTCCAGAGTCTTCAATTGTTGTCTGATTTTTAATTAAAAAAAAATAAATTTCATTAAATTCTGAAGAGTTTGACGCTCCGAACTTTAATCTCCTCTATTTGTTTATTAATAATTTTTTCACTCAAAGTGTGGAAAAACTGAAATTTTGCACATAACCATTTTTTAAGCTTTATTAACTGATTAGGTCAACTTTATACTCTCTTAAATGAATGTTTCGGGACTCATAGATTACGAATAATTTGTTAATTATTTGATTTATTTCTTATAAATAAATTTTAAAAACAAAATAGCAAATAGTCTTATTATCGATAAAAAAATTCAGTTTACTGAAAGTGCTTCATATTAATGTAGGAATGACGTTTACTTACAAAACTAATTGAAAAGTTTATAATAATCATTGTTATAAACAATTCGCGTGGAAAAATATAAAAATTTAAGATTTTTTAAAATTATAATTTCCTTCAATCGCCAGAATGACTTCAAGTGTTCTTTAAAATAATAAATATTTATAAATATTTGATAAAATATACCAATTTAAATTTTTATAAACAAATTATACAAGCAAATTTAAAAGTTTGGCCCTTTTTGCATAGAAAACATTTTTTTTGCACTGAAAATATTTTAAGCTGTTGGACGAATGATTGCTAGTCACAAAAATATGTGAGAAGTTAACAATAAACATTGTTATAAATAATTCTCGTAACAAAATTTTGAAATTTAAGGTTTTATCAAATTTTAATTTTCTTTAATCTCTAGGACGGCTACAGATATTCCTAAAAAATGTATCTTTGATAATATTTGGTAAAATATAACAACCTATATGTTTATAAACAATTTATATAAATAAATTCCAAATGTTGGCAGTTTCTCATGGAAAAAGTCAGGTTTTCAATCGCAATGGAACAAGAATGAATCATAATACTGCATTCTGGCCATCAACTAAAATTTAAATTGATAAAACCTTAAGTTTAAATATTTTGTCACAAGACTTGTTAATAAGAGTGGTTATTTCTCTTCAGTTATCTTTTCGAATATTTTGGTGTCCAGTAGTTATTCTTTCGATAGTTAAAAACATTTCCAGCCCAAAAAATAAAAATGCTATGCAAAACGTTGAAAAATTTAAATTTGTTTACATAATTTGTTTATAAAAATTTAAATTAATATATTTTATCAAATATATATTATTTTAATGAATATCTAAAGTCATTTTGGCGATTGAAGAAAATTATTATTTGAAAACATCTCAAATTTGAATAATTTTCCACAAGAAATGTTTATAACAATGGTTATTATAAAGGTTTAAATTTGTTTGTATTTAAATGTCATTCCTTCATTAATATAAATAAAGTTTTCTGGATTAGTTATTAAAGCGTGAAAAATTACATATGTACAAAATTTCAGTTTTTCAATACTTAAAGTGGAAAAATTATTACCAAAAAAATGGAGGAGACAAACTTTCAAAGTGTCAAGCTCTTAAGAATCTTGTGAACTTTAATTACATTTTTATCAATGGGACCAAAATTGAAGGGTCTGGATATTTTTTAACGAAAAAGAATAGTTTCCTAAGAAAATGGATGTAAAATAATTTTTTCATTTCTAAAAATTAATTTAAAGAGATTAATAAAAAAGACTTTACAATAATGCAGAAATTTTCTTAAGGTTCCTGGGAAATTAAAAATTGTTTTTTATTTTGAATAATTAACAAAATTAATTCAACAAAATTAATTCAACAAAATTTTAAAACATTTCAAAAACTTTTTAAAAATGGTAAAGAAAGAACCTAAAAGATTTCAAGGAAATTTTTGCAAATTTGCAAATTTAAAAAAAAATAAAATTCCTTTTAATTTTGCCTATGTATGCCAAATATATTCTCCTGAACCAATTAACATTCTTAAAAAGTTTCTGATTTCGTTTTTCGATTTCTTTAAAATATCTACATTATGTTTTAATTTTTTTAACCATTTTAAGTTAAAAATTATTTTTAAAACTTATGAACAGTTTTAGATATCTCTTAAAGTTACTCGTTTTTTTGAAATTTCGTAACTTACAAATTTGCGAAATTTTTCTTTTAAAATCTCAAAATCTTTTGAACTTTAGAAATTAAAAAAAATATTTTTTAAGTTTATTTTAAATGTAATTCATCAATAAAAAAATTTCATTTGAAAGTTTCGTGGAAATCGTAAAATCTTAAGAAAATTTTTTTATTCTACTCAAAAAACATCGTATGTTGAACTTGGGTATATTTATTGAGGCACACTTCGGTCGATAGGCTAATTCTAACTGAGTCTGTTAATTGTTATTTGTTTTATAGAAAACCTGGAAGATCTGGAAAATTCATTAAAATAGTTCTGGAAAAACTGAAAAAATCATGAAATTTTCAAAAAATTATTTTCATGAAATCTTATTGAAAATTATTATTTTTTCTGTTGAAAATTCAACTATATATTCTTTAAATTCGTTCTTTTTTAGTGAAAAGTAATCTTCTTGTTTATTGGTTAAAAATTCCTTTTTTTTTGTTAGGAATTTAAATCTTTTTTGAAAATTCATTATTTTTAAAAAATATTTTATAAATTTTTAGAAATATTTTGATATCTGCAAATATTTGTTATCACTTTAACAGTTCTAAAATTTTTAATGTCTTTCAAACTGACCCGAATTTTTCCTCAAATTTCTAAAAATATTGAAAAATTAAAAAAATTGCTTTAAAATATTCCGGATTATTTTCTGCGAATTTATAGAAATCTTTTAAATGTTATAATATATTTTTAATTTTTTTCTACAAAATGATGTTTAAAATCGAAAAAGCCTTTCACATTTACTTATAACTTTTCGGAATATTATTTCACTCTCCGGAAATATTTTAAAATTCATAAAAAGATTGTAAATTTTTTATTCGAAATCACTGAAAATCTACATTAGTTTTTTATACAAAACCTGGAGAACCTGGTTCATTTAAAAATCCAACTATTTCGTTAGAAATTTAACCATTTCGTTCGAACTTAATTTTTTTTGTTAAAAATCATTGTTTTGGTCGAAAATTTAAATATATTGTTTTTTAATTCATTGTTTATTGGTAGAAAATTAATTGATATTTGCTTTTTATCAGTTGAATATTAATCGAAAATAGTAATTGATTTCTTTTTGCTTAATTATAATTAATAACATTTTTTGTTCAAACTCGTTGTTTTCTGGTAGAGAATTAATTTTTATGCTTGATTAGCTTTTTTATTGGTTGGAAATTAAACTTCTTAGATTGAGATTTATTTTTTGATTACAAAATTAAACTATTAATTGAAAAAAAGTTCTTTTTTTAAAATATTGTATAAAATTCAAAAATATTTTCAAATTTAAAAATATTTTTAGTTACTTCCACACTTTTAAAATACCTAAGAAGAATTTAAACGGGTCCGAACTTTCCTTACAATTTTGAAATATCATTAAATATTATAAAAAATTGTTCAGTTATTCTGGATTTTTTCCGGAATTTTTAGAAATCTTTTGAAAAGTTTAAAAATATTTTTAATTTTGCTCTAGAAATTAATGTTCAAAAACCAAAAATTCTTTCAAAAGTCAAAAGTTTTCTGGTTACGAATATCTTGTTTATTTTTTGTTTTGAAATCATGCTCAATTTTTGTTTAAACAACTTTTCTAACAATGTCAGTATTTATTAACAATAAATTTTCATAAAATTATTCTCAGCATCTCTGAGAAAGATTTCAACTTTTATGCCTCTTGCTTGTACACATTATATAAATTTTATGATCGATTGAAAATTATTTTCCGCGAATTTTTGTCAAAAAATGTTGTCTTTTTTTTAGAAAAAAATCATCTTGGCATTTAATTTATTGATAAAGAATCACTCAGGAAACCAGTGTTCTAATTTTTCCTAAGATTGTTGCAAAACTTATATCTACTATTAGCAACATTGTTTATTTCTCATGAACTTTCTTGCTTTATTCACATAATATAAAACTTTTACTTTCGTTACATATTGTTTTCCCTAACTTTCTTTGAACAGTAGAAGGCTTTATTTTGACATAATTTTTGAATATGGCCTTCCTGTTGTTATAGTTGAATTAGAAATTTAAAGATCGTGACATTTTATTCAACTTTTATATTTTTCATGTTTTCGTTATTTTTCACTTACAAAAAATCATTATATATAGTGTAAAATCATTTTTTTGCGAACAATCAATTTTTCATTGGGAAATATCATAAATAAAAAATATCTGAAATTGTAGAATGGTGCAGTGGTAAACGTTTTAGTATTTCAAATTTGCAACATGAAAAAAATATTATTCAAATCCGAGCTTTTCCAAAGCTTTGCCAAAAAACCGTCAAAAATATGTGTACTCCCTTGCACTGTAGGTAATTTATGGTTTCAAAAAATAATGAAATATGGGACTTGGAACAGTGCAGAGTGATAAATTCATTTTCAAAATTCCCTAATTTTTTTTTACCAATTTTTCATTTTTTTTACCATTAATATTCAAACAATATCATTTTTTCCTGCAATATTTTTAACAAAAAGATCTTTTGTAAACGAAATAAAATATTATTTCAAATACAAATTAAAAACTTAAAAATTTATTTGTTTATTTTAAACAGACAAAAATCACTTTTCTACCATAAAATATGACTTTTTAACAGAATACTTCAATTTTCAACGCAACAATTAAATTTTTGGAAAAATAATCAAATTTCCAATAAAAACATTAGAAATCTAAATAAGAAAGTGTAATAGTTGAAATTAAAAAGAAGAATTTTTTATTTAAAATAATGAATTTTCAACAAAAAAGAAGAATTTTTAACATTTAGAGGTTTTTCAGTCATAAAAGAAGAAAAGTGCACCTATATTGTGGA
>NC_046657.1:34567928-34585450 GCF_010883055.1 Belonocnema kinseyi
ACAATTATTAAAAAATTATTTTCAATTCGTTGAAAAATCAAAGTTTCAACAAATTAGTTCCACTTTTACGAAACCAGTTAAATTTTAAATTGAAAAACATTAAATTTTCCACAAAATAGTTAAAATTTAAGCCAATGAGTTTCAAATAAGTAGTGAATATTTCACGAAGATACTTGAATTTTTAACTCAAAAAGACGAATTTTTAAGAAAACAGTGCAGTTTCTACTGAAATCGATTAATTTTTTATTGAAAAAGACAAATTTTTGAAAAAGTAGTTTGTCTTACAACCAAGCATTTAAATTTCTATCCAAGAAGAGGCATTTTCTACTAAAACAGATAAATTTTTTTATTTCAAAGAGAAATTTGAAAAAAGTTGAATTGTCATCCAAAAAGACTATTTGTTTCTTCAAAACCACAATATGAGTTTTAATCCAAAATTTAATTTTTTACGCAACAAGTTGAATTATCAACCCAAAATTATGATTATTTAACAAAATAGTAATATTTCTAATCACAAAAGACGGCTATGTAACAAAATAAATTAATTTTGCTTTTTGTATAATTAAATAGTAGATGAATTTTTAGACTAAAGAGACAAATAGTTGAATTATCGTCAAAAATAATTTCAGTTGACTATTGAACACAGGAATATAGATTTGAATTAAAAAGTAAATTTGGTATGAAAGCAGTTTTAATTGTAACCCGAAGAGACGAATTTTGAATCAAGCATTTGAATTTTCTACGATGAAAAAGGATAACTTAAAAAAAAATGGTTGATTTTTAAATTAAACATTTGCATTTTTATCAAAAAAGGGCAATTTTAACTCAAATAGATAAAATTTTAATTCGCAAAAAAACTTGTTTAAAAAAGTAATCGAATCTTTATAATTAAGATATGAATTTTAAACAAAAAGTCAATTTTTTGCGAAAATAGTTGAACTTTCAATTTCAAAACATGACTTTTCAACCAAACGGGTATAATTTCTACAAAAAACGATGATTTTTTGACAAAATAGTTTAATTTTGCTTTTTTCTACTAAAATAGGTGAACTTTTTCACATTTAAAAAGATGATTTTCAAAAAAATAGTTAAATTTTCGAAGCAATAATCAAATTTGCAACAAGAAAGATAATTTTAAGAGGAATAAACTAATTTATAAGTTTTTCCTAAACAATTTTATATTTTTCCTTATCATTAATATTCAAGGCCAAATCCTCAAACTTCGATGATCAATAATTCGACTAGTCGACATACTTTCTAATTTAGTAGCAGAAAGCAACTAATTGCTTGATACCAATAAATTAATTTTCTCAAGACATATAATAATAATAATTAAAAAAGTTTTATAGAAATGGAAATCGTGAAAAGTAGAAAACTTTAATAAAATAACGTGATATTGTAAAATTCTTAATACTATTGAAATAATAATAAGGTCATATTGTGACATTGTATAGTTGAGATCGCCCGTCTCATTTTGAAAGCGTAGCCTTCTGCTGCTTCAACAAAGTCAAGAAAAATAAAAGTTTTCATCAACGTTTCAATTGCAATGGATCAATGTACTCTAAGTAAATTAAATCAATCATTTTTTTAATTTATTCATTTTAATGCAAATTAGCTGTTTTTTTGTACAGAATTCATGTTTCGGGTTAAAAATTTAACTATTTCTTTAAAAATTAATTTTTTTCTTTGAAGATTTATCATATTAATTTAAAATTTCTTTCTTTGGTTACTATTACAACATTTTTGTTGGAAATTATTTGTTTTTAGATTATTTTTTCCATGAAATTGCAGTTAATCCATTTTTGTTCGAAAAATGATCTTTTTAGTTGAAAATTCGTTTTTCCGGATTAAATATTATTCTTTTTTTGTTACCGTTCAAATTACTTGTACGAAATTTAAAATATTTTGTTGAAAATTTAGTTTTTCTTGATTGAAAGTTAATTATTTTAATTGAAAATATAATGATTATAGTTTTGATTCAAAATTGGGAAAATTCAGGGAAAGTCAAACAATTTCTAAATTTTTACCTTGTAGCTAAACTGATATTGAAAATAAATAAATATTTCTTAATCATGTGTGTGAATTTGGTGACAATCTTTTCTTCTTAATTTTCAAATATACGAATTGGCATTTAGAAGTCAGAAAAAGTCGTTCGATGTTTTCGTGACTCATCTGTTTTTTAGTGAAGGACAAGGATCAAAAGCGATTATATATTTTTAGACATTTTGAAAGAGGTGTTTAATTTTGTAGATCAACAATCAAAATTCTTTTAAATCAAAAACTTGAATAAAAAATGTAAAATAAATTTGACAAATTTTTCTCAAAATAATAGTTAAAGATAATTTATAGAGGTTCCCAAATTTATTTTGAACGTAGCCATGCCAATGCTGAAAAATTATAATATTTCACCTTCTGAAAAAAAAACTTTGATAGATATTTTACAATAAAGTTACTTTGGCTGGTGCCAAATACGAATGTTAATTGTGTGGAACATGGTTGGGGTTAAATAATACAAGTTTAAATTAAATTGCATTAATTGAATTAAATTGAAAACTTAAATTATTTAGCACTTTACATACTAATTTTAAAAAACTTATAAAGATAGAAAACGTGAAGAATAGAAGAGTTTAATAAAACGACACTCTGGTGTAACTTTTTTAATTCTATTGAAAGGCCAAGGCTATATTGAAAAAAATTGTTAACGTGACCTAGTTTTTTCATTTTCAAAGCACTGCTTTTCAATTGTTTGTACAAAGTTAAGAAAAATAAAAATATTTTTTATGTTAAAAAATGTAATGGATCAATATAGTATCCATATTGAGTAATATATTAATGAATTATGCATATTCAGGAGCTTCGTGCGCTACTTTCAGCAGAGTTTTTATTTTTATTTTGCAGTTATTTAGGAAACTTTGTGAAAATTTTTTGCCTTGAATAAGCAGCAGCTTGAGCAAGCATGAAATTGATCCACCAAAGACTCACTGAAAGATGCATAGGAGGATAAGCATGTGTGTGCTGCCCCTTCTTGTATCTAATTCGGATTTACAAAAGAAGTTGGCATTGAGATAAGATTACAATTACCCGAAGATTACAATTAAATAATTTTTTATGGGAGTTATGGGGTTTATATTTGAAATTAATAAAAATAAATTTCTTGAGAATGGCCAAAGGGATTATTAAATTTATTACGATGACCGGAAGTGCTGCAAAAATGTTGTTTTAATTCTTATGGAATTCTTTTATGGGATGTATTTGAGGAAGACACGCCGTTTTCTCTATAAATAATGTTTAAATCCTCTTTTAAAATATCTACAAGTTTCAAAGCAATCGGGTGGGTAGAGTGTACCAAATCCTTGATTGATATTATGAAAACAAATTGGATAACACAGGCCGAAAAAATTGGACAAAAGCCAGAAAGCAGAACAAACATTTTCGAAGGATTTTGACGCGCTGAATCCGAATCCGAACTCAAAATTGCTCCTGTACCTCAGGTTTTCAAGATATCCTAACCTAAAAGTGCAAAAACGCGTTTTTATCTGTTTTTGAGGTTATGTAACTGTACAAGAAAATTGTCTACCACAAAGCTAATATGGAATTTGAAAGTACTAATCTTCCCCTTTCAAACCTACTTGGATTTATTAGGATATCTTATTTTTTCACTAAAATATTGTAATTTGAAATTTTTTATTTTAGCGTTTTAACCCATTAACGCTGAGGTGTTCAGATTTGTACAACGCATTCTCTATTGCTGACGGTACGATATTTTTTCTTCAAAATATTATTTCAGGGCTTTTCGAGGGTGCCTTTTCTATTGCCAATGTCAGTTTTTTTGTTATAACCCCTAGAAGATCCAATATGACGGCCACAATTTAGGGCCTTAAAACAGAACGAAGGATCCCGCACAAAATACCAACAAAAAAGCGTACAGTCGTTTGGAACCAAACTTTGCACATTGATAAAACAATAAAAATTATGGAACCCGTGTCTTTTCATTTCTATGGAAGCCGTTTGCTAGGGGTTGAAACCACCCCTAACAAGCCAAAAGCATGCTAACCCACCTGACTCTGGGAACAATAAGTTTAGTCGCATATTTTTCTTGGAATAATAAAGTTCCATGCCACAAGTGGGTTCACCCACCTACCTGTTAATCCACCTAAACACAGAAATCACCCCTACTAAATCATAAGCAGGCTAACCCACCTAACCCTGGGAGCAGCGAATTTAGTCGTTTAAATTTCGTGAAATAATTGAATTCCACACTATAAGTGTCTAACCTTGAAATGAAATTGTTCAATGTAGCGTATTAACCCATTAATGCCGAGATGGTATGCCATTGTCCCTTGAAAATGTTATCTGAGGGGTTTTCGGTGGTTCCTTTTTGATTGGCTCAGTTTTTTGTTATAACTTCTAGAAGAGCGAATATGGAAAACAGTTAGGGCTTTAAAAAAAAAAACAAATTTTACAGCCATTTAAGGCAAGACTTGGGATTTTCCAGCTAAGCAAGGAAGTAGTTAATATTTTCCAGTCAACTGAGGCAAGACTTTATATTGCCCACCTAATCAAGGAAAGATTTACGATTGCCCATTCAGTTAAGGCAAGACTTGGGATTGTCCAGCTACTAAAGGAAGTACTTAATATTTTCCAGCCAATTAAGGCAGGACTTTAGATTGTCCAGCCAATCAAGGAAAGACTTTGAATTGCCCAGCCAATAAAGGCAAGATTTTGTATCGCCCAGCCAGTCAAGGCAAGACTTTGAATCGCCCAGTCAGACAAGGCAAGAATTGAATCCTCTAGTCAGTCAAGGCAAGATTTACGATTGTCCATTCAGTTAAGGCAAGACTTGGGATTGTCCAGCTACTAAAGGAAGTACTTAATATTTTCCAGCCAATTAAGACAGGACTTTAGATTGTCCAGCCAATCAGGGAAAGACTTTATATTGCCCAGCCAATCAAGGAAAGACTTTGAATTGCCCAGCCAATAAAGGCAAGACTTTGTATCGACCAGCCAGTCAAGGCAAGACTTTGACTCGCCCAGTCAGTCAAGGCAAGGCTTTGAATAGTTCAGCCATTTAAGACAAGACTTACGATTGCCCAGCCAGTTAAGGCAAGACTAATTGCTTGTTTTTTAATGGAAACGTTCGCGCTTCATGTCAAACGATCACATTATGCTCAACAAATTTATGTCAAATATGATACATTTTTTAAGTAACTTTGCCTAGGATTGATTATTTACATATTGAAAAATAAAGCACTAATTGTATTTATCATTGTTACTTTAATATTTGTTTTTTATGTTGCATTACATTCTATTATTAGCTGACTTGTTTTTTTTCTTTTTTAAATTTTCAATCTGGTTTTTTACGATCAAAGAACAACTACTTTAATTTTCTTTATTTTAAATGTTGTTTTTTATCAATAAAACACAAAAAACTTTTCCTATAAAAAAGTAATACATGATAAATTTGTAGATATTTTTTTAGGTGCACACCTTTTGTCGATCTATGTCTTTTCGTAGCGGCTTGCTACCGCTAACGTTCAAGCGTTTCTGGCTCGTGTCAAAATTAGATGTTTTCCGTATGTACATCATTCATTACATAAAAAAATATCATACTCACCACACTTTACATTTCAAAATTTGGCAATTTAGAAAAAAAATTTTACGAAATGATAAATTTGTCATTTATATTTAAAAATTGTAAATCTGGATAATTGTGTAATGTCGAAATTTATAGTCGGGCGAATTGATAAGCTTACAATTTATGAATATATTTGCATAAAGCTTAATTTTGAAATTTGATATTTCTGAAATTTATTGCTGGGTAACTTGATAAATTAAAAATTTATAAAGAAAAGTCAAGATTCGCCAGTTTCGTAATTTTGGAATAATAATCAATGTGGAAAATTATACAATATCCGGAATAGTTATTAGGCAACTTGATAATCTTGGAATTTATAAATAAATTTGCAGAGGGCCTAATGTCGAAATTTGATAGTTTTGAAATTTTGTGATGGGTAACTTGATAAATTTATTATTTATAATTGAGTTATAATTTCAAACTGGGTAAATTTATAAATTTACACACAATCATAAATTGAAATTTATAGTTCCTCTTATTTACAATTTATCGAACTGAATAATAATTCATTGAAATATTTAAAAATAAAAATTATTATACTCAAAAGAAAAGAAAATTATAAAAAAAGAACTGGTGAAATTTTCTGAATCTTAATTGCTCATATATTACATTCCTAACTTTCGAAATGTTATTGAAAATGGAATGGAATAAAATCTTTGATTTATTTTTCATTCTCATGAGCCAGTTCTTATAAAAAAGTGAACAAACTTATATTATTCTCCAAACAAGGTGAAAAAAGATTACGATAAAAATGTTTTTTGTAAATTTTTTAACAATTAAATCCTTGTTTTTAGAGTGATTCTTTATATTTTTTGTTTAATTTGGTGATCGGACTTGGAATTTTCGGTAGAAAAAAAGAAAGGAGAAAATATGTAGGCCCCTGCGAGAGCCCAGCTTGGCGCATATCGCATGTTCACTCGAAGTACGGCCTAATTTCCTGAGTTAACGGTATTGAATTATCTTTTATAGAATCTATTTGATCATCAGTATATGGTAGCGATAGTTTTCTATAGCTTATTTTTTTGACGAGAGCATTCGTTGAACTTAATTTTAATACAATATTTAATCCGTTCAGTATGGATTTGTCTTCTCTTACACTGTTCGTTGGTCGTAGTCCCTTATTTCCACTTTTTCTAAAGGGGTGGTAATTAGGTCAATTAAGTTCCGTTCTTTGGATATGAATCGCCAGAGCTTTCCACCGGCGTCAGGTTTAACATTTTCTTTACTAGATGTCCTATTAGTAATCTATTTTTCATATTCTCTGTGAAAATTTTCTATTCCGTCCGTTAACGATTCGTCATCTGAAATAAGTAGATGTGCATCCAGGCGACGAAGAAAAGAACTTGTCGACGGTTGTATTGACATATATTCCTCTGTGTACGTACCCGCTGTTTCTTGTCCTGTTATTTCTCTTCTCTTTCTACTTCCTACTCAACTTCTTCCAGAGTATTTTGTAGAGCATTCTCTTTTTGTTGAACTGGAAATAGTCTGTATAGACATTCTGCGGCTTTATTGTCCTTTCATTTTACGTGTTTGATAGTGTAACGATTTTCCTCCAAACGCCATCACCATCATAACAATCGCGTGTAATATAAGCTATCTATTTTTACCTACTGTACAATTTTTATTTTACCGCTTTTGTTTACCATTATATAACTATTGAAATAAATAAAATTGTGAATTATAAGAGTATTAATATACAATTATTTTGATGAAACTTTTTTAAAAAAATGCATGTTACTAAAAATTATACCCGAACGTAAAAGCTCCCCGGCTTCGGTCGAAGCCAGATCTCTCTGGCTTTTTCGTTCCGACCCTTGCCCGAGCGAGGAACTTTTTATTTAAGGAGCACCCGCTCTCTGGTTTTCCCCCTATTGGTAGAATGTCTCCCCGAGTAGCGTTCGTTTAACCTCAAAGAAAGTGATCCCTCCGCCCCCTACTCAGCTAAATATTAAATTATAATCCTGCAATAATCACCCGTCTAGAATAAAACGCAAACTCTTCATGCAAATAGTATTGACAAGAAACTCTTCTTCCTCTAGGTGCATAATATACTATTTTACTTTTTTTAAATGAACATGTGAAATCTCACTGATTTGCTCGGCGGTCATTCACAAGGTAGCCAACGTTTAAAAAATGTACACTAAAAGTAATTTTCAAACTAAATTAAAACTCCAAGGATGCGAGAACCTCTGCAATGTGGAACTCCAAAGATACGAGAGTGAAAGAGGCTCCTAGTCTTGCGACGTTTATATTTTAGGTTTAATGCGTGAAAACGCAATCAGGCCTACTGCGAGCACGCGCACGTTAAATTTAAGGCAGCGCGCTCTAGTGCGAACCAGGCACTCAAATAGGGGGGGGGGGATAGAGGACAAAAAATGGAATGCGCAGTATGAACTGCGCGTTTCTTACTGTCACGATAACTTATATTTCTGTTACCATTAAGGAATTAAAAAAAAATATATTTGTAATTTACAGATACCGCTTTGAAAGTTTAATAAAAATGTAGTAAGTTCACTATAAAATCTACTGAATTTAGTTTTCAGCAATCTATTTTCATAAATTTCAGTAACCTTAGTAACTTAGCCGTTCCGAAATTTTCAAAACGCCTTAAACATTGCATTGCTCCCTTTGTTTATCTGGTGCAAAAGCTGAATTTAGTGTAAGAAATTTTTAACCAGTGAAATATTCTATAATTCATATTAGATCCATTACAAATATTTAAATTAACCTCTTACTATTTCTTCTTGCAGAATTGAAAAGTTCACAACGTACTGGTGCAAAGCCTACGCAGTTAAAGAAATTATTTCCTAAATCCCGCAGTGTCCATTTTCCTCCTATCGATGAATTGGCCCAAGAAGTTGTTCATTCCTACACCAAATTCCGCAGCCTCACTGAGAACCCGATGCATGAACCAGAATCTGCAATTTTCTTGTGTAGGGATAAAATCATCTTTGGATACATGGTAGCACGTAATACTACCATTAAAGGACTAGGTGAATTGTTTAACGAACCAAATTTATACGTTGTATTTAAAATAAACAAAGAAAAGTGGTATAGTCTGTCTTCGGATGAATTAGAGAAATTGGGTGTGACCCGTAATTATCCACTAGTTATGGCGCATGATGCGGCTCATTCTGAGGTACACGCTGATTATAACGGTCAACCAAACTCATGCGCACACCATGAAGCAAGCAAAGTAGCATATCTTACAACAAGGAATCACGAAGAAACTTTGGGGCACCTCAGCCAGCAAGATGCAATAGGGTCGGTTATGAACTGCTATCTTCAAAAATATAATGCAGAATACACAGATCTTGTAACAGGAGCATTAAGACAACGCTGTACCTATCTTTAAATAAATTTGAGATCTATAGTGGTCAGCACGCTTGCCCCTAAACTTCATTCATCGTTCCATAAAATGGCTCAATTAATAATATTAATATTAACTAATTACAATATCGAATAATTACCCAATAATAAAAAGTGCTATACCCGGGTTTCACTCCAATTTTTCTTGTGTAAGGTAAATGTCCCATTTTGGGCGAGTGACCCAGTTTGTGCGAATGCTCACATACTGTAGGGAAATTCGTAGTAATTTTAAAGTTTATGACACTAGTAATAGTTTATTCACATTCTAGAGTGGATTAAAGATATTTATGAAATAGGTTTTATTGTGCTTTTATTACGTATTCCTGTTGTTCAAAGGTTATATCGTCACGCGTGTCGCCATCTGTGGCCGATCGAGCATAACATTAGACTCAGATTGTTAGCTCAGGAGTTGACAGGCTGTGTAGTTTTTCGTGTCAACAGTGCTCCAAACTTTTTGTAGTGCGAATGTTTGATTGAAAAGTAAGTGATAATCATGAGGTTTTTGAATGTGTTATTCAATATAACTGAAAGCTAAAGGATAATTCGGATATTTCCTTCCGCCTTAAGACGGACGGAAAAAAACGGTTGGAGGAATTTGTGCGAGTGTTTACAAACAATACGGTTATATAAAAATTAGACGTTTTTTAAAAATTAACAAGCATACTATTTCAATTCTGAAAGCTTTGCCCTATTATGAAGCCTGTTTTTTTTCATGAATTTGTATTGAATAATTGATTAAAATGTGCGGGTAACGATTACATTTATTATGCTGAGAAATTTTTATGTTAAAATTTTCAGATTCCTAATAACAAATTAAATTAGGAGGCAGTTCTTATCAATGACGATATCCCGCCACTGTAGGAAATATAACATGGCGATACTTGCCCAAATTAGGAGATTTTATTCGCCCAAACTGGGTCAGAGGAAAAATTCATTCGCCCAAATAGGTTCATTGGTACAGCATGAAATATTCTTTATTATATAATAAAAATTGTTTGTTTATATCGACAAGCAGACAAAGTATTGATGAGAAATGTTGAAACTATGCGGTATTGGGAACTTTCATCGATTCATAACATTTAAAATACTTTTACAAGCAAAATACACCAAACAAATCTTTAAATTCACCCAATTTGGGACATTTACCTTACTGCAGAAAAATACAAATTCATGGAATTATGTTAACAAAAAAAAAAATACTAGCACAAACATTTTGAAAGATAGTCGGTATATAGCGGTATCAGTTGTTATCATTCAATGAAAATATCTTGTGTCAAGTATTCTCTACCTCTTTGCGAAGAAAAGAAATGATCGTGTAGAAAATAAAAATTGGCTATGTTCAGAAATACGGTATGAGTAAATTTGTTTATATAATGACAATTGATTTGAATACCGAAAATGTGGGAAATGAATGTCAGATTTATCCCTTAATGAAGAAAATTCATTGTCTAATTGTATATTATATTTAATATTCTTATATTCTAATAAGACTTATAATGACGAAAAGAGAAGATTGTTTCTGTTAGTAAGAAATATTGAAAACATGAGAAATACACTAAGTTAATTATTAAAAAGTAAAAGCAATATACTTATTTTCCTGTGTAGAATACTTCATTAAAAGATAGGAATTCATGATAATACGAACAATTTTAGCACAGCTAGAAAATTCAAATAAGGGCTTATTAACATTTTAGAAATAACAACAAAAATAAGATTTAGCTTACCAGCTACTTTTAGACTTTAGAATATCTTCTAAAATATACAAGATATAAATCTGGCAATGGTATCATTATATACATTTCAGAAAAGGCCAAAATTCTGAACTGCACGGAAAAAAGTCTAAGGTCAGTTTAGCCACCTAGATGTGCAGGAAGACTATATCGAAGGGTCCACTATAAGACAGTTTTTGAAAATGGCTAAAGCGATTATCTCTAGAAGGTTAAAGCAAGAGTTTCAAATCAATCATTTCAGAATTTCGACTAGATCATTGCATAGGGCGGACTTGGTCATTATAAAGGTTCGAAGCGCTCATCATAGAGGGTCGATCTCTCTCTTATCAGAGACTGGAAACAATAAAGTTATTTTTTTAATTCTTTGTGAATAGCGCAGTGTATGAGGCATAATTTGATATGCAAAAACAGTGCAGACTGACAATATATTTGGAGCATGAAAGGCTAAGAATACGGCGCGGCCTCACTATACTGCACTGAATTGTAAGGTTTCAAACACTGAAGTGAATTCATAAAAAAACCCACATCTCGTTACTTTCTGTACTGTCATTTAATGCTGACATTTTGGGCACGTTTTTTGACTTAAATGAAACAGTGATAATAAATTCATAGCTGAGCAACCAGGTTACGTCTTTGTCATTAATCCCTTAAAAGCAACAAATGTGTTGAATAAAATTCAAACAAATAAACTTAACTCACTCTCCATGCATGTTCGAAATATCACGAAGCAGTTTAAACTTATTAAAAATATGTTTATGTTTAATAAACAGCAAACGTGGTGCTGAATGGCCTAATGACATTCGCTCACTCCGAAAATGTTCGAAACTACAGTTCTGCAATCTCTTGCAACCTTTCATACTTCGTGCATCGCATGGACCACCGGATTCGTTAAATTTGGCGCGCTTATTTGAAATCATAAGATGTAAAAAGCAATTGAATACAGCAAATAATATAATAAAATAATAATAATAAAAACAATCCTTTACTCAGAATGAATACTTGTAATGTAAAATTAAAAAATATTATTTTCCATCTAGTCTTATTAAGACGTTGAGCATTTTCTGTTGTTGAAGATTCTTAACTTGACCGATTTTGTGTAGATTTTCTGCCTTCATGGTTTGGAGGGTTGATCTACTGTCGGTAAGGTACAATCTCTGATGATATAGCAGATACATTTAAAAAATTTTAATTACTTGTACCATTAACACCTAGCTAAAAATTAGCGTTATGTTCTTGAATTAAGAGTTCTTATTCTGATCCCTCTAATAGCTTAATTGGAAAAGCACCTGACCGGAAATCAGAAGTTTTGAGGTTCGTTTCCCAATGGAGTGAAGATGGATTAGGATCTTTTTTTTAAGAAATAATTTTAATCTTTAATTTTAAAAATATTATTTTCCACCTAGTCTTATTAAGACATTAAGCATTTTCTGTTATTGAAGATTCTTAACTTGTTCGATATTGTGTAGATTTTCTGCCTTCATGGTTTGGAGGGTTGATTTGTTCTTCCGTGGATGGTCGTAAACCTTTTTCATCATCCTATCTTTGTGTAGCGTAAAAATTCAATATTCGACTTTGAATAGCTAAATTTAATCCGGTAAAAAATACCATTATATTTTGAAATTATTTTATAACAAAATTGAGTTATGAAGAAAAAGTTTCAAAATTCATACAATCTGTTTACCGCTAGCGCTTTTCGATGAAATAAAAGTTTCTATTCATTATTATCAGTAACAGAATCAGATAAAATTTGAGTAAGGCAAATATTTTGCATGTTTTTCCGTATATAATCATTCAAATAGAATTTTCAAGTAGGGACATTATTTCCTCAATCGAACGCTGTCCATTTTCCCTCTGCCGAGGAATTAAATTATGCAAGTGCACGGTCCTTTTCTATATTCTAAGAAATCAATGTTAACTAAAAGGTCGAGTTTTGGCTAAAAAAATTATACTTGATACGGGCTCGTCGAATTCGTACAAGCGGTCTGCCTTGAGTAGGAGTTTGAAAACCGACCAGCTTGGGGATTCCTAGAGTGGTGGATCGTTCGGCAGGAGAGAAACGATGAGCGGTCCTGTCAGAAGAAGCCAATGGTAAAAAGGACTAAAGGATTCAAATTAATAACTCCGGCGTATGCAGCGGTGTCTAATTATCGTGCGTAAGCACGACGTTGCGATCCAGTCCTGCTTATGGGGATAAGGCAATTTATGCAGGAAGGTTGTCCGCTACTAATTAACATAGAGGGAATTCGGGGAAAGTAAAAAAATAAAACCTATCTCCAATAGATGCTGAGTTATCTCCTTCAAAGAATTCTCAATTTTTTGGAAAAAGAGAACAATGTAAAATCATTAAATTTATATATTTTGTCTTCATTTACTTTCTAAATTAGTTATTAGATAGATAAAAGTTTAATTTTTGAGCTGCTGGTCTTAAAAAATTGACTTGCTTACACTTCCATTTTCTTATTTTTCGCACATTTTACACATCCTGTTCTCTATAGAAAAACAGAACCTATTAAAATCCTCTATGCATCTGCATATCATCCTCGCTATAAGCTATTGATTTCCTTTCTCTTTTTTCTCAAAAAAATATTGCGCTCTTTCCCTTGTCATAATCCAAACATAATTCCTGTTAAACCATACCGTTCATCTTAACCATATCATATAACTTACTCCCTTCCTCGTACAACCTTCTCACTTCATATCTTTGCAATCCATTCGTTCTAAAATACCTTTTCCATTAAACCACGATCTGACCACCCCCTGTGCTGTTATTTTTCTCTCACCAACACTTCCTAATCAGCTTCCTTCCTCTTTCCGCCTCCCGCCTGACAGTGTAATTAGGCGTATTCTTTGCCAACCCTAGTATCCACATTATGCACCTCTCTTTTATCATGTTTACCTCCTCTTCTTTCTTCTATCGCCACACCTCCACTCCATAAAATGAGATAATCATCACTAACTACTCGAAAAATTGTTAGTATCCTTCCAAAATCATCTGCGAACAACTTCTTTCTCAGCCCCCAGAACTGTCTTATCACTAGATTTGCTCTTCTCTTTCTTTTTTATATGATCATCCACTAGCCCATTCCTCTAAAACAGAAACTCCAGGTACACCTCTCTTATCCTTTCCACCTCCTTTGATAAACACCATAACCTTGGATTTTTTTCGTATTCAGCTCTAGGCTATTCTTACCCAAGTATCTTCTTAACCTCTTCACCATCTCCTTCAAAGCCTCCTCGCTCTTTGATAGCAGCACTATGTCATTTGCATACGAGAGTGACCATATCCTAAATCCTTCTACTCTATCTTTCATAACCACGCTGGCCGCTAGCTTACTTTCCATATCCGCTCTTAAAATCGCAAAAAGGTTGGGCTAAGCGGACTCCAGTGTCTCAACCCCCTGACCATAAAAAACCCGCCGAAATTCCCTTCCCTTCTCTCATTCTATCTTTCGTCTCCTCAAATATCTCTCTTACCTTCTTGATTGGGCCTCACTACAATCTCCTCTCCTCCATCGCCTCCGACAACCTTCCCCTATCCACAGAAGAAAACGCGCCTTTCAGATCCACAAAAAATAAGTGCACGTTTGTAACTTTCTTTACTAATTCTCTATCCTACCAGCCCAAAATTCCGTCTCAGCATCCGGCAATATTCCTTTCCTCTCGACATCCTTCCGCCCTCTTCATAAACACCATTATGTATACTTTGTACGCCGTATTTATTAGCGTTATCTTTATGTAATTTTCCTGCCTACCCCTATATGCTTTCTTCTAAAGTGACATTATTAAACCCTCTCTCCACCCTTTCCGAAATCCCTTTCCTTACCATACTTCCTTCACTAACTCCTTCAGCCTTTCGCTAAACTCTTGTACACTAAACAGCCACGCTTCGTTCTCTATCCCATCTATCCCTGCTGCCTTCAAAATTCTTAACTTCCCTATCTGTGTCTATATCTCCTCGTTATTCTATCCCTACAGCTCTGCTTCCCTCTTTGTTCTAGTTGCACTCTCTCTCTTTTATGAATTGGATCCCTAAAACCATTCTTTGAAAAAATCTTTCCAATGCTCATTCTTTATCTTCTCGTTTATCATTACTCTACGCTTAATTAATCTATTTATTATTGTCTACACATCTCCCCCTGTCTCAAAGATTTGAAAATCCTCTTCCAGATCTTTCTTCTTCTCCTGTTTCTTATCATTACGCATCATTCTAAAATTCTTTCTCACTTGTACGTACTCTTTTCTTTTCGCACAATTCCCTTTTCCACTTTTTGTACTTCCGTTTAACTTTCCTTTTCATACGTTTAAATTCCCTATCCCACCACGGCCTTACCATTCCTTTCTGCTTCTTCCTTAATATTTTATTTTGCACTTCCTTAGTTCTCCTGATACTTCTCTATCGCTTCCCTCGTCCAGCTCCCCCACTCTCCCAATGTCACTTCTTCTCCACGTTGCATTACTTCGCTGTCCCTCCTTATTCGCAACCCTAGTGTCTGATGGTCTGATTCTTTACACCCTTTAACTGCTTATCTCCCCTTTTCCTCCCATCTTTCCATATTTATGACTACATACTGTATGAGCGATATACCTGCCTTACCTACATATGTATATTCTCCGTCTTCGTTCCTAGTAATCATACCATTCGCCACCGACCAGCTTCTATCCTCGTTATCCCTCCTATCTTTACGGCCTTCATTCACACGCCCTCCCCCTCTTCCTCTCTATAAACATCTTCCTTTTAACCACCCTACGTAAAATTTCTGGATATACCTATAGAAATCATCATCTTTCTTCTTTACTCCTGCAATGTTTAAGTACAACAACGTTACCACTCCTTCAACCTGCTTCACCCTAACCCCCTACTCTTTACGAAACAAATTCCCATGCACGTCCTTCAACACCTCCTTTTCGTGATACCATACCCACATTTTCTCATCTACATTTATTTTGGGATAGCCTAGCTTTCTCGCTCTCCCTTCACTCTTCTCCCTCCTAGTCCTGTCCTTGAGCATTATTTGCAAATCCCTTTTTTTCATCGTCAAATCTGTAGTAACGCTTCCGCACGCTCTCTTTCTTTCCCGCTCTTAAGCTGTAATCCGTTGATCAAAATATTATTTCTCCAGTCTGCCTCCTCCTTTCTCTCCATTCCCAACTCCATTGCCTTTATCCTTTCCTTATCCGCTTTCTCCTTCTTTTCATTCACACGCACTCCCACTTTCTTTTTTATCATATTCTTCATCCTCTCCCAAATACCTTTCGTCTTTCCCTCTACCCTTATCACCTACTTCTATTTCTGATCTGCCCTTCCCCGTCGTAAGCCTTTTATCTGCCCTTTCCTTTCAATCCTCAATCTCTACTTCCATTCACTTCATTTTAACTTCTTACACTACGAGAACCACTCTCATCCCCCTTATAGGCCCAACTTCCTGACCACAAACTTCCCTGATCCCTTGTTAACCAAACCTTACTTTCCATGTTTAGCTAAAGCCCACCCCATAACTACTCTGAAAATTAATTTTTAAACTCTCTAATTTACCCCTTACAACCTTGCGCAACTTCTAGGTTTCCAACCTCAGATTTTACTCACACCTTCCACACAAACTCCGTAAAATCTTCTCACCATATATCGACGGTCATATACACGACGGCCAGTTGCGCGTGGTCCGGTGTCAAGTGGCGCGACAGGGATGGGGAAGAATCGGAGCGGAAGAAGCGATCAAGCAAGGGAGAGAGCGTCCAGTGCAAGTGAGGGGGAGGATCTCTTGAAGAGGAAAAGGGAAAGCAAAGAGAGTCCGGAGAAAAGCGCGCTAGAGAGTCCCTTTAAAAAAAGCGTACGAACACGTAGGTCACCTCCCGCAAAAAATGGAGGGGCAGACGGAGGAGGCTATCGGGATGCTAATAGGTGAGAACAGAGGGTTAAGGGAGGACGTAAGGGCGGCTATGGAGCAGATGGAAAGTATGAGGGAGGACCTGAGGGTAAGAGATGAGAGATGGGGAAAGGAAGTAAAAGAGCTGAGGGGAAATGTAGAAGGATTACAGAGGGAGTTGGTGTCGGTAGGGAAGGAAAAAGAGGATAAAATAAAGGAGATGGAAGAAGATATTAGTATGTAGAAGGAAAGAGCGGAAAAAAGGCTGGAGAATGTGGAGGGCATGTCGGGAATGGAAGCAGTGGACTGGGGGGAAGGGGAGAAGCAAGGTATTTTGGAGAAAGTAGAGATCATGATGGAAGAGAAAGTGGGAGAGCGTAGGAATGAAAAGGAGGAGAGAGCGGATAGGGAAAGGATAAAGGCAATGGAGTTGAGAATGGAGAGAAAAGAGAAGGCAGACAGAAGAAATAATATAGTGATAAGAGGATTAATGCTCAATAGAGGTGAAGAAAGGGACGGGGTGGAAGCGTTGCTACAGAGCATAGGGTAGGTTAAAGCCAAGGTAGGGAAAGTTAGGATGGAGAGGAGAAAGGAGAATGAAGTGGCGGTGGTGGAATTGGAGAGCTGGGAAGAAAAATTGGGGGTAATGCGTAACGAAAATAGGATAAAGGACAATAAGGTTTTCATCGATCAAGATTTGACGAGGAAGGAAAGGGAGGTTCAGAGAATGCTAAATGACAGGGCTAGGAATGAGAGGAGCGAAGGGAGAGCAGTGAAGGTAGGGTATCGGAAAATAAAAATAGACGAGAATATGTGGGTATGGGATGAAGAGAAGGAGGTGTTGAAAGCAGTGCAGGGGAATTTGTTTCGGGGGAAGTAGGGGGTGGGAGTAAAGCAGGGTGGAGGAATGTTAAAGGTGTT
>NC_046657.1:34585550-34597315 GCF_010883055.1 Belonocnema kinseyi
CAAATGAGGGCTGTAAAGATAGAAGGCGTGATGTATAAGTTTGTGACTGTGTGCAATAAGGATGGAATGGAAAAAATTAAAGAAAGGATAGAAAATTTACGAGGAGAGAGGGATAAGGGTATAGTGGTAATGGGCAGAGTGGGGAAGAAGAGTCGTTAGAGGAGAGGGTGTCATGGACGAGAGAGGCGATAGAGAAGTATCAGGAGCAATTCGGCAACGTACACTTTAAGGGGGAGTCCGTGGACGAGATATGGGGATATTTAGGAAAAAGAAGAAAGGAATGGTAAAGCCGTGGTGGAATAAGGAATGTAAAATGATGAAGAGAAAGGTGAAAAAGGAGTACAGGAAGTGGTAGGAAGAAACCGTGAAAAGGGAGGAGGACGTAGAAATCCGGAAGGAGTTTAGGACGATGTGTAAGAAGAAAGAGCAGGAAAAAGAAATAGCTGGAAGAGGAGTTGATAAGTGTTAAGGCAGAAGAAGATGTGTGGAGGATAGTTAATAGATTTAGGAAACATAGTGTGGGGATAAGTGAGAAGATAGGGAGCGACGAATGGAGAAAATTTTTTAAGGATGCATTTCAGGGGTCAGATACTCGAAAGAGAGATGAGGGGATTAGAAGAAACAGAGAGTTAGATGAAGAGGAGCTGAATGACGAGGAGATAGAGAAGCAGATAGGGAATTTGAGGGATGACGAGAAGGAGCACTATTGACAATATTCACGTCTTGCAACACGTGGTGGATAGAGAATTAACTAAAAAGGGTGCCAAAGTGTACGCGTTTTTTGTAGATCTAAAGAGCTCGTTCCCGTCAGTGGATAGGGGGAGGTTGTGGGAGGAAATGGAGGAGAGGGCAGTGAAGAGGATCCTGATGGAGAGAGTAAGGGAGGTATATAAGGAGAGGAAAGATGGGGTGAGAGGAGGGGAGGCAATCTCTGAGTGATCCTGGATAGATAGGTGGTTGAGGCAAGGGTGCCCGCTTAGCCTAACGGTTTTTGCAATTTTGATCGCGGATATGCAAAGTAAGTTAGCGGCCGGAGTGGTAGGAGGAGTTAGGGTAGGAGGATTCAGGATATGGTCACTCGCATATGCAGATGGCATAGTGCTGTTGGTAAAGAGCGAAGAGGCTTTAAAGGAGACGATGAAGAGGTTGAGACGTTACTTGGACAAGAATAGGTTAGAGTTAAATGCGGGTAAGTCGAAGGTTATGTTGTTCAGGAAAGGAGGTGGAAGTGATGGGGGAGGGGAGTGGAAGGGAAAAGCGGTACAGGAGGTGAAAGAGTTTGGGTACCTGGGCTTCCTGTTTCGGAGAAATGGGGGAGTGGATGGTCATATAAAAGAGAGAGTGAGAAGGGCAAATGTGGTGATAAGGCAGTTGTGAGGAATGGAGAAGAGATTGTTTGCAGATTATTTTAAAAGGAGAATGAAATTGTTTGACTCGCTAGTGATGAGTGTCTTATTTTACGGAGTATAGGTGTGGGGTTGGAAGGGAAGTGGGGAGGTAAATAGGGTACAGGAGAGGTATGTAAAGTGCATACTGGGGTTAGCGAGGAATACGCCGAACTATATTGTCAGGAGGGAAAGAGCAAGAACGAGTTAAGGGATTATAACAGGGAGTCGAGCGTGTAAATATGAGAAGAAATTTTTGGAAGAGGAGGAAAGTAAATTGGTTAGGGAGTGTTTGTGGGAAAAGGAGAACAGACATAGTGGTGCAAAGATTGAGGTGAAAAGGGAAAGGTATTTTAGAACGAATGGATTGAAAATGGACGAAGTTAGCAGAATGCACGACGAAGGAAGGTATAGGAGTAGGTTAAAAAGAATGGCATGGAGAAAGAGAGGGTAGAAGGAGAGGAGCGAATAAGAGAGTCAAGGTATAATGGAAACTCTGTGTGGATTATGCCAAGGAATAGAGCGCAATATTTTTGTAAGAAAGGAGAGCAAGGAAGTCAGGAACTTAAAGCGAGAATGAGGTGCGGGTGCATGGAGAAATATAATAGGTTCTGGATTTCTAGAGAGAAGATAATGTGTGAATTGTGTGGGAAGGGGTATGCAAAATTGGAGCATTGGTTAGAGGAATGTGAAGAGGTGGTAAGGAGGGGGATAAGCATGGGGGTATTGTTGCATGAAAGGGGTGACAAAAGGGCAGTAGCATGGGTGAAGGGGGGTGTTATTTAAGATAAAGAAGAAGACAAGGAAGGAGAAAGAGAAATGAAGAAGGAAAGATTGTAAATAGGAGAGGAAGTAGATGTAAGAGAAATGTAAATATTGTAAATAGTAGTTATGTATTAGGTGTTAGCCGCGGAGACAGAGGCTGGTAATGCGAGGCATAGCGACAAAACAGCGAAATGCGTGCGAGGCGAGGCGCAGCTAGGAAAGTTAAGCTATAGGAGCGAGTGGATTAGTTTTAAGGTGTGGATGGATGGTACTTTGTAAGACGTAGTTGTTAGAAAATTCTGTAAAAAATAAAAGTGTAAGCAAGTCAATTTTTTAAGGCCAGCAGGCTTAAAAATAAACGTTTATCTATCTACCTAAGATACTTCAATAGCTCTTCCTACTATAGCCATCCCGAGAATTGACGCCCTTTTGCAGGTAGGTGGAACAGGAGCTGCGCGGGGTGCGCGGTATCGGCGGTCGCCGAAGCAGCAGTCTCTTGAGTTATTTTCCTACCACCGCCCGCCCCAAAATCGGTGTAAGTTTCAAAATGAACTTTTGTGGTCATCGCGGGTTGCAATAGAATTTGAAAAGGTGCGTTATAATTCCAAGGAATGCTATAGAATTTAAGGATTAAAAATCTTATTCTCTGAATTGCTTTCTAAAGTATATGAAATGATACCCTTGTCAGATTAATATATTGTATAATTTGGAAAAATTCTGAAACAAATCAAATAAGAAATGGATCAAAAGCTTCTAAAATGGGACTTATTTTAACGAACTTTACAACATTTTATTTTTTTAAATTCTTCTTTTCAGTTCAGTAATAATCAGCAAAAAGTAATGAGCGATTCACTGAAATGGGAGAAAAATTCAGTTCTATCTCTAAAATTGAAGAAACAATTTTCTGGGAGTTGGTAAGTTATATTTGTTTTGTGTTTTATCCTAATATGTGCTTTGGTTACTTTATATAGATAATGACTGATTTGAATCTTCCAGTTGTCCTAAATTTATTTTTATCATAATTAAATACTATATTTTAAGGCAACATTTTAATCAGGAAAATAATTAGATCATTATTTATTTTAAAAGATCAACTAAATATATATTGTAAACACTTTTACATCAAAGTGAAGCGTGATTACTATGCCATATCTTAGTGATTACTAACATGAACACTGTTTGCACTTTGCCATTTCAACAGTCTTCCTATTTGATAATTTATTTAATATTCATATAAGCTAATAAACCTAATCCTTTAATGGATAAAATTACTATTTCGATAAAGTTGCATTTGAATTAATTTTCATTGTTAAAAACAAATTTACCAAGAATATGTTTTTTTTCAACTAAGTTTTCTAAATTTAAATTTTTCTGTATTACATAAGGAGAATCGCAGTAAAACCCGTGTATGGTTCTTCTTAATATGAGTTCTTGCAAAGCCAGTCTATTAATCCACTGAAACTCGAACTTGCGGCAGACAGTGCTGAGGTTTAGGGGCAAGCGTTTTGACAAACTTGACTGTAAATTTATTTAAAGATAGGTACAGTATCTTGCTGATTGTCCTCTTGAATGAATTTGGTATGCCTTATTATATTCTTGACGGTAGTAGTCCTTGATTGATTTAATTTGACTTTCATCGATGGCTCCTGCTGGTGCTCCTAAAGTTGCTTCGTACGCCCTTGTGTTAATATAAGCTACTTTTTTTGCTGCATTGTGTGCTACAGGGTTTACTCGATGGCAAGGCTCGGGTTCAAAAGCATGAGCCTCTTCAAGCGCGCGAACAAATGGCAAACAACGACCCACACCCAATTTCTGTATTTCACCAAGGGACAGAGTATACCATTTGTATTCTTTTGTGTTAAATAAGGGATAAATGTGTAATGGTTGCTGATACAAACCACCTAATAGTTTAATCTGATTATACTCCTCATATGCAAAGATAAAGTCACCCCTTTCTAAGCATTTTATATCTAACTTAGTCTGTAGGTGACCATTTATTTCTTGGAAATTAGGTAACAATCCAACTCTTGCTTCATTTAATACCTTGATAGGAGGAAACTGGAAACCATTGGATTCAGGAAATAAGTTTACTAATTTAGTATGCACTGCACGTTCAGGATTCGGTTGTGATCTTATTAATCCTGCAAGAAGAAATAGAAATAGGTTCATTTAAATATTTATTATGGATATAATATAAATTATACAATATTCCACTAGTTAAAATTTTTTTACTCTTCGTGCAGCTTTTGAACTAGATTTTCATAGGACTAAAGATTACTGATATCGCTACATAAACTCATGTAGTTGCTGTACTGGGAAGGCAGAAAATAGACGTTTTTCACCGATTCAGTGCAAAAAATGGATTTAATTTTTAGACTTTTTTAGATTGCCAAAGATTGGCAAAGCATACCAAGTATTTGGTTTGCCTTCATTATTAGGTCTACAAAATAATTCGGTGCCTTTAATTTGATCCCTTGTAACTCTTGGGCATACTCGAATTTTTTTCTAGACCTAAAATATTTTTAAATGGTGAAACTTAAGCTTTAAACACACAATATAATAGGAGGCATTTCAGTATATTTAGCTAAAAAAGTCATTATACTGTAACAAAATTCAATTATTTTCGAAAAGTAATTATTACTCGTATTTTCCTTATCTAATCGCTTTTTAATCAATATCCTGCTGTTGAAAATATTCAAAGATAAAGTGAAGCAATATTTAAAATTATTAAATTATTTAATTAAAGGACGAAGAAGCGAAAAGTTTAAACGTCTCATTCATGGAATAATTTTATTTCGAGAGAAAACAATTTTGAAAATTTGGCGCTTTGATGGATTTGTACCGTGCTATTCGTGCGGCATCTCATATTTATTAAAACGAGCCATTAAATTATACATTTTTTTTGGTGTCATTTTTATTTTTTTATGCCAGTTTAATTAGTAATAAAATAGGATAATTGTACAAAACTGATATTTAGAAATAATTATTCATAGTAAACAATATTTGCATGAATATATATTTGGTTAAAAATAATTTTTTTTTCATAACTGATTATGAAATAAAAAATCTCTATTTTAAAATATGAGTACTGGCTCAGTACTTGCCAGTACTAAGATTTATTCAAATAGAGATTTTTTTAGTTCATAGAGTTAATAAAGAAATTATTTTTTAACATAATGGCTTCATGCAAATATTATTTAGTTTGGCGAATTATAATACAATATAAAGTTTTTACAATTCTTTGATTGATATAACAATAAAACTTGCTTTAGAGAACAGAAATCACACCAAAATGAACGAATACATTTTTTTTATAAATTTAAAATACCGCGCGAATCTAGTTTTAATGGAAATTTTAAAAGTTCTTAAGAGATTAATAGCGAGATATTATATTCCCCACACTTGTGCACAGAATTTTAAAGCTAAAGATCAAAGCACCGAGTTAATATTATTATTTTATAAAAAATTAAAATTTAAGAAAGCAATATTTTTCTTATTTTCTAGGAAAGAAAATGTGGTCGTGTACTCGCACTCGAAATACTATAAAAGATTGCGTTATAATAAAGCTATGTGCCATGAACATAGAGTAAATATAGCAAACACTAAAATAAGAATCGTACGGCTCGGTTAAATTAAATTGTATTTAACTAAATTTCATTTTTATTTTTAATTTAACTCACTTTTATTTAACTTTAGTAATTTTTATTTAAATGTTAAGTACAACTAAAACTTATTCCAGTATTAAGTTGATTTTATTTATAAATTGTAGTACATTTTATTTAAATTTAAATTTTACTTAAATTTTACTTAAATTTGATTACAACTTTAAATTTATCTCAATTTTATTCAAATTTTAGATTTGAAGAAATTTTATTTGAGTTTTAAATCGAAATTAATTTGATTAAATTTATTTTAATTTAACTCAATCGTATATAAATTTTGCATTCATCTTCATTTGATTTATAATTAAATAAGTTACATTTTTATTTTTAATGTGCCTAAATTTCACCTAAATTTGATTAAAATTTTCAATTGATAATAACATTAAATTTTTTTTTTTATTTTTCAATTGACAACTACATTTTATTCAAATTTCAAATTTAACTCAATTTTATGTTAAATTTTAGTTTAATCTAAATTAAAAATTTAACTAAATTTAATTAATTTTAAACCAGACGAAATTTTATTTAAGTTTTAAATTTAACTAAATCTTATTTAAATGTTGAATCTATAATATTTTCTTTAAATTTAGAATTGAACTTAGTTCTTCTTTATGCTTAATGCATGCCGTACGGGTTTACAAAACTTTCATTCCTTACAATCATTCCGTTTATATATTTTTTATAAAATCTTATCCTCACTTCTTATAGTTAATCACAAATATTTATATAAAATCTCTTATCTTATTCTTATTAGGTTGTACCAAGGTTCGTTTGTTGCTAGTTGCATACTTTTAACAATTTAACTAAGGTTTGTTTAAATTTCAAATGCACCTAAATTTAATTTTCATATTTTAAGAAATTTTATTTCAATGTTAAACTCAGTTAAAAAAAAGAATGTTTAGAATTTCATTAAAATTCTGAAATACATCAATGGTTTCATGTTTATTTGGTATTTTGAAAACTTTTCTTCTAAAAGAAACCGTAAAAAATTAATTATTTTATTCAAAACCACCATGTTATACGTTTGTTACACCCCTCGTTCCGAGGGGCGTAGCAGACGGCAATGATGGTTGCCAATAAAAATATCTTACATCACTCGTTGGGTTACACACGTCGTCACGCGGGATATTCAATGTTTAGAGGACGGCAAGGAGAAACCAAGGCTTTTAGTTATGCTTGTTCAAGCAGTAGGAAAACCATAACCATCAACCATCGTTTTATTACTCATCCTGCGAACATTGACGTTCCCGCGGTAAAGACGTACCTAACCCTACTTGTGATGTAATATACTATTAACAGAATAATTTTAATAGCTCATTAATTTTAATTGATGTTTAGTAATAGAGTGTTTTTAATGTTTTTGTCGTACGGAGCTAGACGCACAATTCCGTTGGACCTGGATGGCGAAGGTGAGCGCGAGAAACAATGAAACACAAACATCAATGGCACGTCCGGTTAATTACTGAATGTCTTATCACCTCGAAATCCCTTCCGGGCCATTTTTGTGGAACCGGCTCCAACATCCGTAATAAAATAGTAACATTTAAGTACGTTTCACTAGTAGATTCTTCATTAGTAGATTCTCGCTTATCCCAGACCGCTTTATCCGAGTTCGCGATTATCCGAGGTTGAAAGAAAAATAGTTGCCCGTCTTATCCGAGCTATAGCGCAAGAGTAGTTCGTATTATCCGAGCCTTATGCGTTATTCATGCATATGAACTTATCTCAGCCAACCAGAAATGATCGCCCTAAACCTCTGCTCTGATTGGTTGATAATCTAAATACTCTCTACGTTAAGAACTACGTGGATCGCTTTTAAATAAATATACATCATGGCCTACGTTACACAAACTATTTATAAGATTTTTTAAAACATGTAATTGTACAAAGTGAATGCTAATTTAAATGAACTTTCATTGCACTGAAACATTCTTTTAATTAAAAATTCCGTTTTATCCGAGTTCCCCGATTTTACCAAGTTGGGGTCGGTCCGCAATAGCTCGGATAAGCGAGGTTCTGCTGTAATTAGTGAGAAATTAAAAGTTCATTTTATTGAAGTCAATTATTAAAAATATTGATTTTTTCATTTTCTCAATAAGTGATTTTTTACATCGATTCATCTAATAAAAAAATGGTGGTCTTGAAAACGTATCAAATAACACGCGCTGTTTCCATATGTTGCTATTCTTTCTGTAAATTTAGTAATGTTAACCAGTAATCGCGCTTCTATATTAGTTTTTTTTCGCAATCGAGCTCTATTAAAAAATTTACTTGAAATTTATTATTATTACTATATATTTACCAATGGAATGCAGGAAAACGGATAAACCGACGAATACTGTACCAGCGGATAACTTCATTTTAGAATGTTTGCATATTCTAACTAATGAATTTTCCACGAGATTCTTTCATATATTCTAATCGCTTTCTCGCTCGACCTTCTGAATTGAAGCCTCAGTTATTAAGGAAATCTTTTCATACAGATTGTCTATTCTATTTCATCCTATAAGTATGTAACAGTTTAAACATTGATTCAAGAAAAAAAATCTTTATTAGTCCAACGCTATCTCTGCCAAGGTTTCAATTATTGTAGATATTGCACGTCGGGATGCGGTACAAAGCTATAAATTCTTTATTTCTCAACATACACATGAATAAATACAAATAAATCTCAATGTGCAAAAAGCTAACGAGAATTTCAAATTTCATGTGTAAGTGTGAGTCAATGTGAATAGTGACGGATCACCTTGGTCACTGTGTATTCACTTTATGTTAGCGCATGTTTGAACATAGTATTTAGAAATGTTTAATTGGAAATGTTTAATTGGAAATGTTTTTTATTATTGTTACTGTTCAAACTAATCCACACTTTAAAATAATTATTAATGATTTAATTAATACTACAAGAACAATTTGTACAATAAAACGTTGCGACCACTATATATATTTTTTTATAACATTCGACTATATTATTTTGAAAGATGCTTTCGACGGTACCTTTGCAATAATGATACCTGGTCTTTTCTTTCTAGATTGAAGATTAGTATGAAACGGATAACGACCCGTTAATTTACAAACTGGTGAATTCAATTCCCATTCTAATTTATTTACATTTTGATGTAATCAAAAATCTTCATTGTCTAAAAGATTTGACTGTAAAGCAGCTAAAATCGTCTGATTTAATCTCTCCACTTGCCAATTGGCTTGATGATGCCTACTTGAATTTAACGTATCGTCGTATGTTTGATACCACACTTTTCGCACAATTCGAAGGACATACTCACAGACAAAACCAGAGATTCACTAAAGTTGCAGCTCAAATAAATGTTGGTATCACTTAGAACTTTAGCTCTAATAGATACCTGTATAGAGCCGAAAGGGTTCGTTCAGAGCAGTCTTGAAGAGAACATGAAGACGCATTCACAAACAAAATGCTTGCAAAGTAGGGCTGGTAAGTTAGGCATCAATTTACAGTTAACGACCGATGACTTCAAATGAAAAGTTTCTTGCATATGAATTTACCTTTATGTTGACAACTTTACTACATAACCTGCAAATTATATTTATCATGTCATTATGTCTATTTTAATTGCGGTATTATTTTATAATGAAATTCTCTATATTAAGTTATGTTCATAAGAATTCGATAGCATTCATGCTGTAATGTAAATATTGTGTTATTAATTAAACCTAATATCCAAGTGGGCAAAGCGAAAAATAGGTTCTTTAGAAATAAGGTCAATTTCAATTGAGATCCTTTAGAACCCCTAAGTGTGGTATCATTTAGAGCTAATTTATTGTTGTGGGTTCCTTTTTAGCAAGTGGACTTCATCTTTGTTTCAGCTCCTTCGGAACCAAAAATGGATTCTAATGGAAACTTTAATTTTTTCTGTGCTTGCTTCCACGAGTTAAAGCAACAAATTACCTAAAATGATCATTGTTACTAAATTCAAACTGTCGTTTGTCGTTAGGAAAAGGTTTGAATTCCCTTACTTCCCTATCATTCTTTTTGCTAGCAAACGTTTTGGACAACATACAATGTGCATTTTTACGTATAAAAAAATTCCTTAATGCTCGCTACAGTAGTATTAATTCGAAAGTGAATGGACAAATCGTGACACTTAATTGATAGTGCTTCACGCATGGCTATTGAGGGGACAGACAATTCCTTTATTTTATTTTTGTAATCGATTTCATGCAATAAACCATCTCTTATCATGTAATCTTGATATTTGTCTCTCTCCGTTCGAGTACGTTCGTGTTTGACTTTTTCTAGAATTTTTATTTTCCTGACTGACTTTTCGTCAACTCTCTGGTAGATCGAGATCTCATCTTCGTACATCGAAATATTTAAAATCATCCCTGATGCATCAAAATAATTACCCCTTTTAACGCAGCCTTATCCTTGCATGCGGGGCTCTACAAGGATGGACGAACCCCTTTCCCTAGCTTCTCGTGGGAACAACAATGACAACACCAAACATAGTTGTCGTAAGTGCGGTTCAAAACAACAGAACGCGCAGGGCTCCAGACAATGGGTCCGTCAACAATGCCGACCAATCTAGAGCTGGGGGAGCCAATGAAAATGGATTTAATTAGATGGATCGGCGGGATCTCGCGACCTTTGGGTGGACGGAGCAACTGAATCAGGACTTGCTAGAGTGCTACGATGCGAGTGTGGCCCGTGAACGGGGTTACATAGCACGGCTGCATGCTGTGTGGTGCGATAAACACCCGGAGCTATCGCACTTTTCGCAGCAACGTCTGCGAAACCATGTTGAAGTACTCAGTAAAAGGGGCTATGTCAGCGGAACGCCTACTCTACCACAGCTAGAACAAGCCGGCAACAAAGAAAGAGAGGCGACACTAAGACCAACCGCGGGCAGGCATCCAATAAATGAAGAGCGATGCTTGACGACCCGGAGAAACATCAAAACCAAGGTTTCTCTCAAGCCTAAAGATCCGGCTGAAATGGATGACGAGCTTCGTGGACATTTTTCCGGTAAATCCGACCTCTGGGCTATCAATTATTGTGTGTATAATGCAGCGAGAGCTTTGGCCGATGCGAACCGTAAAACAAAACCATCGGCTGATCATAAGACCAAAAGACAAAAGAAAACGCTGCTGGCAGACAGATTGTAATCTGTTCGGATAGCCAAGCGACTTTCAATGCAATTGGAAACCAGACATAATATCAGAGGGGGTTCGTGAATGCAAAAAAATCTTCAATACTGGTCTCTGATCACTGGTCACACAGGGATGAAAGGGCAGCAAGGAAATACATAAGGTTGAAAATGTTACTAGGACTAGCATCTTTCTGCATCTAGATGGCCATTAAAAGTTGAATCCGGCCATAGCACCGATAATTCTGGGAACACAGCTTGCATTTCCAATAGGCAAAAGTCATCATACGCTATATGCTCAGGTTGGACAGAGCCAAAGAAGTACAGAAAATATGGCAGGAATGGTGAAACATCCCTGCATATCTTATATCAGTACTTCAAATAGCTAGACTCGAGCAAGAAACATTTGTGCCCATTTTATAGCACCTGACAAAATGGTAACGCGATCAGTGTTTGTTGTAATAGATGTCGTCAAGGGGTCGGATGTCTGCTACTGAAAGCGAATAGTTAAGGATGTGGCACATTAGGCTATAGCCTCCCACTCGCATTGAATCTCAACTATTACTTCCCCGTCAGTGACAAGTCACCGACATCAAGTCAAAGCTGCTGACCATCAGGCAGCATATTATTGAGAGAAGACGTATACTATCTGACGCGAAGAGAAGTCTAGAGCGGAGGGAGAGGTGAGTCAGAGAAAATCAACAGTTTTTCTCTGACCCATCTCGACCCTTCCAAGACCCTCCAGTTACTGTCGAACACCCACCTAAACCAGAGGAGGTCGAAGTATTTTGGAGAGAAGTCTACGAAGTTCAGCATAGACTGGACGAAGA
>NC_046657.1:34597415-34599442 GCF_010883055.1 Belonocnema kinseyi
AAGCCGGGATCCGACCAGTTTACCGTGACGTTTTTGGTCGAATCGCGGCCGGATTCCCCTATCAGCGCCCGGCTTCAACCGAGGCTATCCGGCCGGGACCCGATCAGATCCCTGATTAGATTCCTACACGGGCAGATACATTTTAAATTAAATCACTGTCTTTATTCATTAAGAAATAATTATCTGAAGTGTTTGTGTTTTTATAATAAAATTTGAAGTAACATTTTTTAGGTGAAGTCGTAGCGAATACGTATATATAATTAAAAATTTGTCATAAGGACAACCGCAGGATTTCGCCGGGAGCGGGTGCTAATCTGAAAAATTGCACCCGCTTCCAGCGAAATCGCGGTAAAATTTCAGCCACAACCACGTCTCATAACTGTGAGATAGGTCGTTACAGTCTATAAAGGAATCAATACGATGATCCAGCAAAAGCCTCGTGCACCCTAAGAACACGGAGCGACCCAAGGACAACCGCCTTCTGCATTTTTCCCGCAAGTGTTCTAGCATATTGTTGACACGCAGGGCTGCTTTTTAGGCCATTAGCAAGTCAAAGCTTGGCACCTCCAAGAGCGCCGATGATAAGGACGATCAGTTTAACAGAATATTCCGTGTACAATCGTTGCAACTCCCTCATAAGGTCTCGATACCTCTCTTTCTTTTCATTCTCCTTGGCTATGATGTTTTTGTCACCTGGTGCCGAAAATTCGATAACGAACATGGTTCGCTTCTCGAAGTCAAGAAGAACCATGTCAGGCCTCGAGTGAGCAACAAAAACAATTGTCGAGAATATAAAGTTCCAGTATATGCGGCACTTCCCATTCTCGACAATTGACTAAATTTCCCTAGGAGCATTTAGAGGAGTGATATTAAGGTGAATGCCGTAGGAGTGGCAGAGATTGTAATAAAGCACTCTTAATGCCGCATTGTGCCTTTGAATGTAGGTCGTTCCCGCCTTCGTTGGACAACCAGACAGTATGTGAGCTAAATGCTCGGGGTGTGCATGGCACGCCCTGCAGCTATCATCAGGAATGTTTTGGCTCAAAATGTGGCGACGGTATGTTAACGTGGAAATGACACCGTCTTGGCATGCAAAAATGAAACCCTTTGTACCAGACTTCAATCCGGACAATTTAAGGAAAGCAAACGTTAGCTCACAAGACATTGACTGATCCTTCATATTTCTGTGGAAGATACCATACATCCTTTTATCGAGGAGCTGTTCATGAAAGTTTTTCTCTTCTGCTTTCTTAATCCGGGCTTTCAGGAGTGAGTTCTCGAGATAGATAAGATTTGATGCATTTTGCTCCCCCTAATACTGAAGTTAAGTCCGAGTGTTTCAGCAGCCTTCTCCGCTGCTTTGTACAGAAACGCTCTTTTGCCCACTTCTTTGTGATTCCTGACCATTTTAAGAAGAGGGTCTTTTCCATTTGCGACTCTGTGTGCTGTACCCAGAATAATCCTGTTGTGAAGACATTCAAGACTCAATATTCCGCGACCACATTGACGGCATGAGATGTACAGTTGCGGTACGGAAGACTTAAGATGCATGCTTTTGTTCATGTGCATAACCTTTCTTGTCCCGATATCAAGAGATCTGAGCTCGTTTTGCGTCCATGGAACTACTCCAAATGAATACAGTAGTACCGGGACGGCAAGCATGTTCGTTGCAGATACTTTGTTCCTCGCCGACAGTTCGGAAGACCAAATCTGTCGGATGAGACGTTTGTATATGCTTCGGAGGGTATCCTTTATAGACACATCTATCGATGAGCAGGTTCTCCCGACATCCGGCTACGCCTTTCTTTGAGCCTCGTTGTTCATACATTTTTTGCCACACAGGTTAAATTGCCCGAACTATCCTATTATTTAGGATAGCTGTGAATTTCTTATAAGGCGTGTTCACACAATTTATTGGCCTGTATTTCTTCGGGTCAGCTAAGTTGCCTATTTTCGGCAGGAGCATTGTGCGCCCTTCCACCAACCACTCTGGAATCGGCTCTTCCGACTTCAAATATGAGGTGAAA
>NC_046657.1:34599542-34628290 GCF_010883055.1 Belonocnema kinseyi
TTTAAGGTTATAAGTGCCGGATGAAATATCCGTAAAAAGATCCAAAAAAATGGACAATTTTAGCGCTATGTGGCGCTAAACTCTCAAGATCAGTGAATAAAACGAATTACAACAGATTTTTTACAAAAGCGATGTCAACATAGAAATCACGGTTCAGATCGTGGTCTGTAATATTTTCGCCTACACCGTTGACTCATATAGCGTGCTTCTCAAAACGATCAAACGCTAAGCACCTAAGATTTTAACTTGACTAATTCATCACTTTTTTAAAGGCAGAAATGCTACCCAAAGTAACATTGGTAACTAGTGCGTACATTTCGATAATTACATTGTACTGTTCTCAAGAGTGCCGAACGGTAAGCGCTCCATTTTTTTGGATTTTTTTTAACGGATATTTCATCCAGCACTTATAACCTTTAAAATTACAAAGTTTCAGCTAAATCCACCAACAGCCATTTTCCCATACATTTTAATGTGGGGTCTTTTCCAAATCTCGAAGATTCTTATTATTCGACTAATTAATTGTTTAGGACGATTGGCCGAAATAATTGTTTTGTGGAGTAATTATTCAGGCCATCTAGCCGAAATAAGTGCTTAATTTGACAACTGAATATTTAGGCCGTCTGGCCGAAATAGAGGTTTGCCATAAATAGTCAAGTAATTGGATTTCTATACCAAACAAATAACTGAAGAAATCTCAAGGTCGTCTGGCTGACCCGAGGAGATTTGATAAAAAGATTAAATTATTAAAATCACAAAATTATTTATTTAGGCCGTCTGGACGAAGTAGAAAAATTTTATCGACACTTGAGTCGGCCGTCGCAAGGTTAACGTAAGTGTCCACCGTCACCGAATTAGGCCGTTTTGCCGAAGAAATTGACAGAAAGAACAAAAAAAGGGGGGAGGCATTAAAATGGAAATGTAAAGGTTTAAAAATGTCCGACGATAAAATGAATATCACTCCTATTCGCAAACTCAGACATAGGGCGGGGAGAAAAGTCCGAGAAACTCAAGATCTCAGGGTATTATAGCAGGCATATAACTAATGACAAAGAATTTAAAGACTTTTGTTAAGCTTTCCTCAAAACTATCCAAGCCTCCATTGAGTTGGCAAATGACGCTAGGCGTTGTTTTTCCCAATAACCAAAAGATTCTTTTGCATCACTTTTAAGAAATTAGCATATGACGACATTACATAATATGGTTACTGGAGACAAAATTCTAAAATACATTTATCCCTTCTATATCCAATAAAAGAAAATCAAAGTAACGTTAGTATATATGCTGAGTCTTCTCAAAATATATACTTTAGGGGCTCTTTCACGCTGACCAGAACTGTCGCTTTAGCGAGGGGAGGTTCAAGCTGCGTCTCGAGCATTTGATATTCTTTTCCCGAAGATTGGCTTAGTAATGGTTTTTATATCTTCTTTTCAGGCATACAAATTCTATTACTTATTGCGGCTCTTCCGCGCTGACCAGAACTGCCGCTTTAGCGAGGGTAGGATGAGCATTCGATCTTTCTTCAAAGAAGAATGGCGGAGCAAATCCATTTGAGAAATATAATCCAAATAGTCCCTCCGTCTCTCTCGCGCTGTCCAGAGCAGCCACGCTACGAGAACAGTCACTCCTCCTACCTAAAATGAACCCTACTCAGATGGAAAATATACAACAATCCGGGGAGGTAAAAAGAGGAAAACGAGCTAAAACATCTCATTTAAATAAAATCCCATCTGGCTCCATAATATACAGAAATCTGACAAAGCCTGTGAAAAAGGTCGTCCCCATTTTAAAGGCAACACCGACAGTTCGCTAGACTCAGCCAGTCTCTGAACTAGCACCCATAGCTAATATGGAGGTCATAACTATTGACCCCCCGTTAGGCGAAGCAATCCAACAAAGGAGATTGGCTATTAGGGAAGCAGCTCTAATCAGTAGACGGAAATCAGAGCTTATAGAAATAGACTCCTCAATTGATTCTGACGCCGAAACGATAATAGAGAACCCTAATGTCGACTCCGATGTAGAGACTCTCTAAGTAGTCGGTAGGCAGTCTTCATGTAAAGGACCTTTATTTCCGGATTCTTATACTTGCCGATTTTAAAGTTCTATCCCAAGAAACCCCAGTAACCCAGGGTGGTACTTTTGGACTAATAGGACAAATTCTATTAGAATACGGGACAGACGTGTAACTAAGGACTACTACAAAACAATTACAGTCCGAAAGGATTCCAATAATAAAAATGACAGGCGAAGGAAGTCTACCGGGGGCGAATGAAACGGATCACATTCAAATCAACCAAAGTATCGTCCAAGGCATGGCGACGGGAACCCGAAACATTCCAAATCCTACCGCCGTACTGGATGCAAGCCTAGTCATTAACTCCCTATTGGAGAATATGAACTTGCAGACAAGTGCCTATCATATACCGGAGTGCAACGGAAGAAAACTTCCACTAGGAGAATTTACCCAAGATGTTTGTAATGGAGCCGTATTCGTTACACAATCTACAGAGCCCATGTTTATTAGGGCTGTGCTCTTCAGACTGAAGGGTGTCAACACACAATCAACGAATTACTTTCTCACTTAAAAAACAGTTTGCCCCCTCAAAAAAATACCAGTGGTATTTCGAGGCAATAGAAAATCTACGCATGACACAACAAGAATCTGTCTGTGACTACTACAACAGATTCCAAGGGTTGCTCAGTGGGGCAAAACACGCCCTTGAAAGAAAATATAACGCCAAACACGGTAATGTGGAAAAGCGACATAATGCTCAAGTTAGTCATGGATTGTGCTCTAGACGCGCTTATTCAAGGACTGTCGTTCGAGATGTCCAACTTCGTGGATGTAAGAAACCCCGAAGACCTCCCCCAAGCCCTAGAATACGCAGTGCATGTGAAAGAAAGGCTGCAGCACACTAAACGGCGAAGATGCAGCTTTCATCTTATCACGTCTCTAGAAGAGGAGAAGAAAAAGATGCAAATAGACCTCTCAGCCCATATTTCAAACAAATGACTCCTTACATGGGAACGACGCATCCAATACCCGCATATGGAATGCCGTTCCCATATGCTTAATACCGGATATATCCTATGGGACAAAATCATCTAAATTGGAAGGGTCGGCCTAAGCCAGCTTCAAGATCCAGATCTCCAGGACATTTAAAGGATTCAAACTTAAACCCGACTCCTGGCCAGGACGCGACCAAGAGATCTGTATCACAGAAGCTTCCACCGTCTACGACTCCATACAAATCAATCTCAATAGGGTCTTATGGACGGGGCAATCATAAAAGGACTACCCCGTAGTAAAAATTTCATGCGACCAGTTCCGAGAAAAATACGCGAACTTCCTCGTGGACCCCGGATTCGATCTGAGCCTAATAAAAATAGAAGCCCTAAAATCCGAAGTAGAATTTAATCCTGAGCAAGCAGTCCTCCTGGCGGGAATGGGGACTATCTCAAAACCTACTACACCTATATATTTTTTGGATAAGGAATCCAGAGAAGCGAAGAGGGCACTCAAAGGCGAAATAACACCGTTTTCAAAGACATTGCAAATTCAGGCTAGTACCCGACAAGTAGTTTCAGTTAATATATCCAATCCAGACGTGACAGAGGGATATCTCCATCGAGTAAATACTCTTTCAGGGATTTTCCTCGGCGAAGCCTAAGTAACCTCCAAAGAAGAAGTTTGCCATGCCTTCGCCATAAACACAACCGAAGAAGACTCAGAATTCGAGGTCCCTTGTCAGAAAATATACCCTTATGATTCCTATGAATTCCCAGGACAAGGCAAGTCCGAGAGCGAATCTGAGGACATAACTCCAGAAGGACATTCGGAAATAACGGACGTTAAAACCAATCTTGCCAAAACGGTAAAAAACTCTCTACATATATCTCATTTGTCCGACAAGGAAATAGAATATGTGCATAGATGGGTGGAAGAATTCCCGGATATATTTCAGCTAACTGGCGAGAGACTCTCTTGTAATAATTTACTACAACACCGCAAACAAAACTTCCTACAGAATTATGAGAAAAACATGCCCATCGAACAAGATCAAGGATCGTTTCTGTCCTCTCAACGATCTACAATAGAACGTGTGAACAAAGTATCAGAAGAACAAACCACAGATCAAAAGCCACCCGAACAAAAATCCGGGGCGATGTCAACTCCATTTGTGAAACCCAGGAATGGAGAAAAATCGAATGACGATTTGACTCTCCAAAACAAAAACCCAAAGATGCATCCGCGACAGATGCAACAGGAGACAAAAATCAAGGAATCGTCCTGCGAACAAACAACCACGCCCAATCCCTGGATGAAAATAAACGCTCCATATATTGATCCACGGACATTAACAGTACCTCACAAAAACATAGAAAATACGGCAGACAAACTCATCACTGTTGGCCCTCTCGGTCCTACCATAACTAATAAATGGACCGAACCCCTAACTTATAAACACGATAACTACGCTCATTTTATCTTTGAGGATTGAGAAACTGCAAATCCAATAGCAAGACTCTGATCGCTACTGAACGTCTAGATTTTCAAGACATTTGAAATAGCAGACCAAAAGTAGGGCAAGTTTTCGCTACACCTCATGGTGAACATAAAACTTGTTCAATTGTGGTTCAACAGAGACACAATGATGAGGTTGACTGGGATAAAGTGACCAAAGGATTGCAAGTCTTATTTACAGCCTGAAAACGGAATAATCAATCTACTTGTAGGATGGCTAATTCAGGAGACCTATTAGGGCCATTGCCTCAGACTAAGATGGCAGAAGTAATTTCAAGGATTCGTGTCGAACATCCAATGTCAATAGCCTTATGTCATGGAATAATTGAGGTCCCATCGGAGGACCTGCGATTTAAAATCATCGCAGAATATCACGGTAGTCTAAAGGAATCGTCACGACGTATTGACGGATTAGGGAAAGATATACCTAGCCAGGACTATGCAACGACGTAACCGAACACATCCGTTAAGAGCTGTCTTGACAATAAGCTCGTAACTCGGGAACCCATGCTTACGACAGACACTCGCGCTGAACCTTTTTACAAAGTCTCCCATGACACCGTGGGAAAATTACCTACAACGCCAAGTGGGAACCGTCATATACATACTATGCAAGATAGCTTTAGTAAGTACTGTATAGCCGTTCCCATACCAGACCTAAACACAACTACAATTGCTCACGTCGTATTCATGAGCAGCCTGATGAGAAAGCTCAAAAATATTTTTAAGGTAAAGCCTCTGTCAACCTCTGGGTATCGCCCTTAAACAAATGGATCTCTGGAAAGGAGTCACATCGTCTTAACGGACTATGCCAAGCACTCTGCAAACGACTATGACGACTGGAATCGACTGCTCCCTTTCGCCATGTTTGGTTATAATACCTCAGTGCATGAGACCACAAATTTCACACCTTATGAGGTGGTGCTTGGAAGAATGGCCAGAATTCCAACTTCACTCCCAGAGGGAGAGGAAGTCGAAACCTACGGACTGTACTTGCGAGACTTGATAGTTAGGTTAAAGGAAATACAAAAGTTAGTCGCTAAAAATCTAACGAAGGTTAATTTAAGATCTAAAGAAATATATGATCGAAAATCTCGACTGCTAAACGCGAAACTAGGGTTCACAGCTAACAACAACATAACCCTGGAAACTGTCGATGGAAAGCGATTCACTAAGCATCCTGATAAGCTCCTCATAACTCATTGCTGAGTTTGGGAGGGTATCTGCGTCATGGTTGGAGGAACGCTGAAGTTGGAAATACATCATGTAGGGTTGAAAATAATAAATAAATCTACACGACCATACGATCGGTTTTTGAATTATGATGGTGTACGTTCAACTTCCCCGAATACCCTTAAAGTATGTACCCACCTTTTCTTTCCAGATAAAAATACTGGAGATGGAACTGCTAAGGATATTGGTTTTAACGCTTCTTATTCCCGTAACACAGCCAAACAATGAAAATTCTGAATGTCGAGTTACTCCATTCCAGAATAGCATCGGGGTGTATTTTGACAGTGCTTATACAACTAGCCCCAGGATGTGTAATGAGAATGCACAATATCACCTTACCCGCATCCCGGTTAACAAGAGGAACGTCGAAGATGATCTATGAACCGACACATTCCAGGAGGCATCATGATACTCTAATTCACGGGACCGATGCTGGAATTGGACTGCTATCAGTTGGACTGATTGTCTGTTGCCACTCCAAATTACTGGCAATTATAACAACTATAATAAGCTCTCTACGAACCAAAACACCTTTCAGCTTCAGTCTAGGAGAGAGGAATCTACGAACAGAATTTCAATACCCTTGATGAACATGAAGACCTCGGCTCGCAACCAACAACAGGATCTGCATGTACTGAAAAGAACTACAGGTATACATGCTTCATCTCAAACAGCGGCTGTAACATCGAGAACATTCACAAAAGTCATCCAAAACGGAAATGGGAAAGATGTGGGAATAATCAATCAACCATCTAAGGTTGTGGAAATTCTTAACCAAAGATTGGAATTTTCACAACTAGAAGATCTGAAAGTCTAAAATTTGAAGAAATTTAAACCAGCAGATTAAAATGTACTCTCCGAATGGTAAAAACGAAAGAACCATAGTTGTTCTAAACGAATAATTAAACCTTATCAATGTATAGAATTAAATGAACATTTCTTGATTCCTCGATGAATGCAGCCAACGAGGACGTTAGCTGTAAAAATCCGGTGTGGTTTGTTACACCCCCCCCCCTGCATGGGTCAAATTTTTACTCTACAATCCTATGTGAAAAGAATAATGATGAAAGTATTCTTAGTCAAATGAAAAAAATGATGACACATACAGGTGAGGGTCAGTAATCGGCATTGGCTAAAGAATTCGCTTAATTGCGACTTTATATGTGCACTACAAAATACTCTGGAAAACATGCGGGGCGGAATAAAGAAATGTTTTTTAGATCATAAATAATAATCACTTAGGCAGTGCTTAATCTCTCTCTCTCTCTCTCTCTCTCTATATATATATAATCAAAAATTTGTCATAAGGACAACCGTCCGGTTTCGCCGGGAGTGGGTGCTAATATGGAAAATTGCACGCACTCCCAGCGAAATCGCGGTAAAATTTCCGCCACATCCACGTCTCACGACCGTGAGATAGGTGGTTACAGTCTGTAACGGAATCAATACGACGATCCAGCAAAAGCCTCGTGTTAATGCCGTAAGACTAACAGAGATGTTAATAAAGCACTCTTAGTGCCGCATTGTGCCTTTGAATTTTGGTCGTTCCCGCGTGAGTTGGACAACTAGATAGTATGTGAGATAAATGCTCAGGGTGTGCATGGCACGCCCTGCAGCTATCATCCGGAATGTCTTGGCTCAAAATGTGGCGGCGGTATGTTAAGGTGGAAATAACACCGTCTTGGCATGCAAAAATGAAACCCTTTGTACCAGACTTCAATCCGGGCGATTTAAGGAAAGCAAACGTTAGCTCACAAGACATTGACTGATCCTTCATATTTCTGTGGAAGATACCATACATCCTTTTATCGAGAAGCTGTTCATGAAAGTTTTTCTCTTCTGCTTTCTTAATCCGGGCTTTCAGGAGTGAGTTCTCGAGATAGATAAGATTTGATGCATTTTGCTCCCCCTAATACTGAAGTTAAGTCCGAGTGTTTCAGCAGCCTCCTCCGCTGCTTTGTACAGAAACGCTCTTTTGCCCACTTCTTTGTGATTCCTGACCATTTTAAGAAGAGGGTCTTTTCCATTTGCAACTCTGTGTGCTGTACCCAGAATAATCCTGTTGTGAAGACATTCAAGACTCAATATTCCGCGACCACATTGAGGGCATGAGATGTAAAGTTGTGGTACGGAAGACTTAAGACGCATGCTTTTGTTCATGTTCATAACCTTTCTTGTCCCGATATCAAGGGATCTGGTCTCGTTCTTCGTCTATGCACCTAACTATTTGCGGATGAACCTTTACGATCTACAAAAGACAGATGATAAGTCTATGGGAGGTCGAATCGAAAACTTTCCGATAATCAATCCAGCCATCGATAGGTCACGCTGGTAGAATGCTGCATCTTTGCAGACACATCTATCGATGAGCAGGTTCTCCCTACATCCCGCTGCGCCTTTCTTTGAGCCTCGTTGTTCATACATTTCTTGCCACACAGGTTCAATTGCCCAAACAATCCTATCATTTAGGATAGCTGTGAATATCTTATAAAGTGTGTTCAGACAATTGATTGGCCTGTAATTCTTCGGGTCAGCTAAGTTGCCTATTTTCGGCAGGAGTATTGTGCGCCTTTCCACCAACCACTCTGGAATCGGCTCTTCCGACTTTAAATATGAGGTGAAAATACGGGCCAAATGCTGATGGGTTGAAGGAAACTTCTTCCACCAGAAGGTCTTGATACCAGCTGGTCCCGGGCCGGAATAGTTCTTCATCCCTCTTAATACTTTTTTCACCTCCGCGGTAGTGATGGGTGAGCATTCTTTATCCGGCGTTATGAGGGCATCACATAACTCCTTGAAGCTATTTATATTTTCTGAGTCTTCGTCCAGTCTATGCTGCACTTCGTAGACTTCTCTCGAAAATACTTCGACCTCCTCTGGTTTAGGTGGGTGTTCGACAGTAACTGGCGGGTCTTGGAAGAGTCGAGATGGGTCAGAGAGAAACTGTTGATTTTCTCTGACCCACCTCTCCCTCCGCTCTAGACTTCTCTTAGCGTCAGATAGTATGATGGTCAGCAGCTCTGACTTGTTAAGTGTTTGATAACGGGTCCGGAGTTCGCGCGCGAACTTTCGAACCTTGCCGGTAAAATTCCTGCCAGATGTGATGTAGTCAATCACACACTGCATGTGGGATGCGTACTGTCATCCCCAGCCTATCTTTATGGCAAGTTAATGCATTCGTCTTTTGGTCTTATGATCAACCGTTGGTTTTGTTTTACGGTTCGCATCGGCCCAAGCTCTCGCTGCATTATACACACAATAATTGATAGCCCAGAGGTCCGATTCTCCGGAAAAATGTCCACGAAGCTCGTCATCCATTTAAGCCAGATCTTTAGGCTTGAGAGAAACCTTGGTGTTGATGTTTCTCCGGGTCATAAAGGATTGCTTTTCCTCTATTGGATGCCTGCCTGCGGTTGGTCTTAGTGTCGCCTCTCTTTTTCTGTTGCCGTCTTGTTCTAGCTGCGGTAGAGTAGGCGGTCCGTAGCACTCTAGCAAGTCGTGATTCAGTCGCTCCGTCCACCCAAAGGTCGCGAGATCCCGCCGATCCATTGCATTGAATCCATTTTCATTGGCTCCCCCAGGTCTAGATTGGTCGCCATTGTTGGTCGATTCATTGTCGGGAGCCCTGCGCGTTCTATTGTTTTGAACCGCACTTACTACAACTATGTTTGGGTTTGTCATTGCTGTTCCCACGAGAAGTTAGGGAAAGGGGTTCGTCCATACTTGTAGAGCCCCGCATGCAAGGATAAGGCTGCGTACTCTGAGAGGTCGCCTGGTATCCCAGAGTCACCGTTCGAGACGCCTCACCCAGGTGCCATTCAGCTTGTGGCACGATTTTCACACCTCCGCTTGGGGGTTAATTCCTTCGGGACCACCCCTGGACAATTGTCTGCGATTGCCTATTTATTTTTGTAAATATATTCAGCAGAAACTCTTGGTACAGAGACCCTCTATCTCGCGTACTCCGTCATCTTTCCGCCGTCGTTTACCCGATTCCTCCCGTTCTCACTCAACCACCCTCACCGCCAACTCCCCTAGCTATGGGAAAACTGAAACGCTTAACAAAAAGAGAAGGACTCAACCCCATATGGGGGTTTCCATATGACCTCTCTCGATTTCCATTTTTTGGAACAGATCTGAAATTCTTTATAATTCTAGAACGACGAGAATCAGAGTGAAAGATTCTTACTTAAATCTTAAAACGAAGGAGAATCTGAACCCAGAGTTGGAATCCGACAATGTCAGGTTCAAAACCAACTATTGCCTCTTCTCTGTAAACTTAGATTCAACATGAAGCAAGGTTAAAGTGGGAGCGAATGAAAATTAAATGCCATCCTCCCGAAAATTAAATTCTTCAATTTTTGTTTTTGCCAACATTTCTCCGTCGTTTGTACTGTTTGCAACATTTCATATTTTCGTTTGTACCCTCTTAGTTGCCTGGGTACAAAAGAAAATAGGAAATGTATAAACAGTAAAGACAACTTGCCAAGTATTATTTTAGATACAGGATTTTTACTTTACATTTCACATTTTCTTTTCATTCAACAAACTTCCCATTTGAGCAAAATAAAAGTTTTAAATTTATTGCGAGGTTTTCTTTTGCGGATTGATTGATAACTGCAGTATGTAACATTATCCAATTTCGTTTTGAAATCTGCCTTCTAAACCAAACGGGATTCAGAATTAATAATTCATTGAATCTCGATCTGTCGTTATAGAGCCTTTCTTAATACACGGACTCTTTTATTCAACGTCACTGTCAAACCTTTACTGCCTTTTTCCACTTAACGACGAAGGCAATTGTTTGGTTAGTACTTGAACTTTTTTCGTGGAAGGTTGAGCTATTTTGTTAATAAGTCGTAAGTTTTTATTGAACTCAAATTTTTTTATTAACAATTAAAATGTTTTTGGTCATAATATCCACTACTACTCTATTCGTTAAAAAGTTTTCATTTTACATAGTTGAATATACATATCTTCCGTGAAAATTTAAACTATGTTCCTGCAAATACATTCTTTAATTAATAATATAACTATTCCAGTCTTGGTTTACAATTGATCTTTTTGAGGTTGAAAATTCAAATATTTGCTCAGCTGTTAATCTTTTTAGTTTTAAAATTCGACTATTTGGTTAAAAATTTTTTGGTAGAAATAAATTAATTAATGTTAAATTTTTTATTTATAATCTCCATTTAAAAGTTTTTTTTATAAAATATTCTATGTTAAGATGGTAAAAAGATTTAAATGCAAGCCTTCAAATATTAATGGTCAGGTAAGGAGAAATTGCTCACGGAAAAATAAGAGAAAATACAGAAAAGTTTGAAAATGTTCATTAGTGGCGACCTTGATTTACACAGAATTCGTAAAGATGCAATATAGATCCAAGGAATGTAACAGAATTTAAGGACTAAAAATCTCATTTTTATCTAATACGACAACAGATAGAGATAATATTTTTAAATTGGTCCCCTTCATAAAATATATATAATTATACCCTTGACAGATTTATATCTGCTATAATTTGGAAAATTTTGGACAAACAAAAAGAAGAAAAAATCGATCTAAGTCTTTAAAAATCGCACTTATTCTAACGAACTATATAACTTTTTTTTAATCTCTTTTTTCAGTTCAGTAATAATCAGCAAAAAGTAATAAGCTATTGATTCAAAGATATTTTTTTTTTCATTGAGGAAACATAGTTTTTTAAAGCTGGTAAGTTACACTTTCTTTTTGTAATTAATTCTAAGACCTCCTTCATATAGGCTATAACTAATTCGAATTTCTTAGCTGCGCTGGACTTATATTTATTATAATGATATCCCATGTTTTAAGCCAACACAGGAAAATAATTAGATCATTACATTTTTTAAAAATCAACTCAATATATTTGTTAAACATTCATACAGTACAAGTCCGATAACTTTCCAACTTCGGGGCTGTAGGGGCGGCAAAGTCCAGGAATTGCAGACTTATCGGATGCCCTCTCTAGTAGCACGATATTAGGTGCGCGCATGCGTAAATCATGGGCGCAAATCACGAGAAAAATAGAACACGTAGTGCCAACAGTTAGTGTGCGCGCCGTACGTGTGATGACGTTTTAAGGGGAGGGTAACTATTATCGGACGGAAGCTATCGGACTTGTACTGCATATGAAAATATAAATAAGTAAATAAACTTACTCTATGATGGATGAAACTAATGTTTCAATAGAGTTGCATTTGCATAAATTGTCATCGATATAAAAAATTTACTTACAGCCCGTTTCTGACTTTCTATTAACCCGAAGGAAAGACGCTACTGATTCTACATCCCAGTTGCAGCGCCCGCCTTTCAAACAATCGGTACTAGAGAGTCTTTATTATACTCTTACCTTTCGGAATTTTTAGTCTTCAAAAATCCAATACATCTTCCTTTCTGTCTTCTCAACCATAAATAATATATTCTTAATTTTAGAAACGGAAGCCCTAGGTCCTTAAAATCTCTTCGAAAGTCTTTGAACATCACTTCCGCCTCCCTTACTTACGCACCTTCTTTTTTCTGCGACTTACTCTTGCCCTTATTCTTCTCCTGCTCTCCATACATCTTCTTTTCCATGATGACTGTGACCCCTGGCTCTCTTTCTATCTCGTCCCGCCGACAGATCGTCTCTACAACTTTCGCTTTCATCTGCCTCAGCTGGACCTCAATCCCCATCATCTTTATTCTTTATTTCTCCTTCCTTAAATATGTCTGGACCTTTTCTTCCCTTTCCGTAAACTGATCTTCTAACCACAGACACGAGCTTTTCAGGTTCCCTTTCGCACTCAACAGCACCTTCTTATTCTCCCTGGATTTCAGCTGCAGTGTCATTCCTTGAAGTATTTTCCACGAGCTCTTCACTTTCGCCACTACTTTGGTGTGAGCAGCGAGACACCTAAAGATATTTATTACATCATTTTCTCCCTTTATTACTTCCAGAACTCTCACATTCCTTTTCCTTTTTGCTCTCTCTTTACTATCTATCTTCTGTTCTTCATTTGATAGGTGCATTTGCTGACCCCGCCATGTATTATCTATTTCCTATGCCTGGCAGCTTGCCTCCTTTATTTCTTTTTCTCTTATGACCGTTTCTTTTTTCACTTCGAACTGCCCTATTTTTTCCTCCAGCCTCTGAATCACCTCTTTAACTCTCTTCCTGTCAACCTCCCTCTCTGCTCTCTCTTGTACCCTATCTTCTTCCCAATCCTGTTTCCTGTCTTCCAAGAAACGCTCCTGTTGTATACTCTACTCCTCCAACACTCTCCAACACTCTCCAAAGTTCTATCGCTCCATTCTTACTTCTCTCCGCCTGGTTCTTGATTTATTCCATTACGTTTTTTTCAGGGTCCATCTTGCCTGTTTCCTCTCTTTTCTTCTTCTACCTTCTCCTTTTTTGTAAACAGCCCGGCTGAACACTGTTCTCTTACTCCCTTCTACTCACTTCGAAGTTTGTGCACTCCTCTGCTTTACCGTCTCTCTGATAGGAGGATCTGTTATCACTCTCCTTCCGATTGGACCTTCTGGTTCGCAACTTACCTCTTTTTTCACACGTGACAGTCACTTTCCTCGCCTTATCTTCACATTCTCGCACTTCTGAATCCATACTTCTTAATATTACTTATGGAAAGACCAGTCTACGGATCCTTCAGGACTTTAAATCGCGTCCTGCAAGCGCTGAGGTTTAGGGGCAACCATCATAACCACTAGACCGCAGATGTCAGTTTAAAATTAACAATTGTACTTGTCAGCATCCTCCAGATGGTCCTCCTGCATGTCGTTTGTATTCTTCATTATATGTTCGCAGATAGTGTTCCTGGACTGATTTAACGACACCCCCATCGAAAGAGGTCCATGGTAGTCCTAAAGTTGATTCGTACTTCCTTGTTTCAGTGTAAGCTCTTTTTTTTGCTGCATTGTGTGCTTCTAAGTTGACTTGATTATTAGGGTCCGGTTTAATAGCATGAGCCTCTTCAAGCGCGCGAACATATTGGCAACAACGAGCCACACCCAATTGTTGTAATTCACGAAGAGCCAGAGTATACCACTTGTGGTTTTTTGTGTCAAATACGGGGTATATGTTTGAAGGTGGGCTAAACAAACTACGTAGTAGTTTAATCGCATTATGCTCCTCATATGCAAAAATGAAGTCACCTCTTTTTAAGCAACAGTTATTGAAGTCACTCTTTTTAAGTTTCTCCAGTCCGTGACCACTGAATTTTTGAGATTTAAGCAAGGATAGGCAATTTTCTTTATTTATTACCTCGATAGAAGGAAAATGGCTCTGGTTGGATTCAGGAAATAAGTTCTTTAATTCAGTATATTTTGCAGAATAAGGTTTTGGTTGTGAACTTATTAATTCTGTAAGAAGAAATAGAAATCGGTCAATTTTAATATTTATAATACATATAATATCTGCCATGTCATATGCCAGTAAAAAGTTAAGTCAGTTTAAGAAAAGATAGAATTATTATTTTGAATTCTCGAAAAATTTTAATAGACTTTAATCAGAGACTACTTTTTTTGAATCAGACAGGAACTTTATCGTCGGTCAGGAAGGATGAACAGAAATTGACTGATTGAATGATTTGGAGCTAAAAATTTGAAATTTTATAATATTTTCATTAATGTTATTAATATTCAGAAATTGAGTGTTTAAGTTAACTGAAATAATTCGAAATTTATTTATAAACATAGATTCAGTAATACGTCTTTAATAAGTGTTTGTTTTCTGCAGCTAATATTTTAATATTTTTCAAGTCAAAATAAAAGTAATACCAACTTCACAATCTCTTTTGTGTTCAATTCAATGGAGCCAATGTCTTTTGTCTTTAACAAATGATTATCTACAGTATTTCTGTTTATAATGTAACGTCGATGTTTTATTTTTAAGTGATTTCTTTAACTCAATTTGTTTTTAATTATTTTTTTAATGTTATTTTAAATCCCATGAGTGCGTTCTGCAATAATGTCGTCTACTAATTCAAGCGGATAGACATTATATACTAAGATATTTTTAGTTGATTTCAATTTTCTTTTCTAATTTGGATATCACTCTGTTCAACATATCTATCTACTAAACTGCTTATCAAACCAATTTTGTGACTAAATAAATTGTGGGAATAACAGTCAAAGTATCTACCAGACTAAGAAGGTTTTATTGCACTAATTTGTTAATAAATCACCGCTTGGGGTTTTTATAATTTACAAGTCGATATATCGATATATTGTCATCGATATTACGTTTGTATGCAACAGGTGTGAAATCTATTAAGTGTAGAGCTCTTTTTTCAATAACTTGTAAAACCCAACCATACCGTTGATAAAGGTGAATCCAAAATTTATTGTTAACGGGGAAAACAGTAACATTAAAGATCGGTCTGGTAGCTATTAGAATATATTTTTTTTTGTTATTTTTGTTAAGTTATGATTTGAATAAAGTTTTTTTTCAATGCAATCTAAAGCCAAATCTAGTGGAATGTTATCAAACGTGGACACAAGATCTGAATAAACTATTGAATACGCTTTTCGTACATTGATAATTTAAAAACAATTTTAAGTTCCCAACTATTTTTGACGATCGATCTTTGCATTTACCCTATATTTGTACGCAATCCTTTTAAAATTAATGGTCAAAGCGTCGACAATTATGGTTTGGTGATTGTGAATTTATTTCTGTACCTCTACTTGGAGCTGTTTATTCAGATATTGCGAAATAAACTACAAATTTTATTTTCAATATTTACTTTAATATTCGTTTTTTATTTTACATTAAAGTTTTTTCTTAGCCAGCCTGAAAAATGTATATCATTTCAATATATTTATATCATTAACATTCATAATATGCATCATTATTAATACAAAATTATTATATTTTATTATTATATATTAATAAATTGTTATATTTTTTCGATTAAACAACTTTTGTCTTTTAATTTTTTTCGTCTCTTGTGTCGTTTTACCAAAAATTTAATTTTTTTATTTTTAATCTTATTTTTTACTATTCAAATAAACTCCACTCGTCTTATCTAAAAAATGATTAATAACAAATTTATAGATCTTTGTTGGGTTAGCAATTGTTGTTTTTCCATCTTAGTTCGAACTTTGTGCCGTATTTCAAGAAATTAAATTTTTTATGTTGAATGTTATTTTATACGAGTAAAATAAAAACTACGTGCCCCATCCAAGATTATTCATGACTTTGAATGAATTTTCGCTATTTTTTGGAAGAAGAGCTTTTGCCTATTTCTTTTTTTCGTAGCTTGTTTCGTGTGTCCAGCATTTTATTTTTTATTTTTCATGTTGTTTTGTAGATTTGTATTTTTGTAGATCTTTTCAGGGCGCGGAATTTTAGTTACTTAATCTTTTTAATATCTTATAAAGTTTGACACAAAATGAAATATTTTGTTTTTTCATTATTTTTTGTACGATCTAATTTTAAACTTTCATCTTTTCGACAAAATAAAAAAAGTTGTTATAATAATCTTGTAGGGCTTTCAAAAATCAACGTTGTTCTTCTCTTGACATTTTTCATAAGTCATGAGGATAAACTATTTTAGTTTTTGAGTACTATGAACAACCGTTAATAGAATTGTTTAAACTTGAAAAAAATATTTTCAAACATTTTTTAAATGCGCTCACTTTTTGAACTTTCATATAAAATATCTGATTTACGAAATATTTCTTTCTTTTTAGGCCTTAAAAAGTGTGATAAAGCGGAATCCAATCCGATCAATTTTTCGAAAGTTATGGTGCCTATAGGATACAAGATATAGACTACAGGCTACTGAATGCATACTGCATAGTACAGACTACAGACTACAGACAGAAACCTTCCTAAAAATCGTTTTTTCTGACTCAGGGGGTCTCAAAACGTGGAGATTTGATGAGAACCGACAAAATGTACATTAAAAAATATCTTCTCATTAGAATGAGAATGTAACAATCAGTCTCCAACTTAAATTAGGTTTGTGAGCTTTAGGGAGAGCATAAGCATTTCCTACGGTATGCAAATTGATAATTAATAATAATAATTATTATTATTACGCCATTTCCCTTTCGGGATAGGCGTGACTCACTAGGTGGGGGAAGGGAGGAATGTGAGGAAGGGATATACAATTTTTTGATTGATCCAGAATTTTCGTGTTATTTATTTAAATAACACGTTCGTTCCACAACACTATTCCGACCCAGGTTGTTGATCAATCTCTGTAGCAATCACCTCAAGTTAAGATCCTCATAAAGTCGTCAGGTGAGGTTCCTCAACAGGACCCTTCCCCCGAACCAAATTTCTGGCTACGAGCCTGTTCCCCACTTTGATCCATTAGTATCTAACGTGTATCGTTTCAGGCGTCATTCATTCTACTGACACTCTTTTTATTAACTATTTGTCGCCATACTTTTTTATCCTAGCATACTTCTCTAGCTTCTTTTACGTCCACGCATTTTTTATGCAGGCTCTCGTGTTTTTGTGGCTTTTTAGGTCTCTTTTAACTAGGGTCTTATTAACACATTCTAACAATTCTTTCCACGGTCTGCTTCTGGGCACACTGCCATATACTTTACCCTGATACACTTGTTTCGTTAGTCTTTCATTTAGCATTCTCTCAACATGTCCGAACCATCTTAACTGATTTCTTTCCCATGTGTCCACTAGCGTCTCTTTTGCACCACACTCTTTCAGAATTATCTCGTTACTCACTTTGTCCATCAGAGTTTTTCCGCATATTATGCTCAAGAATATAATGTCAATTGCCTTAATGTTACTCTTATCCTTTTTTTGATAAGCCCCTGTCTCCCTACGGTATAGTATAGTCGGTACAAATACAGAACTATGTATTGCCATTTAATACAATATTGTATAGTGCTTTCTCAATCTTTCCTTCGAACGTCATAGTTTTTGTTTTATTTGCGTGAATTTTGAGGCCCATGCTCATCATGCTTGGATTCAGCTTATTCAACATTCTTTGCAAGTCTTCTATTGAATCTGCCATAACAATCTTATAATCTTCGAACGCTGAACAAACGTACCCTTGCTTCTACATTCTTAAATACCTGTCCATGAATAATATAAATAATCATGAAGACATAACGCATCCTTTTCTAACTCCTTAAATAATATCGAAACAGTCACTCAAATTTCCATTTACCGGCATACTCGCTTTGCTGTCCATATATATTGTTTGATAGCTTGCAGAGGCCATCAATTGACTCCATACTCTTTCAGGACTCCCCAAAGTCTACTTCTATCTACCTTGTCAAAAGATTTTTCTAGGTCAAAAATTGCACAGAAAACTTTTTTTCTATTCTCAAACTTTTTTCTGTGATTTGCTTTAATCTAAATATTTAATCCGTACATGACCTTCCTGGCATAAACTCACTTTTCACTTCCCAAATCTTTTCTTCTGTTATTTTCATCACCCTACGAATAAGTATTTTTAAGTATATTTCACTTACGGTACTTCATAAGCTAATCCCTTTGTAATTATTGCAGTCGCTTTTATCTCCTTTTCTTTTGTATATTGGTACGATAATCGCATTTTTCTAATCGTCTGGGACGTCTCCCATCTCGAAACCACACATCACCAGACATTCTTCTTACAACCGTGGTACCACACACTTCGATCGCACATCTAACAATGATATCCCGGAACTTTGTTAATGCGCCCTCTATATCTTTGTTTTTTAGAAGCGTCTCCCATATTGCCTTATCTATGCGTTAGGCTGTTTTATTTTGGAAATATTTTCGCACATGCGGTTTCTGTAGATTCCCAGTTTTGACTCGCGTTTGTTTTCTTGGTTCTCTTTTTTCTCCAACCCCGACCTAAGTTAATTTTGGAGATCAGAAGGTTATGATCAATATTGCATTCAGAACCCCTCATGGCCCTTGTATCTTTCACCAGCTCTCTTAGTCTTTCATCCGCAACAACACAGTCAATCATTTTGTGGCTATTTCCTTTGGACCAGGTGTACATGTGGATCATTTTATGTCTAATCCAAGTATTTGTAATAAGCAGACACCTTTCTAAGCATGAGCCAACTAATTTATCTCCGTTATAGTTTGTTCTTAGATCCCCAAAATTACCTAGAACTCTTTCTGTATCCTGATTTTAAATGCCTACCCATCTATGAATTTCTTCTAGCAGAATTATTCCTTCACCATGATCGCAAATATTTATTGTGTCATGCAACGTGTCCTAGAAGGTGTATTTTGCTTCTCTGGGATCACTATCAACTGGCGCGTAGCGTACTATGATAAATAATCTTCTGATTCCTACTTTCATTCTAGCCCGCAGCTGCCTGCATTGAAAAAAATCTGGGCAAGCAGCTGTCCCACAAAGGAAAATGAAATTGCCCCACGAGTATAAACTATAACTGTATAACTTCGCGCGGAACTCGGCATGATCTCTGAAATGCTGTTTCCCTCCGTCAATCAAAATCAGACCTACTCCTTGCCTACCATATGATTCACTATCTACTCCTGACCTAATTTCAAATTTGCCTTTTAACACCCCGTTTTCTATGTCTCTACGTTGCATCCCTTTTTCTTTGTTTCGGGCACACATAAAATATCTAGTTTCCTTACATGCATAACTTCTCTTAATTATTTCACTTTGAGATCATATACCCCCCTAGAATTCCAAGCACCCAGTCTCGATTCGTCGCCTGAAACTTGACCTTCACATTTACCGTGTGAATGCCTTTTGTCAATTAGAGTTCAAGTCCTTTCAGAGGCTATTTTATTGTTTGTATTAATCATTATTTATATTATACGCTCAACCACCACTTTTATGCAATAAGTTTATTTTGCGAGTTGAAATAATGTCCAAGTGAAGTAGAAATTCGTCATATGGTGGAGATTGTAATTGTAACGTCCGTCCCACCAAACTTCAGTTAATAAGGGAGGGTTGGTTGGGCGGAGGGTGGAGAACTGGAACCGAGAGAGTCGTCTTGGGTTTATGTTTTTATGCTGAAAAACACGCCAGCCCTCTACATCCGGATGAAAATCTCCGCGTTGTCCGTTATTTTTATGTTTAAAATTTCTTTTTTATCACAAAATTATAATAAATTGATGTAAATTACTTATCTTCAAGTAGGTGTCCAGGTTTTCTATTATCTGTTCAATGAAAGACAGTTTTAAAAAGAACAAATATTCCAAATTTAGAATTTTCTACTTGGTTTTCTCCGCATTCTCGTGGTACACGACCGGTACCTATAAAGTCTTTTCGAAACAGGATTCAAAGAACAAAGCGAGCTGAACATGTTAGACTTGGTTCACAATTACATCACAGTTCCTGAGTCCCAAAAAATAATACTACAGAGAATTTAAGAATACTATATTCTTTAAAGTCGTTTCCAGACAACTGAGATTTTCTGAATAAACCGTCTAAAGAGTTTAATTTGATAAAACTTTACGCATTTCTAAATAGACAGGCAAACTTTCCAACAATAAAACAGTTCAATTTTTGAATTTTCGACTAAATGCACAGATGAAATAATTCGTTAATGAAATACATAAATGAATATGTATATATATAAATTTATTTATTTATTTGTGTTTATTTCTTATGGCATAAATCTTAGAAATCTTTCATTTTTCCAATTATATTATTGTAATCATCTCTATTTGCTGCACCTGTTAAGTTACCTTTGTCAGTCTTCACAAAAATTAAAATCTTTGTGATTCTTTTTGAAATTTTCAACTTACTGAACAGATTTTTGTAAATTTATAAATTTAGAAAACATTTCTGTGTTGAAATGTTCTCACAGGCTTATACTGCCCGACATGTCGAAGGCATTTTTGGTTAGAGCTGGATTTTTATTTGATCATTTTGCACGGGGCTGTCCCGGTATACATCATCAGTCACGGACCCATTTTTATAATGCAATTATTGAGTCTATTTTTATAAACAAATTTCAAAAGATTTAAGTTAACTTACAAACTGAAATTCTAAATATTAACCAAATTCATCAAAGTATTTTAAATGCAGTTAATTTTTTATAATTCGTCGGAATTCTTTGGCTTTATACAATTATGATTTTTAGACTATGCTGAAAAAACATGTCTACACGAATTTTTATTTTTTATTTAAAAAGAAAGCAAAGGATTTAGTGATTCTCAAAACCACCAGCTTCAAAAGTATGTAAAGCTGCAGTATACTGCGAATGTTGCCTCTTGATAAAATTTGAAAACTTTCTATCGAATAGTCAGAAGAGTTGATTCTTTTTGTTATTTTCTTAGCCAATCTTTTAGACTTAAAAAAATTAGACCTTAAGAATCACTAACTCCTTTACAAAAATATGTTATATATTTAGTTTAAATTTGTAAAAATTATGTAACTATTTGAAAGTAGTAATGATGCGCTCTTTTAACTTTAGTGCAAGTTTCGAGATCTACTTACAACTATACACTTTGTTCTTCCAACCATACAATTGATTTTTCTTAAAAATTTGAAGATCTTTGAACGAAAAGCATCGAAAATACTGTTTTTTGATCTTAATAAGCAAATGAAAAATTGTCACCGAGAAACGAAGCAATTATAAGTTTAAAAAAATTTGGGCGGCCCTTTTGCATTTTTCAAAATTTTGAATTTTAATTGTCATCACGTGCTTTCTAATAAATAAATCTGCCTGTCGTAAGAATTTAGCAAGACTTTGTTATTAATTGTGCAAATTGTCATTTTGGTTCATATTTAGGCATCCGTTATTTTGTGGATATTTTAAATTAATTTTTATATATTAACTGATTGCGCTCGTATTTTTTGGGAATAATTTTTTTAGTTATTTAAAAAAATATGGAAGTGAGACTAAGAAGAATCCAAAAGAAAAAAAATAAGGAGCACCCGACGGAACATATTAGTACATTTCACTAATGGAACAATTAGTAAAGAAATTATAAATTCATTTTAATTTTGTTTGTGGCCTTGAACACGCATTATATGAAACCTGTTAGTTCCATATGTTGCTATTGTTTTAATTAACTTTTCAATGTTACCCAGCAATCGCACTTCTATATTACTTTTTTCATATTCGAGCTCCTTTTGAAAAATCACGTAAAATTTATTATTATATATTTACCAAAAGATTGAATAAAAGCGGATAAACCCAGGACTAGAGTACTAGCAGCGAACTTCATTTTCTATTGTTGTAGATTCGAACTAATGAATTTACTACGAGATGCTTCCATATATACATTCACACACGGACATATGCCAGGAGGTTATCAATATTCCACGTACCCAAATTAAATTTTTTGACGTTCCCTCTTAAAAAAACAGCTGACGTGGAATATGAAAGACGCCTAGCCGCTCTCTCGCTAAACGTACTAAATTGAAGCCTCGGTTATAACGAATATGTTGTTTCATACATATTATCAATTCTATTTCGTCGTATACCTATATGTCACAGTTTGAACATTGATTCGAGGAAAAAAATGTATTCGCGAAACGCTATCTCTGTCAAGGTTCGAATTATTGTAGATATTACATGTCGGATTGCCGTACACAGCTTTTAATGATAAATTCTTAATTTAATAGCTGAAATAACTAATCTCATTAATGACATATAACTAAAATATTTGGAATAACTAAAATTAATAATGAATTAATTGTACTGTCCGCTAACAATAAAAACCAGGGGTTTACTGAAGTTGCGACTTAAATAAAAGTTGGTATCAAGTAGAACTTGAGCTCCAAAAGATACCTGTGGAGAGCTAATAAGGTTTCTTTATAGTTCACTTGAAAAGAACACGAAGAAGAATTCACAAACAAACCACTTGCAAACTAGGGCTGATAAGTTAGGGATCGATTTACAGTTATCGACCGCTGACTTGAGACGAAACGCTGGAGGACCAAAGGAACCGAATGGAGCCTCTACAAAGTACACTTAAAGACTCCACTGAGCACCCCTTCGGTTCCTTCTTCAAAAACTAAAAAAAAAAACAGCGATTTACCTTTATTCCTGACATCTCTTCTCGCTACCTCAAGGAAACTTCTTAACTGCTCTCACTTGCATCACAGCATTAACTGCTACTAAAAGAAGATGCACTTGAAGCCGCCTTCGGCCCATGTAAATGACAAGTCTTTTATTTTTTAAGTTTTTAACGCTGCAAGAAAAAGTATTGCGATTACTCTGTGAGTTTCTAATGCAAATTTTAACGTGGAATCCGAATTTCAGCAATTCAAAAGTTGATCTTACTGTTTTTTGAGTTTTTAAAGAAGGAACCGAAGGGGGAGTCATAGGGATCTTTAAGCGTATTTTGTAGAGGCTCCTTTCGGTTCCTTCGGTCCGTCAGTGAAAGTTTTTGTCATATGAATATCCCTTTATGTTGACAACTGTTCTACATGCAAATTATATTTATGAAGTCATTATATCTATTTTAGTTGCGGTAATATTTTGTACTTCAATTCTCTTTATTAATTTATTTCCATAAGAATTCCATTAAATGTGTAACAATTTTACTAACTCACTAACAATTTTCTTCAGTGATAATTGCTGTTTGCATCTTCTTTCAAACTTTTTTACCAAATTTGAATTTGACATAAATGCGTAATAGTCGTATTTTCACCTTTGCAATACAATTTCTGAATTTTATATGTATGCGACGATAAATTTGCAACTCTGAAAAAAATGTTTTAGCTGTCCGCGCTAGACGCTTAACTGGATTTCGTTTTTTAAGAAAATATAGCTATGTTACTTAATGATCTAGCTGTTTCAGCTAAATTTTGTCATCTAGAAATTATGTAGATAAATTATCCAGATAATTTCTGGTTGAAAAAAGTATCTCAAAGAGCCTGTGACCTTAAAATTGGAATATTTGGCATGAAAATACATGTGAGTGGATTGTGGAATTTTTTTCTGAAACGTGAACTTCCTCCAGCCATTAGCATGTGTACTGGATAAAGTAAATGGCACTGTGGCTTTTACTGAAAATCTTATAAATTTTGCAGAGGATAATATATTAAAATTATTAAAAAAAGAGAATTACAATTTAAAAATTCTTGAATTTAAAGTACTGAATGGTTGCATCAATTATAATATATTACAATATTATTTGTAGCGGAAAAGCCTGTCTAGGAAGGACAAATGGATGTGGGCGCTGAGAAAAAGGGGCGAACACAAGAAAGAACTATTAAGTGAAATTAACATTAATTTATTGCCAGTTACAGTCTCAGTGAAACCACCAGGCCGTGACAACAGGCTTGTCGTTGTCGTAGCGTCGAAGCCAGGTCTCGGGTGAGGGCCACAGGTCGGCGATGATAAGTTCTCCTCTAGGAGACGATGTAACTAACGAGTAGAGGCCCAGAGTGGGCCACAGGATACGGGGCAAAGGAGTTTGGCCAACATAGCCGAGGAGAAGGGCAACAGTCTCCGGAGGCCCGAAAGCTCTAACTCACACGAAATAGTTTCCCGTGTGGCGAACTAGCCAAGACTGATCAGGGCAGGGTTGCCAGCTAGAGTAATAAAAGGCAGAGTTATGAAAAGACCATCATATATGATCAACATGATTGCTAATGATTGGCTGACAACATACATTATTTCTCTCAGGCAAATACGAATTCATAAATCAGAAAGCACAACAGTTATATGTGCTATCTCTTGAAAAATGATGTGATTTGAGTTTTAGATATGTATCGCAAATTCTCATTGACTGAAATTTAAGTCTCAAAAATCACATTAGTTGTGAAAAAGTCGCAAAATTTGTCGCTCGGCGACTTTTTACATTTCTTCTCGCCGTAAGGTCACTTTAAGTCGCCCAACCTGGCAACCCTGGATTGGGGAACGCGCTGCCGCTCGGGACTTCGGGTCCCCTCGGAGGATTCCGAACTAACTCCTGCGTGGCCCGACAAGCCCGTATTGCAGGACCGTGTCGAGCCAACACGATGGGTAACAATTCTGGTACATATTTTTTGTCGAAGACATAAAATTGGAAGGGTCAGAGATGGCAAGTTAGAAGGGAATGGAGGATGTGTAACGAGGCGAGGTTATTGCAGGAATTAGAGGAAGAAAGGAACTAGAAGCAGGAAGACAATATGCCTGAAAAGATTCTGTAGTCAAAATAGAACAAATGATGTAAAATAAAGGGGGTAGATAGAGTAAGGTGGATACTGAGCGGTTGTGGACAAGGGGGGAAATGAATCAAAAGCTTCGAAGAGAAAAGGGAAGAGAGAATCCATGGGAGAGGAAAAAACCAAAATCGAGACCAAAATTGATACAAGAGAAATACGTGTAAGAAAAACTAGTGCTTCGTGACTTAGAAACTCATGAACGGAAATGGTAAGAGGAAATGTAAGCCCTGAAAGTTCTTGCGTACTTTTAAGTTAATTTGTAAGGGTTAGTGACCCATAAGAAGACTAAGCAAATAAATTATCAGTTATGTCAAGTTAACCATAAAGCATAATGGTACAGTGAAATCGGCAAAAAAGATGTAAGGGAAACGGAGCCCTGAAACCCGTAAAAGGGAGAGTAATAAAGTACAGTAAATGTTTAAATTAACTAGGTCGAATTTAGATTTTAAATTCAACTAAATTTTCTTTAAATTTAAAATCGAACTTGAATTTATTTAATTTTAAAATGTAGCTCAACACCATTTAAATTTTGAAATTTAACAAAATTTTATTTACATTTAAGATTTAACTAAATTTTCACTAAAATTCTAAAATAAAGGAATTTCTTTATATTTATTTATTTAGTATCTTGAAAATTTCTTTTTTAAGAGAAAGCAAAAAAAGCAATAATTTCAGCAGAATAATTTGAATACTTCAGTGTTTTCAATATTTTTTGCGTGCGGAGCCAGTCGACCAATTCCGCTAGACCTGGATGTTGAAGGCAAGTGCGAGAAACAATGAATCAGAAAAATCAACGCAATAGCACGTTTTTTTGCTTTCAATTTTCGTCCCCCCCCCCCACAATAGCCAATCGGACATGCGCTCTGCGATCTGCTATATCCTTTCCTCGGGCGAAAAGTGTGCGAAAAGGAGATAGCAGATCATAGAGCCTATGCCCGACTGGCTATAGTGCTGTATTGCTATGTTTACACTTCACTTCGTTGCTACACTATTTTACTACCCCGTTTTAGAATTTCACGTTTTTTTTCGAAAACCCCAGAGACTTATTTAATTTCCTGTCACCGCGAACCCATTCCTGTATCTAGACCATTTTTAAAGTGAATGTTCAAAACAGAATTATCAAATGACTTATAGATTACTTCATAGATTTCGCCATTTTTGTCGACCTTGCTCCAACAGCCATAATGAAACAGTAAAATTTTAGAAGATTTCACTAATGGAATAATTAGTGAAGAAATTGTAAGTTCATTTTACTGAAGTCCATTATTTGAAATATTGAGTAGTTTGTCATCTCGACAAGTGATTTTTTCTTTCGATTCTTTTATTTTTAAAAATGTTTGTCTTAAACACGCGTCAAATGACACGAGTTAACGCTATCTCGGCCCAGGTTTCAATTATTGTATATATTGTACATCAGATTGCGGTACACAGCTTTTAATTCTTAATTTTTTAACATACACATGAATTGTGATATGTAAAAATAAATATAAAAGTGTAAAAAGATCAAAAGAATGTTTTGTTTTATGTGAAATCGGGAGTCAATGTGAAAAAGGATAAAAATATACCCTAGCGGACTCCGGTTGCGAGCACAGTTTGTCAAATAAAATGTTACGACCACTTGGTTACGATCCCCAAGGTCAAAGCAAAGTTCACATTCATCACATACTGATTCAGCCTTAGCGACCTGAAAAACCCCTTGGGAAATGTTTTTTGTTAACGCTAAGAATTGATCACACTTATCCGACCTGAGCGGTCGGGACCTTTAAACGGCCGCCACGTCAGGGTCAAGTTCAAAGTTTAGACTTTCATCAACGCGTGATACTTACATAAGTTTGTTTGCTATAGAATATTTTCCAATAATGCTGTTCTTAGAGCCATCAAAAATTGTTAGAGTTGAAATGACTCAAGGTCAAGACTAAGGTCACCGTCAGTTTCCTTGTTAAACGGTCCTACGGGAATGACCTTGAACTTTGTGAAAAATAGCTCACTTAAGAACATACAGGCCTGTTCCGCTACTTTTGTGACATCCTGTGTAATTGCTTAATCATTAGAGAAGACCTTAATAGTTAATTACAAACAAAATAATTTAATTAACTAGAATTTCTTTTTTCTCTAACAGCTTTTAAATTTGATTGAAATTTTAAAAAGCTGTAGTTCCTTCTTGAAACTTCTTTTCGTGTCATGTTTCGTTTAGCTGAAATTTTGGAATTTTGGAGTTTTTTAATGGTACTTTCGACAAATAAGACCAAAATATCAACTCATAAAAAAATAGTTAACTGAAAAATTACAGGTCTTTTGAAAAGTTGACATTCTGTTTCTAAATTTTTTTACTTATCTGCCGTCGTTTGCAAACGATAATTTCAACAAATGGGTCAAAAATTCTAATTTCAAGCCAAACGCTTGTCTTAAAATTAAGATTTTCGACTTATTAATTTTCGGCTCGTAAATAAAAAAAACTATTCATATCAAAATTCTTTAAATCAAATAAGCTTTTCTTTTACAATTAAGCACACATTTGTTTGATTTAAAGATATATTTTTTCAAACAAAGAAACTTCCTGGGTGCAGGATTATAAGCTTTTCTTCATAAAGGAGCAAAAGTTTCACCATTCATTAACAAGAAAAACATTATATTCTGACATTATTATTTACAAAATAAAGTTATAAAGAGAAAGTTTCAAAACTTAAAAAGTTTGTTTAGACCTAGGGTTTACCACAAAATGGCAATTTCTCTCTTTTATTATCAGTATTAGGAACATATATACTTTAAGTTAACCAAATATTTTGTGTCCGTTTCCGCATTTAATCCTCCAAATGAAATTTTTCATTATTTCCACTGTTCTTATACTTAGTGTAGGCAAATTTGACCAAATCTAACAAAAAATCAAATGTCTGCATCAGATCTTTGAAAAACATTTATTTTACTGTCTTTTATTACACCAACAACATGAACCCGTCAAATAGGCTACAATTCATATTATGTCAATTATAAATATTTAGACTAACTTATTATTAATTCTTCTCACATAATTAATAAGCTTAAACTATGACTGTGTGTAGCATACTATTTTAAGGAAATTGTTTTCTCAATCCAACGGTGTACATTTTTCTCCAAATTCTATATAATGAATAACAACCCGATGCTTGAACCAGCTACAACTTACTAAAAACGTATACTACTAGGCAGTCTGATAAGTACCTGAAAATTCTAAGAGATGGCATTAGTATTCACTAATATGAACCATTTTCGTCGAGCTTGATCCTTTAAATGACGCCTGTCAAAACTTTAGCCGTTTATGTTTACGCATTTACAAGTTACAGCACTGAGAAGCGACTAACCTCCGAGTTTTTTTTAATATGGAAAAATCTGAGTTTCGAGTTTTGATCAAACACTACTATCTTCGCAAGAAAACGATATCCGAGACCAAGGCCCAGCTGGATAAGTATTACCCGGACTCTGCACCGTCGATTGGAACGATTCATAAGTGGTTTACCGAGTTTCGTTGTGGTCGTACGAGCCCAGTTGATGCTGAACGATCTGGGCGCCCAAAAGAGGTCACTACACCAAAAACGAATTCGTGTGACAACTTCCCAGCAGAATTCGGCATTATTTTCGCGTAAGCCGATCGAGTTTTTGCGCCGATTCATAACCATGAATGAAACCTGGATCCACTACTACACTCCTGAGTCAACGCAACAGGCAAAACAGTGGGTTCCACCGGGCCAAAGTGCTCTGAAGCAGCCTAAAACGCAACAATGGGTCGGAAAGGTTATGGCCTCCGAATTTTAGGATGCACGTGGCATAATATCTTGAAAAAGGTAAAACCATAACCGGAGCATACTATTCATCATTATTGGACCGATTGAAAATCGAAATCGCCGAAAAACGACCGCATTTGAAGAAGA
>NC_046657.1:34628390-34635200 GCF_010883055.1 Belonocnema kinseyi
GAGCTCATAGCTGAAACTGAGGCGTATTTTGGAGACCTTCCGATCGAGTACTTTTCGGACGGTATCAAAAAGTTAGAAAATCGTTGGACTCTCTGTATCGACATAAAAGGAGAGTATGTTAAAAAATAAAACCGACTTTGGACAAAAAAACGTCTCCGTGTTTCATTTTTCGCGGACTTATCAGACTGCCTAGTATCATAATTGGATATGTGAAGGAAAATGATATTAAACTCCTTTGTCTTTTGTGTGGCCAACCACGCTTATATGCCTTATTTAATATAGAAAATCGCCAGTGGTACATTCTCTTTCTTGGTGAAATTCCGAAATTGGGTGTGAGTTTTTGTTAGAAATTGGTTCGCGCGCATGATGAAGCCTATGCTCTTTAATAAGCATGTATATTGAATGTTGCGGTGGCAGCGTTTATGGACATAAGTGGATGCCTTTAATAACACTCCCACAGAATCGATATTCAGTTTTGATGACAAACATATTTTAAGTACCACTTTTAATATAGGATGCCTTATATGCAATTCTACGAGATTATCAATTGTTCAATTAATAGTTGCAACGTGAGATCGAAAGTAAAAATGGGTTTTCACACCGAGGAGTTTTATCCTCTAACCTCTGGTGAATAACCTTTCGTGATTTGATTCGTAAGTTAGATGAATCAGTTTTTATGTACAATAGCGAAAATTAAAACGAAAATGAAAGATAAAATATTTGTTGGCCGCCAGGCGCGCATGCGCCAACCAGATTACGCAATAATTATTCAAAGGGGCGATGGTAGAGGGGGTCGATTAGTCGTAAAATAAAATCAGTTCACCATAATACTAAATTTGACCTGAATTTAGATCTTACTCGTAAATAATAAAAAAAAAACAGCAAGCCAAATTAATAATCACATTTTGATGAAATTTATTTTACAAGGTGTCCCTATTCGCTAACAATTTTACGAAGAGGGCAATTTTCCCGCGAATTTACACGATCTCTAAATGTAGAAAATATTGGGTGCTCGATCGAACGGCCGATTCGACAAGGCCTAACTTAATCGGTACTTTACAGTAATGATCATGGTATTTTACATAACCTAGAAATACGGAGGACAACATTATTACACGAGGCTAAGTCTTCGATAGATACAAAATAAGAAATTGTTAAAATTCGGCCAGCAATCTTACATTACACTCAGAATTACTATTATTTACGGCCATATTTGCTTCGTGAAAGCGATAGCTGTGATAAGAAGATCAAGAGCCAAACAGCGATAATTTTATTAACTAAGTCTAGAACCGGAAAATGGAAATTGGCCCGGGTCTGACCGGCTCACAAAATTCATGTGAGCTAAGTAGTTAGTAATATTAATAGTAGAGCACATTGTACACCGCTTTCTGCCGAAAGAAAATTAAGCGACAAAGAAACCAAGCTAAAGCGAAAACAATCAGAGTGCTGACAAAAGAGAATACAATTTAACCGATTCTTTCATCTTGGGCAATTACTGAAACGGGTAGCTTAAGGAAAATTACCATTCCTGGAGACCCGGGAGGCTTCTCATGCTCAGAAAATCTCTTAAATCGGTACTCGCGCTAAAGTAAAAATCAAAATCCGAACATGAGGATTCGCAACGTGGTTACAAAAACAACCAAATTTACACAGACTCTAATTCGTTAATTTTTAATGCGGTACTTCGATAGCAAAAGAAAAAAATTAAAGTTAGCAATCGCGACTGACTCTCGGCTCGTGGCTGCCGAACGAAAGAGAACATGGCGTCTTGGTTTTCGAGCTCGTAGTCTCGTCTTCTTTTGGCGAGTTTTCCGGCACGTCGCTGATTGGCTGCTTGCTCGGCACTGTCCTGGGATTGGTTGGTTCGAATCTCGATCCGCTCTTTCCGCTCGTGGTGCCGGTTTGAGCGAAGGATGCAGAGGTGGCTTAACATGTGCACTGTAACTAATAGAAAAAAATATCTACAGCGCAGATAGCAAGTAGATCCCAGTTCTCTGAAGGCCTTACAGAGATCTAAAATTCCTCGTTGTCCCTCGTTGAGAATATCTATAAGGTAAGGTCATAAATAATAATTTTAAAAAATTGAACGAGTTAATCTTAAATTTAAAAATAATCCTAAATATGCCCTTGAAGTACCGTGCCACGTGTCGAGAGAACAGATTTCGCCTCAAAAATAAAATAATAAATAAAATCAATTCATTTAAAATTTTCTCTTGTTACAAAGGGTATGTGAACAAACTTGTTATTCTGGTAACAGGAAAAGATGAGGGGACCTTAGTCGAACTTATGCTTAATAATCTCAACATTTTTGAGGATGGGTGCAACGACCGTTGCCTATCTGTTAACCCAAATCAAACTGAAATATTGGTTTTTACGAGGCGCCATAAAATATCTCATCTCGTGAATCTTAATTTCTATGGCAAGAACATCGACTTTTCCACATTATCCAAGGAATTATGAGTCACTTTTGACCTTTAACTAACCTGGAAACTGCATATTGATTCGATAGTATGAAGGTCAAATCAGTCTTTTGGGCTTGCAGAGGCGCATTGGAAAAAAATTATCGACTTAGACCCAAGGTAATTTACTGGTTATACAGGTTATACACTGAAATAATTCGACCGCTTATAAATCATGCCTCATTGATCTGCGTGCTAAGAATTAGTTCGATTAGTCCCAGGAAACAACTAAAAAGCATACAAAGGGTGATTTGTCTGGAAATTACTGGATCAATGAAAACAGCCACAACAGCGGCATTGGAGTCGATCTTAGGTACGCCACCGGTGCACCTTCTAATTACGTAGAAGGATGCAAGGCAGGGACTGAGAAGTGCCGCTTTCCTTGGTTTGCATGATTCAAGAAAGAGACTATTGTCGGGGGATAATATACTTTGCATGATCTGTTAAAAATCTTGAAAGAATATTCGTTAGTACGAAAATTCTCTACCATATTTCAAGCTGAAATTGTGTTCACTAAAACCTGTATAGAGGAGAATCGTAAACGTGGGTTTGTTGACCACCACATTTACACATGCACCATTTGTCTAACTGCTTTAAGATCTCTCCAATCGAAATATTTTACATCCAGACCTATCTGGAATTGCCTAAAGGAGCTTCTTCAAGTGTCCGCTAGAAACTCCGACAACTTGATCTGGGTTCCTGGAGATGAGAAGATTGAAGGTAAGGAGAAAGCTTGCAAATAGTATTCCTTTGTCTAAGCATGTCACTGGAAAGTAGTTCTTGGATAAACATGCGAAGTATTAGAAAACGTCTAAAGATATGGCGTACTAATCTTAGGGTCGAAAGTAACTGCCAGCCGCATTCGAATTCCACATTCATAGCGTGGAGTCAGGCGTGGACGTTGCATGCCACACGATGCATTCGGTGTTCGTCAGTGTTCCTTTTAGCATAGTGTTTAAAAATTATTGAATATGTTAATTCTAAAGCATAAAAATATCTCCTAAAAAGTAAATAAGCATTACGTTTAACTACGTTGCTTACTGTGATAATCAAAGCAAAGAAACTGTGCAAAAACGCCGGAAGAATAAATTTACGTGGAAGATAAAAGAAGATTTCAGGAAGAAGCAATCATGCTTCTATTATAGCAATTATTATATCTTGTACCACAATGGATGCCCCGACGTTTTGTTTTGGTTTCTTCTTTTCTGGCTCAGTTTGCCTCTCTCAAGAAAATACAGTGAATAACAAAACTTGTATGGATTGAAACTATATTTTTTTGAATTTCTTCATTATTAAAACAATTTTGTAATTGTTTCGGTATGGATATATTTTTCTAAACTTTACAGTATCGATATTTTTTGAAATTTTTACAAAATCGTAGGAAAAATACTAATCATTTTAAAAGATATTTAAAAGTTTTAAATGAATGATAAAAAATTATTGGAAAATGGTTAGGAATTTTGTAAAAAAAATATCGCTTTTGGCGAATTCCAAAATTTTTTTAGCAGTTTTTCAATGATTTTGAAAGGTTCCATGGGAGTTACCAAATTTCTAAAGAAACATTTTTGAGTAGATTTTAGGAGATACTTAGAAGCTTTAAACGGAATGAAAAATAATTATAAGCATATTACCAACGATATTGTCTCTGTAAGGGTGGAAAAGGCAAACCCGCTTTTATTGTTCAAGTAAAATCCTTTGGAATCAATTAATGCACTTTTAATTCAAAAAAATTCCTTCTCTGTGTGACGCGTGAACTCAATTACTCGTTACGGTAGGAGATGAAATTTCCCTGTCCAGACAGAAGTTGAGTTCGGATTAATTAACAAAATAGTTGAATCTGCCATGAAATACGATTCACTTTCAATCTAACAATTGTCTTTTTATTAAAATTATACGTAATTTCTGTTGAAAAAGATACATTTTTAAAGCAAAAAAAATTAATGTTTTGACCAACTTCAAGAAATTTATTGTTCTATTAAATTTTTGTTTTAATTTTTACATTTTTTCATTTCTCTACCTAAGCAGAAATTGTAGTTAGACCTACCTATGGTGAGGATAAGGCAATTAATACTAGGAGGTTGCCCGCTATTCCTGGGCACGTTATGAGTCACCATGCCCTGGATAAACATTCAGCCTTCAGTTCTATCTTTTTCGTTTTCAAATTCGACTATTTGGTTAAAAATTCATCTTTAATATTAGAAAGCTAATATTTTTTGGTCGAAGTAACTAAATGAATGTTACATTTCTTAATTCAAATAAAAATTTTTTATTCAGTTTATAAAATATTCTATGTTGAGGGTATAACAAAATAAAAAAGGCGGTCTTTAAATTTTAATGGACAAGGGGAAAAATTGCTCAGGGAAAAATCAGGGAAAATACAATGAAGTTTAAAAATCAACTTTTGTGGTCACCCCGAGAGCAATAAAATTCAAGAAGGTGTAATATAATTCAAAAGGATTCAATAGAATTTCAGAAAATGGAATCAAAATTTGCTTTGGACAAAATATCTTTTTTTTTAACATTTATATAGTAAAGGAAACCGTGATTATAATGCCAAACCTTGAATATTAATTTACTAACATAAAACATGATTACATTTTGCTATTACAATAGTCTTCCAATATGATAATAAATTTAATATTCTTATAAGTCAATAAACTGTCTCCATTAATGGATAAACTAGATACTACACCCCAGTAGCTAAGCCTGTCTGTCAACATATCAGAACTAGTATTAAACTTAGTGGTTTTAGAAATTTGGTTTTAAAATTGAAATTTTGTCAAATATAATTATATCAAATTTTAGTTAGCTGAAAAAATTACCTGATATAATTTTATGAAAGTTAAAAAAAGAGTTGATGAAAGTCGGTTAATATCTTTAATCTCAGTTGAGAGTTCTTGTAATTTTGCATTCACTTAAAAATTTACTTTATTACTGCAAATATTAACCAATTCTTATAAAGTTGTTTTAATTTTCTTGAAATTACAACAGGAAATTGATTCAGCTAACTAAAATTTAATTGAGCCATGCCTGTATAATTTTAGTTGTTGGAAAAGGCTTTTATATGATAATAATTTATTTAAAGAAAGTTACAGTGTCCTTCTGATGGTCCTGCTGTGAACATTTTGTAAGCTCTATTATATTCTTGATGGTAGTATTCCTTGACTGATTTAACGACCCCTCCCGCGATGGAATATGCTGGTACTCCTAAAGTTGCTTCGTACTTTCTTGTTTCAGTGTAAGCTCTATTTCTTGCTGCATTATGTGCTTCAAGGTTAACTTGATTGCGAGGGTTGTGTTTAGCAGCATAAGCCTCTTCAAGTGCGCGAACATATGGCAAACAACGACCCACACCTAATTGCTGTATTTCACCAAGAGACAGAGTATACCACTTCTGATTTTTTATGTCAAATACAGGATATATGTTTAATGGTTGGCGAAACAAAGCACTTAGTAGTTGCATCTGATTAGAATACTCATATGCAAAGATGAAGTCACCTCTTTTCAAACAATTTCCGGCTGGCTGAAGTAGTGGATGACCATTGAGTTCTCCGAAGTTACGTAAGGTCCGAACACTCGCTGAATTTATTATCTCGATAGGAGGAAAATGGCCATCCTTGGACTGAGGAAATAAGTTCTCTAATTTAGTATGCTCTGCGCGTTCAGGTTTTGGTTGTAAACTTATTAATCCTGCAAGAAGAAATAGAAATATGTTAATTTAAATAAATATAATGTATATAATATAAATCATATCATATTCCGCTCATTTAAAATGTTTTGAACTTAATGCAGCTTTTGCAAAACTTACACTTAGTGTAAGTACAGTATAACTCGTGGAAAATTATATTAGATTCATTAAATACAGAAAAGGATACAAAAAAATCCGCCCGTCTCGCGAACACATTCTCATTGCGTGCTCCGCGCGCGACTTGCTTTGCTCGCAAGCTTGAGCGCGCCTAGGTAAATATCCGTTAAAAACCAGAGATCGAAAATTAGGACGATTACATTACAGTCTCATGAATGAGAATGTAATATAGTCAATCCTGGATTTAATCTCAATTTTAGGGTCTCGAAACTATTTTTTCCCTCCTGTTTTCCTCTTCCTTGTTTCACTCTCTGTCTTCTGACATCTGAGTGAGGGCCGCACATCCCCCGAAGCACCTCTCAACCATCACCGCCAGGCTGCTTCAATTCTCGGAAACACTAAATCTAGAAACGCTAAATCTAGATTCGACTCTATTTCAATACCTTGAAGTACCAGGTGTATACATATGAAACCGGTATTGCCATTTAGCGGCCAGTAGGCACACTTGTAGGCACTGTCGGAACTTACCATTTGTGCTAATTGGCG
>NC_046657.1:34635300-34661856 GCF_010883055.1 Belonocnema kinseyi
GCGCATACTTTGAATAAAATATTTGTTATCATTCTCTTGAAATAAATGTGTTTTTTTCTTGAAAAAATACCGGTTTCATATGTATACACCTGGTATATATCTTTCTGTTACTGGAAATAACAAAAAGTGTGAATAATATTTGTGAAATCCTGTGCTTCTTTTTAAAGAAACGCCTATAATGGCGCTTCCGGAAAGTTTCATAATTGAAAAACAGAGTTTATAATCAAAAAAATTGGTGAAAGAATATATTTGATCAAGTGCTTTGAAAGTAGTAACACCAAAATAAATTACGTTTGGAAGATGAGCGAACAAACAGTGGTAATTATGCAGGAGTTCTGTTATCTAGGTTTTGGGACCCGGCTCCAACATCTTTAATGAAATGGCAACATTTTAGTACATTTCACTAATGGAATTATTTAGTAGAACAATTAATAACTTAATTTTACTGAAGTCAATTATTGAAAATATTCACTTGTTTATTATCCCAATAAGTGATTTAACTCTCGATTCTTTTAATATAAAAATGGTAGACTCGAACACACATCAAGTGACACTTGTTATTTCCAGATGTTGACATTATTGCAATAAACTTGATAATGTTACCCAGATAATCGCGCTTCTATATTAATTGTTTTTTCGTTATTATTTCTATTACAAATTTACTTGAAATTTATAATAATAATTATTATTATTATATATTTACCAATATAATGAAGGAAAACGAATAAACTGAAGAATAGAGTATCAGCGGTGAACTTCATTTTTTGTAGACTCGAACTAATTAATTGAATTGACCACGTAGCCAACTTTTATTCTTTGGCGCCCCCTATTAGATTCCCCACAAAAAAACTGTCAACGTGGAATATGGAAGGCGCCTAGTCACTCTCTCGCTACACCTTCTAAATTAAAACTAATGGAAACTACATAAATGAGAAAATGTTTTTAATGCAGATTTTCTATTGTGTTTTATCGTATAATTATATGTCAGAGTTTAAACATTTAATCGAGAAAGAAATCTTATATTTGTCCAGTGTTATCTCTGCCAAGGTTTTAAACATTGTAGATATTAAACGTCGTGTTGCGTTATACAGCTTTTAATTTTTAATTTCTTGATATACACACCACTAAATATAAAGAAGGGAATATAAATTTTTGAAAAGATCAATAGAATTTGGAGTTTAATTTGAAACTGTAAGTCAATGTGAAAAAGGATATAAATATGCCTTAGCGGACCCCGGTCACCGTAGGCACTATGTAGTAACTTTACGTTCATGCATTTTTTAACTCAATCCTAAGGCATTTTTAATTATCCATGATTTGAATGTTTTTAGAGTTCACACTAATTTAAAAATATGATCTAGAGTTAAATCGTAGATAGGCCTTAACTTTCGGCTCTTTTGCTTACAATCTCGGTCAGGGATACGACTCAAAAGTTTCGTGATTCAACATTTACGTTCTTCAAAATTTATTCGACCGTTCGACGCCACCTAGAAACTTTGCGCAAAAGAAGTTGTATATGAATTTTTCTAACATTCGGCCAATTCTTGAAAGATACTTGGTCTCCAAGCATAAACAAAAATTACGATTACACAAGCACCCAGTTGTCAATAACAAACAAAACAATTTAATTGACTCGGTGTCCGTGTTCATCTAACAGGTCTTAAATTTCTAATCACGTTAACAACAGGATTCTTTTCAATTTAATTAGAATACTCTTTTTTGCCTTTTTAAGACACTTCTTACGAGTTTAATCGACGTTTCATTTTACAAATTTAATAGAATCTTCCTTCACATGAAAATTTTGAACATTCTCATCATCTAAACTATAATTTTCGAGCCACCCTTTGATACAGTATTAGTTTTAATAAACACAATGAATCCTATTTCGCATTTAATTGTACTACTACGGTTTGTATCGTAACGATCTATTGCTTGCTTTTAATCAACCTCAATCGCCTCTCGAATCTCATTTCTAATTCTTGTATGACTTTGGATGGTTGGGCGGAAAATTCTAATACTCTCACAATCCGAGATGATGAAAAAGTAGTAGAGAAAAAGTAACCAAGAAATTTTTTCAAATCCAATAAACCTTTCTTTCATAACACAAATTTATTTGATTCGAAGATTTTTTTAAAATGAAAAACTTTTTGCGTGCACTATTATTAGCTTTTCTTCCAAAAAAAGGACAAATTTTCATAAGTCAGTGAACAAAAAATAATTATATTTTTGCATTATTATATTACAGAAGTAACAAAAGATCAAATTTAAATCGATTCCGCGTGAGAGATTCACCACAACAAACATTAACATTCCCGGTGAGAAGCCTCACATTAAAAGGTATTAGAAATTTTGAATCCCTAAGAATGCCATTTCTGTCCTTTGTTTTTTAATCCTCATTAGGCAGCGAATATAATAAGATTCCAATCCCTTTTAAAGCCGATCGGAGCTGCCAACGTAACCTCCAATAAATTAAACACACAATTTTTGTTTGAAGTATTAAAACGCGCTCATAAAGTATGAAATTCGCAAAATCTAGTAGGATTATATACAAGCATATATCTCCTTATCGTAAAATGTTTGCACACAGTTGGAAAAAATCAACTTTTGTCAGAAATTCTGCATATTCTTAAATTTTCAACCGATCAAAATCATTTTTAGCTTACAATCTACTATAAAAGAGCACTGTTACTTTTTCTGATATTTGCAAAATAATCTTATAAAATTAGCTAGAATGCAGAACTTTTTTAGTACTGACTTCAGGACTCTACACACCGACTAATTTTTGAATTATTTTTTGATTTCGGGGTCGAAACAATAATATAATGATGCTCACCATTGATGAAAGATGTATAAAGTAAAATCTCAACGATTGGGCCCACCTCAGACCCAAGATATCCCAAACTGGACCAAAATGGCCCCAAATGCTAATTAATCTACATTTTCGCCCTTTCTATTTCACGATTAAGTTAAGAAATGTATAATCAATAAAAAATAATTATTGACATTATCTGTACATCTAGTTTGATGTTTCTCTAGGCTTCTAATTTTCAGCTGTCACAAATATAATGATATTTTCCAGCGATAAGAGATGAGCGGAGGGAAATCTACAACAATTAGACCTTTCCTTCACTCAAAATGATCCAAAATGATAAAAAATGTTGCGAAATAACCCAAAATGCAAAGCTAATTTTCTAAGGTTATTTTGCAAATACTAAAAAAGTAGCAGTGCTATCTTATAGTACAATTCCTTAAGAAGATTTTAAGCTAAAAATGATTAGGATCGGTTGAAAATTGAAGAGTAGATAGAATTTCCAAAAAAGTTAACTTTTTATCCTACTTTGCGCCAGCGTTATCTATCGTCGTTTAACTTCATTAATTTGAAAAGAAATGGCGATTTCCATCTGCCAGTTGCTCTTTCTACATGTTTTGTCGAAATTTACTTACTTCAGCGAGACGCAGTGGACGAGATCAGATTTATTCTCCTGACCTGGGTGAAACTTTTTTTTCTGTGTTGTTTTAGATCTTATGCCCCAATTTATATCACAGATTCACTCATACTTTGCCGTTTTTTCATTGCTGCTAAGGACGCCCTACAAACGACAGCTTTTATTCCATCGCAGCATAAAATTTCGCCAAATAGCATGTAAACGTTAACAGCGGAAAATTTTGAATGCAACAAAATTTAAGTTTAGTTTGTTCTGTAACGACAAAATGAAGTTTCAAAGAAAAAATTTCAAAAATTCAAGAATTTGTTTACCCTTAGGGCTTTGCCACAAAATCGAAATTTTTATTTCTTATGGTCAGTAATAGAAACAGATTTACTTTAAGTTAGCCAAACATTTTGCTTGCGTTTCGGCAATTAATCCTCCTAATAGAATTTGCTACTGATGACACTGTTCTTACACTTATCACTAGTGTAGATTTTGGACCAATCTCTAATCTCGTTATTTTATATGAATCGAATGAAATCTAACAAATAAATAAAGATTCACTCAAAAATAGGATGTTTTTAGCCCTTTCTTTTGGACATCGCTGGCAAGACTTCACTTTACGGTTACGACGTAAGAGCAAAAGTAAAAATAGGTTTTCCGCAATAAGTAGTTTTATCATCCGCCCTGTAGACATAACTCATTGATAATTTGATCGTAGGTTAGATGAATTAGTTTTTAGAAACAAGGGTGCTAAGAACCAGTCTGTTTAGTGCCAGAAAACAACTAAAGAACCTACAAAGGGCCTTTTGTCTACAAATTACTAGATCAATGAAAAGAACTACCATAACTACATTGGAGTCCTTCTTAGGTATGCCACTGCTGCACCTTCTAATTAGGTAGATGGATGCGGCGGAGGCATACAGTCTTTCTTTGTTGGCGGGTCGTCGAAATGCGGCTTTACTTAGTCTGCATCATAGAGTAAAGATCGTATTGTCGGAGGATGAAATACTTTGAATGCTCTGTGATAAAATTTTGAAAAAATACTAGTTCGTAAAGCCCTTTAAGATGTTCTTTCTAAAAAGGAAGAGCTGGAAGATAAACAGAGAAGCTCAAATCGTGGCCAATAAATCCTGCTAAGAGGAGATTCGTAAACGTGGATGTGTTGACCAGCACATTTACATATGGACCCATAGTAAAGGTGCTTTATGCGCTTTCAAATCGGAAGAGTGTACATGTAGACATAACTGGACTTGTCTACGATAGCTTTTTTAAGTGTCTGGTGAAAACTAGGTCAAGTTGATCTGGATTCCTGGACATGAGAACATTGAAGGTAATGATAAAGCTTGAAAATAGTATTTCTTCATCTAAGCATATCACTTAAAAGTAGTCTTAGGGTCAAAAGTAACTGCCCGCTGCATTCGAATTCCAAATTCATAGCGGGGAGTTGATTCCATAGCACAACAATATCTCTCTAAAAGGAAACAGACATTACGTTTGCCTACGTTATTCACTGAGAGGATTAAAGCGAAGAAATTTCACAAAAACCACCGCAGAAATGAATTCACGTGCGAGACAAAACAAGATTTCGGGAAAAAGCATGATTCATTTCGTTAGACGTAAGTTATTATCACTAGTTATACAAATTATTATATCTTGCATCATAATGGATGCCCTGACGCTTCGTCATTGTCTCTTCTCCTCAGGCTTACTTTGTCTCTTTCAAGCCCAATGAATAACGTTCTAGAATTTCCAAATGTATACGATTAAAAAGTGTTAAAATATTGAAACAATAAAGTAAATAAAATACTTTCATTTACTGGAAATATTTTTATTCAATTTATTTATTATAAAAAAAAATTTTATACGATTTTGTATAACATGAGAGTACCAAATTGATTAAAGTGTACATCAACAATTTCTACAAAATTCATAGAAAAATTAAAAAATTATTTTTTATTTAAATAACATGAATTGTAAGAGAAAAATGAAAATCATTTCAAAACCTTGAGAATTATTTTTTTAAGCTTCGAAAACAAATGAAAAAGAAGCTTTTTAGCAAGTTTGACAAGTTTTAAGAGATTAAAACAATTTTCTCTTCATTTCTGCAAAATTACGATATTAAAAATACAATTTTGGTAACTGAGAGATATGTAGTAGTTTTTCAAAGATTCTAAAATAATTTAATACCTCCAAAGGTTTCAGAGAATTCAGAACAAAATGCGGTTCTTCATTTTAAGGATTCATTTAAAAAGTTAGAACCTTTGTAAGAATTGTCGAAATTGTAAAATGATTGTTTTATTTTGAAAAATGAATTTTATGAGAAAATTTAAAATGATTTTAAAACCAGTTCAAAAACGTTTGTAAGATTGTAAAAAAAGAATCTGCATGATATAAAGGTGTTTTAAAAAGGATGGTAGGAATTCGTAAAATGATTATGAATATTTGAAACTTGACAAAATTTCCCAAAACTTATATTATTTTGCAGCTAATGAAGTTGACATTAATGCGAAATAACAAAATGTAATAATAAACAATAAACGCTACCAAATACCCTCGCAAATAGCGAGAGAGGGTGCAGATGTCTGTCCTAGGGATATCACCGACGATATTGTCTCTCAAATGGAGGACAAGGTAAATCCGCTTTTATTGCTTCAAGTGAACTCTTCTTGGAATGAATTACTTAACTTTTAATTAGAAACTTCCTCCTCTCTGGGACGCGTGAACTCGATTACTCTTTACGATGGGTGGGGGGGGGGGGCAATTTCCCTGGTACAGATAGGGTGAGTTCGAACTTGAAGAACTTACATTTTTGTATTTCTCTGCCCAAGAAAAAAGTCAGCTCGGACCTGTGCGTGATGAGGAGCCCTACTAACGTACGCGGTTAGCGACTACCTGTAACCTGCAGTGATTACAACCCTTAATGGGTAGGAGTTCCTGGTGAATAAGGTGGAAGTAGCAGCGCGAATTGAACTAAGCGTCGAATATCGGGTAAATCTTGAGTTTCAGACCAGCTCTCTAAGCCAAGGGTTTATCTATCGTGGATGAATCCTAGTTCCCTAGCTGCTCGTGGGAACAAAATAAATCCTAAAAATCAAACAACCAAAAATAAACAAATGGAGGGAAGTCTTCAATGACCTCCATAAATACTTCTCCTTACAAGAAGATGTAAAAAAACTGTGAGGTTAACTTACCTTCAAATAAACAAGGGGCCTGTATGGTTCCTGGCTTATCAGGTGGTACGGCTGGGAATCAAACTTTAATTAGTCACATAAGCAAGGCTGAAGCCACTGAGGATGCTGAATATAAAAGGCCATCGGATAACTTAATATAGCAATGCTGCTAGAAGGAGGTACGAGCGTCAGTACCTTCTGTTGCGGAGAGAAAGAACCCTTCAACCAGGAACCATTAGAAGGAGCCGGTCTGATAGCAGCACTCCTACTCAAGATAGGGAGGTTAAGAGGGGTAAATCACCGTAAATCAGCTACTGTGCCTGACGGTAATCAATTGTTTAATATACAAACAATATTGTACCTGAGAACAAGTGATGGTTATTAAGACACTCCTCGAGATTAGGATCGCCGGAGTAAAACCATAGGATCTTATCTCGACGTTTAAGGACTCACGTTTTAAAAACAACATACTCGTACTTACCGTTATCGGCTCAGATGAGGCGTCTAGGACATGCCTTATCGTGGCAGTAAACATGGTTTAAACGCATGGTAAGGTGCAAAAATTTGAACCATTGATTCGAAGGACCTGCCCAAGCCTGCCAAAGAATGACATTTATACCTGGGATTTTTAAGGAACCATTATTATTATTAGGCTCTTAGGCTAAACCCCTCCGAAGGAGGTGCACCTGCATGAGGTGTTCGAGGATTTAGTTAGCCGTTTTTTCCATGTCATCTACTGGCAAAATCAATGCACTCAGTTGACATGTAGGGTTTTACTTTAAAGCTCTCAGGTGTTTCACATTATCTGGCCCAGTTTGAATGTACTAAAAATACCCCCACCATCAGTTACTTTCAGGCGATTTTATTAGGTTAGTATATCTTACTACATTTACCTTATAAAAATCTCAGTTTTCAGTTTTTCTGACTCTATGATTCAACCAAGGAGTATTCTTGTTTGCCTTTCTGATACTAGAAGAACAATTATCCTTATAAGATTTACATATGATGTTATTCACTATATCCACGGCAAATTCCAGCTGATGAGTTGATCTTATCCTCCTAGGAATAATTTTCAATGGCTATCCAACATCTTCCCTATATTTATCCAAGTTAGTGGCTCTTGGGTTCCCATACATAAGCCGACAAAACCTGTTACCCAAAGACCTTACAAAGTGACCCCGAAGGAGTTTGAGTCCTAAAAACGAATCCGATGTTTAAATTTTGTTATGCGTGAGATTTTTGAGATATCCTAATTTAAAAGAGTACATTAAACATTTCAGTTTCACAGTGAAAAACTAGCTACGTACGCGAAGAAAGCAAATAAATGATTAGTGTGTCATATCACTCAGAAAAAAAATCGGTTTGAGACGATGAAAAATGTAAATGAACGTAAAAAGAAGTATTAAACGATTACCGTTAACAGTTTTTAGAAACAAATTCTGATCATGCTATATTGCCTCAAATATAGCCGAATGTTCTACTGTTACACGTCTGCTTAAGATGGTTGACGTAGATTTACAGTGGCAAACACTAATTGGGATGAACATTATATCCGATGATTTTACGTTGTTCATTTATGAATCAGCACTTCTTCCAGCTGTTACCTTGGCGTCTTTTTTTGCATCCATAATAGCCTACTTCTCTACTTTTAACGTAGGGTTCTGCATTGCCAACCTTTTTATGATGGATGCTCATTTTTTTGAGGTTCCAGGTATCTATGCCATAAACTTGGCAGGTTTGTGAAGGACGTTAGAATACGTTTTATCCTCCCTGTTTGGAATAGGGTGCTGCGATCAGAGCAGTATTGCTTGTGATTCCCTGGTTGAGGGGTGGTGGCACTGGTACCTCTTCTGATAGCAGTGCTATATTTCTTCACACAAAAGTAGATCATTATTTTCTTTAAAAAATCACAATGCCGTATCTTCAATATTGATTAATAACACCCGTGTGGAAATCACCTAGTTACTTCTAGGTCCGAAGCTGGGGTCCCGTCGGGGTCCCCAGCCGTTTTCTATGAGTACCAGGAGAAAAATATCCTGTGAATGCAATACGGCGATTTCTTGGAATAGAAATCGCATTGAATAAAAACGATATTCTGTCAATTCAAGAAAAAAGAATTTAAAAAAAAAATGATACTTTCACTAAAGTAACGCATATTACCAGAAAGAATTTCATAGAAAATGTGAATAAGACGAAAGCCGGTGAGAAGAAAAGGCGAACAAATTTAAAAGTACTGTGAAGTGATAAGCGAGGGTATCAATAAAAATTAACCATTCCGAATATTGAGAGGTGAGGGAGATCACAACAAATATGCATCCCGAATAGTGGGAGGCGAGGGGACTCACTGAAATGAAGTACCCCGAAGGAGTCTGAAATCGCACTGCCACATTCACGAGGTAGAATATATTAGCAGATTAATGTTGGACATTACAAAGAGAGGTTGTTCCAAAAGGGGTGAAACGTCACTGAAACCCCCTGCATAGGTCCTTCGAAAATAAAAGAACAAGATATCATAGGAAAAGAATAATATAACATTTTCTTTAACGTGTCAGGGATAGTTTTCGGTGTTTAAATTAATTTTTTTTCAAGTTTATGAAAAGAATGCGACCTCGCTGAGTCAAATGATGTTTAAATTAAGACTAAGCGACCCTGAAAACATATGACCAATTTGCTTTCTAGGTGTTTCCATTAATGTTCCAACTTTCATAATTTTTTAAAGGATAGGAACGAAATGCGATCTGATCGAGTCAAACCAACCACGGATTCGGACCTAGCGCCCAAAAACGTATAGAAATGTTTACCTAGTCTGGTGGTAAAGACCTATTTTTTCATGTGCCTGTGTAACATATATTAAATATCCTCATAGGTTTATAAACTGTCTCCATTAATCGATAAAACTAAATTCCTCACCTCACTATCTGCGCCTGTCTTCCAAACTATCAGTACTCGTATTCTGCCGTCAAAACTTAAAAGATACATAAGTGACATTTTTATGAAAAATTAGTTTTTGTTATCGTTGGATTCATAAGAGAAAGCTGTATCTAACTGCTCATAAAAATTAATAATTATTAATACTTATTGCAAAAAACGATTGTTTATAGATGAGAAAAGTCGAAAAAGTTGAAAAATACAATAGAAAAGATACGAAAAGGACTTTGCCTGTCCTAAAAGTTGTACAGGGCATGAAATACGTCACCAGCATACACATGAAAAAGAACCTAAAGAGCTTTGTGTCTTTTTTGAATTGAAAAAGTGACCTAGTTTGAACAGAATTAACAAACGGAAAAAATCGCTTGTTCTGACGCATGTTTTAGACTTGTGAATTAGCTCGGACTCCGATCGGAAGTTCACGGGAAATAAGGCCCAGCTAAATTCGGCTATACATTAACGACGAACGTTGGGGTAAGTTCGGAACAGCCACTGAATACACAGTGTCCCTTACATAACTTAGTTTGTTCGTTTTTGAGGCTGCGTTCAAGTTCTTCGACAAAGGCATCGTCCGCAATAGAATTTTTTTAAAATCTGAATTTTTTATTACAAAATATGAAAATGAACATTATTTTTGCCCAAACAGCGTTTTCTAATAATTGAAAATTTTGTTCAATATTAGAGTTCTTTAGAGAAACAGTTTTTCTCGATTTTTTCAGTTCGTGTGAAATTGGACTCATGTATTTTATATAATTCTATATAATTGGACACATGCAATTAATTGTATTAATTGCCCTTCTAATGTTTCTCCTGTATGACGTTCGTCTTCCTTATTATCTTTATGAAGGTAGTGTCCCTTGACTGAATTAACGTCACCAGCATTGAAGAATCTTGGTATATTTAAAAAATGGGTTTTAAAATTAAAATTTAGTAAGATGTAATTAAATTAAATTTTAGTTCGCTGAACCAATTTCCTGACATGATTTTATAGAAGTTAAAAAAAGAGTTGATGAAAGTCAGTTAATATCTTCAATCCCAGTTGAGAGTTCTTGTAATTTTGCATGCACTACAAATTTACTTTATTACTACAAATATTAACCGATTTTTGCAAACTATTGTTAAGTTTCTTGAAATGACATCAGGAAGTTAATTGAGCTAATTAAAATGTAATTGTGCCATGTCTGTATAATTTTAGTTATTGGAACATGCCTTTATCTCATGACAATGAAAGGGTCATTATAATAGTAGGTTGCAGAGTTGCTCAGTCCGGGGTGGTTTCGCCCGTTCGCGGTCGTGTACGACATATATTACGTTTTCCAAAAAACTACCCCTAAGACTTACACAACTACCCCCTGCCATGCGATTAATTTGAAGCCCTATAACATGTTTACATTGTTGAAGGTAGTTTTTCCATTTTGAAAACGTTTTTGATCAAAGAGGGTAGTTGCGTAAGACTTAGGGGCAGTTTTTTGGAAAACGTGATCATAGAGCAAAAAAAAAAGCAAAAAATCTCTACTTATCGTTTATCGCATTATAATGATTCAATTCTTGAAAATATTGACATGTTTGTTATCTAAATAAACGATTTTTCTTTCGATTCTTTTAATCAAAAAATGATTGACTTGAACACACATCAAATGACACGTGTTATTTCCATGTGTTGATATTGTTGCAATAAACTTGATAATGTCACCCTGGTAATCGCGCCTTGATATTAATTGTTTTTTCGTAATCGCTCCTATTAACAATGTACTTGAAATTTATGATAAAAATAATTATTATTATGCATTTATCAATAGAATGAAGGCAAACGGATAAAGCGAGGAATAAAGTAGCAGCGGCGAACTTCATTTTCTTTTCTTGTAGTTTTAAACGAATGAATTCACTGTATCACGTAGCCAACTTTTATTTTTTGACGCCTCATATTCGATTCCCCACAAAAAAAACTGTCAACGTGGAATATGAAAGATGCCTAGTCGCTCTCTTGTTCCACCTTCTAAATTGAAAAGTCACTTTTTATGAAAATGTTCTTTTCTACAGATTTTTTATTCCATTTCGTCGAATACCTATATATCACAGTTTAAACATTGATTCGAGAAAAAAACATCTCTATCGGTACAGCTTTATCTTTGCCGCGGTTTCAATTATTGTAGATATTGAACGTCGATTCATGGTACACAGATTTACATTCTTAATTTATTAAAAAACACACTAATAAAAATGTATATTGAAATATAAATTTGTGTAAAAATAAAAAGAATTTTAAGCTTCGTTTGAAACTGCAAGTCAGTGTGAAAAGGAATGAAAATATGCTCTAGGGGACCCCGGTCACCGCAGTTACTATGTAGACACTTTACGTTTACGCATTTTTTAAACTCAATCCTTATACATTTTTAATTCTCCATGATTTTAATCTTTTTAGAGTTCAAGCAAATTCAAAATATGGTCTAAAGTTAACGCGTAGATTGACATTTGAAGTTCACACGTTTGAAAAATTATGTATTTACGACTTAACAGCTCGCAATTCTACAGTTACGTTCAACATACTTTCTTAAATTCGACTCCACGTAGAAACCTTGCGCAAAAAAAAAAAATTATATGCGTATTTTTCTAACATTCGGCCAATCCTTGAAAGGTGCTTGGTCTCCAATCATTAAAAAAAATTATATAATTGCTTAACCATTACACAAGAACCCAGTTGCCCATAACAAACAAAATCATGTAATTGGCTCGGTTTCCATTTTCATCTAACAGATCCTTAATTTCTAATCACATTAACATCAGGATTTTTTTCAAGTTAATTTTCAATAGAATCTTCATTTTCATTAAAATTTTGAATAAAGTTTGAGTCCGAGTAAAAAAACGCCGACGGTAACTTTGCGATAATGACACTTAGTCTTTTTTTCCTAGATGGAAGGTTAGTCAGCTCACATGTTGATACAGTATGAGTTTTAATGAACACAATGTCTTCCATTTCATATTGAATTGTAGCATTAAGGTTCGTATTCTAACGATCTGTTGCTTTCTTTTAAACAATCTCAATCGCCCCTCGAATCTCATTTCTAATCTCTTGTCGATTTTTAAAACTTTCAGAATTTTTTGTTATCATTCTGATATGACCGTCTTCAAAATGTGCTACAAACCCACATGCAGCTTCAAGCAGATTGAAATCACATTTAATTTTTTTCACATCCTGATCCCATACAAGCCCTTCATTGTCTAAAAAATTTGATTTCAAAGGTGGTAAAATTGTCATGTTTAACGTCTCCACTTGCCCATTGGCTTGCGGATGCCTACTTGAATTTAATGTATGCTTCATAACAAATCTTTTGCACAATTCTTTCAACTTATTAGCTGTAAAATTAGTATCCCTGTCAGAGATAATCCTCTCAGGCGAATAAAGTCTACAAATGAATTCTTCTACCCTTTCGATCGTCATATTAAATTATAGACCTATTTTCACGAGCTGAAGTTAGAAGTGGCCCGATTTGGGACACTCTGTATAAGAAAGCCGGGAAGCCTCGCAGTCGTCTCGCAGTCGATGTAATTTTGTGGATCGTTTATTAGAAAAAATATTGTCCAAAAGTATCTCATAAATTCTGAGGAGGCAGACGAAAATGTAGAAAGAGATTGTCGGTAGGAGAAGCCCTGCTTGGCAAACATATATTTTTTACACAAGAACGAGACTTTAGAGAAAATTTTAGAGAAGACCCAAAATTCTAAGACTTTATTGTTCCTTATTATAATAAGTATTTGTCCATTTATGGTGGTAAACGGCATAAAAGTAAAATCTTGGGAAGATATAAACGAAATGAAGAGAGATGGAAAACCTGACGCCGGAGTTCATCCGAAGCAGCCGAAACTTGTTTTAGATCAATAAGGAAGAATAAGAAGAATAAAGACTTAAATTGTAGATGTTTTAAAATAACTATAATTCTTTTTGTAACGAACTCGTTCTTTTTTTAGGACCCGAAAAAAGGCACTAAAGCGTAATTTGATCCTTTCATTTTCTCGATAGTTATCGTATTTGAGACTGACGGCCAGATGGATTGGTAGACAATTCGAATACTCTCTCAATCATAAATGATGAGAATGTAATAGAGAAAAAGTAACCCCGTGTATCCAAATTTAAAAAAAATTAAAAGGGGAGAAATACACGAAAAATCGAATGACCTTTTTTCAGTCTAAGAATTTTTTTATTATATTATTAAAATGTATCACTTCACCTCTAATAAGTATAATTTTTATGAAAATCCAATTATTGTTTCCATAAATATTCATAATTGAAGAAAATGTGACCCCGAAGTTCAAACTGGCGTAACTTTCGCAATTTTGAAAAACTTCAAATATCCTTCAGGCTTAAAATTTTTTCAGAACGCATTATAATTTTATAAAATTTTATTAAAATTGAACTGCCATGGTCGGATCATAATATTTCTGACGTGAAACCTTGTTCGCGTGCACGATGAGGCTGATGTTGTTGAACACTATCCTTACCATTGAGTAAACTCAGAAATACAAAATGCAGCAAGCCATTTAGCATAAACCAAGCGATGACGAAGCAACTTTAGGAGTGACTTTATTCATCCAGGAGATTAACGTTAAGTCAGTCAAGAAATACTTCCATGGAAAAATAATAAGGACTACCAGAAACATACAGGAGGCACATCAGGAGGACGCTGATAAGTACAATTAATAATTTCAGACTGGCACCTGTGGTCTAATGGTTAGCATGCTTGCCCCTAAACCTCAGTGCTGTCAGGATCCGAGTTCAACTCTCGGCAGATACGTAGACTGACTTTGCAACAATTAATATCAAGAAGTACTATACACAGTTTTTACTCTAATTTTCCCCGTGTACCACCAAAAAATTCAAATATAGAAAATCAATGTAATAAAAAAAAGTGTAGGTGAATACTAATACTGAAGCCAATGTAAATGACAGGTATTTTATTTCTTCAAGGTACTTTGTAAAGGCTCCTTTCAGTTCCTTCGGTTTGCCAGGGTTAGAAAATTTGAAAAATAATCCTAATAATATTTTGTGTGTGTGTGTCGAAGAAAGGGGGCTAATATAAGAAAATCGAAATCGACGTTCTTACACCTTTCGATAGTTTTTGAGTTGCTCTTTTTAATGAAACAATCGGAAAAAACCAGAGCGTTATTATTGCTAATAATTGAGTTGTTAGTTACCTGAGAAATCGGGCTTACGCTCGAGAGCTCGAGATCCCGTGAAGCACCTCCCACCATTCACCACTACATTTCCCCGTCTTATCTATACCCCCTCCGTGAGCCGCGTCCACGTCGCCGCTATATGCGTGAGACTTAAATCACACTGCGTGCTGTCCCATGTTCAAATATATAAACTTATCAAAGTAACGAAGTGGTGCCATCAAGTGGCGATTGAACAAACTACAGCTCTATTCCGACAACCCCTTCACCCCGCTCCACCACCCACACCATGCAAATTATAATATATTTTTCAATTTAGATTTATCCTTTTTTAATTTAAAAATAAAAATAATGTAAATTTGTTTCAAACAGAAAATTTAGATAATTTGGAGACCTGCTTATTAATATAACCACTCACTCGTTATTTACACGTTCACAATGTTCCCCATGAGCGAAGATTTCGTGAGTCTTCCTTCTCTCCTAAAAGTCGCGTCTATCGGGTCGACTTCAAACGCTTGCCCTTAAAATGACTTTTCAGAGTAAGCTTTCTTTCTTCGCGGCACGTCAAATAAATACGAGTACTTTATACATATATGACCCATTCCACGTCAACCGGGCCACCTCTACTGTAAAAATTAAAAAAATATTCTGGCGGCTAATGTGTTAATAAGGTAAACGAACTTTAAAAAATCAACCGATTTGGACCAAATTTGGTAGTGTTTTTCGTGGTTTCTGATAACAAATTTAAAGTCAGATCGACATTATTCAAGATGGCTGAGTTAATATCAACCGATTTGTAATATGGCGGATGATTTTTTAAACTCGTTTAATTTGAAATAATAATTTTAATCTCGCAAATATGACTATAGAAAATTTTAATTAAAAAGTACTTTCATTATTTTTCTATTTTCTGGATTGTTTAGGAGAAAAAAGCTGTAATCAGGGTATTTAAACCTTTTCCAGGCTAAAGGTTTAAGAAAATTGTTTCAGCAAATTAATATTACAAAAATAATGGCAAATTTAAATTCAGCGCACCGAAAAACCTATAATTTAACATATTATCTGTATTTATAACTATATACTTCGTGATCTAAGTGATTTATTTAAGTTAAAAAATCATGATACAGTAGACTCTACGATACTTCTCGTTTTTGGGGCTGTAGAGAAAGCGAAGAGAAAGTGTCAGATAACCCTCTCTCCTGTGTCAAGCTGCGTTCGGCGCAGTAGCAGTGATCGCAACTTTAGCATGTTTAGCTACTGCGATTGCCCGGTGCTGTGACCCTCATTGGTCGCTTTTGGCGCACAATTCAAACCAAAGAGAATTAACAATTATTAAAATAAAAATATATACTTAACATAAATTGCACATTAACATCAGAAATTATGCAAATTGTGACTTAAGGTTAGAGCAAGATAATAAATCGTACGTTTTTTACGATTAATAATTTTTTTTTAGTTCCAAAGACTAACTTTTATTTCACTCACGAATTTTTAAATAAATATATTTCTAACATTTATTACAATATATATGAATATTCACATAATTTCATGTAAAAATTGCCAGTGCGAAAAAACAGTAATGCTAGATAAATACCTGAAAATAACTTTCTCAGCTCAGAACAGTTTTTTTTAATTCAGAGAAGCCAAATAATGACGCTCATAATGAAAAAAAATCATCATTACTGATAATAAACATCTAGCCAGTGTCTACTGGTACTAAAAAATGTGGCTATTTGTACCAATATTTCACTATACACATGGCTCGTTAAATAAAAATTTTGGTTCTTCAAGAACCTTTGTCAATGAAATATAAATTCATCTTTCGAATTAAAACAAAATGTGCTATTGTTTACCAAATACGGACATTGGTATTTTTACCTAACCTTACCACAAATTACGTTATTTTTAATATTAATGAACAATTTCCAATCGTAATCTATTTTAATTGAAATAACTGTTAATTATGCCGGTTTGAATCACGCGTCAACAGCGACCAATGAGAGTCACTACGCCGGGCAAGCGCAGTAGCTCAACATGCCAAACTTGGGATCACTGCGCATTAGGCGTAGCCCCGGCCACGTATGCGTGTACGTGAGATGAGACAAGGAGTGAGAACATGCGAGAGAAGGAGAAATCGGGAAACGAGAAGTGTCGTAGAGTCTACTGTATTTAATTTAGCCCCACTTTATTGTGATCCAAGTATTTAATATAGCTCCGCTTCATTATTTGTGAATTTCGTGTTACAAAATATTAATTTATCTGACTAAGCATTGAGAGATGAAATTGTTGTTGAAATGCAACACTGTTATTTTGATGGTTAAATCATACAATAAATTGTTTACGTAAAGTTTGTGTGCAATTTATTAAATCTTCAACCCAAAAGTAAAAAAGAAATTAGTTTTATTGGGCTTCAATCAATACATCATTTTTTGTCATAAAAAATATCAAGGTAATTTTTTATAAGATATCAGCTCTTCAACAACATTCTTTTGAACAAAAACTGGCAGATAATAGATGCGCGAATTCTTATGTAATAGATGGTCCTACGGGGGTCGATCTAAGAAATATGACAAAGAAGAAAATGTTAGAAAATTTTTTTAATTTAGCTTTACGCACAAGAAAAATTTCTAAAAAATCCCGAAATGCTTATTATGAAAATGTGAATTTACAGGCTAACTCTAGTATGGACAGTAGTGCATGAAACATTTGTGAAGGAAGCATTTTTCCATCTTTAAGTGATTCTGAATCATTTCCTGCAAAACAAGTTTGTCTGTCTAGGGAAGAAGAATTAGAGAATTTACTACAGGGAAAAAAATAAAAATTTAGCAGTTTACCTGAAAATGATCCATTGCGAGTATCAACTCTTACAACAGCCTCTGATTTTTGGTCTGCTCGTAACATTTCTAAAGAATTTGAAACTTCTAGGCGCATAACGACATAGGGAAAACAATTTAAAAAAGAACAAGATATCTTTTTTATGACAATTTCAGAAGCTGGTAAAACATTACCATCAGAGAAAGTAGATAAGGTCATAAAATTTTATGGGACAGAACAAAGCAGTCAAATAATGTCAAATGAAAAAGATTGTATAGTTATAAAAGAAAATGTTGTAAAAAAAGGAAACCAAAACATTTAGTTATGTATGATGTATGCATATTACATGAAAAATTTAAAGAACTATATCCAGAAAACACAATAGGTTTGATTAAGTTTGCTCAACTCAGACCAACATGGTGCATACTTGCTGGTGGTAAAAGGACACATAATGTTTGGGTATGTACCATACATGAAGATTTCAATATTATGCTTGCAGCATCAAATTTAAAAGAACTTACCAAAAATTCTGATTGTCCAATAACAGATTGAAAGGACTGCTTACAATTTGTACTGTGAAAGTAACCACAACCGTCTTGTTATTTAGATGAGTGCGACTCTTGTCCAAATTTACAACAATTTTCGGATCGTATAACCAATATTCTTAAATCAGCGTCTGTAAATGATATAATTTTTAGTACGTGGCAAACGACAGACAGATACACACTAAAGAGAGAATGTCTTTGTATAGAATATTTGCTACCCAATTGACTAAACATTTAAAGGAATTCATGCCTCATAATTTTATTTCTAAAAACTAATGTAAGTACATGTCAGAACGAAACAAAAATTTAAAAGATGGCGAAGTATTAGTTTAAATAGGTTATGCAGAAAACTACGCATATATCGCGCAGGATGCCGCAGAAGCCTTTCATTACAACAATGAGCAGTGCAGAGTTGTTCCAGTTTTTTGTTATTATAAACCTGGAAATTGCATCAAGCATAGTACCTTTATTTTTTATCTGACCGTACGACTCTGGCACTGCTTCTGTCTACCTAGTGCAGCAAAAGATCATACCGGAAATAAAGAAAATTTGTCTAACAGTTAAAAAAGTAATTTATGTTACTGTCGGTGCTTGTCAGCACTTCAAAAATCGGAGACAAATGTGTAATTTAGTACAACATTAGGATGATTTTGTTATTTGAGCAGAGTGGTATTTCCTCGTGCAAGTCTTCAAGCAAAACCTAATGATGTCATTTTAAAATTCAATTCTCTTTATGGACAGAGTCAAAAAAAGAAGTTTACGAATATAAAAATATTACATTATACAAAAACGTTTAAAAAAAAGTATTAAAGTAAAATAAGAAAAAAAATAAAAAAAGTAATGCGGACATTTAAAATTTAAAACAATGACAGTCTTAAGCCTATTAAACGCAGAGAACTTTATAGAAATTAAAATCAGATAGTAGATTTGAATTCAGTGACATCGATAACCTATAAAATAAGTACCCACATGCATTCTTTGAGAAAAAGTTGATTTTCCACAAAATAAGTTGCCATATTAGATCAGCCATCTTGAATTTGTCTACATTATCGACATATTAGCCGCCATAATGGATCCGTCATGTTGAATTTCAGTAAACTACTATGTGATTTTTTCAAGCACGTGTGGTGCAAGCGTTTTAATCTGTACTCTTTATGTTTTTGGGGTTTCTGGCCGCCATATGTGTCCCGTCATCTTGAATTTTGATTATAATAGGATGCCATTTAGTTTAAAAAACGCACCCACTACCTTTCAACGTATGATAAACAATGCGTTCATAGAACTAATTTGGAAAGAATGTTCCGTTTACGTTGATGATATTGTCATATTCTGAAAAACATTATAAGAACATAACAGAAATGTAGTGACTGTCCTAGAATGAATAAAAAAGTAAGGCTTGAAATTAGAACCATCATAATGCGAGTACCTACGCGCAGAACTAAAATGCCTAGGCCACCTAATTACCGCAGAAGGAGAAAAGCCAACCTCTTTTAAGAACAAGGTAACCCAGAAATTCAAGCAGCTGAAAACGTCTAGAGACGTGCAATCATTCCTAAGATTAGCTGGATATTATAGAAAGTTCATAAGGGACTTTTCTTTAACAGCTAGCCTACTCACCAGATTAATTCAGAAGGACACAATTTTTGATTGGACTCCAAAGTGTGAAGAAGCTACTAAAAAATTATAAAACGCATTAACAACATTATCAGTATTAAGGTTTCCTAATTTTAAAGAATTTTTCACGTTAACAGACTGCTTCTCCAGACTATTTCCAATCCACGCCAGCGATATTCTACAATAATCGCTAGACGGAATAGATTTAACTATCGAGGATGAGCTACTAGATACCGAAACCGAACTTTACAATGATTTTACGAAATGGCGATTAAACCCAACGCAAGGAAAATTGAAAACAAAAGGCAACCCCGTCGCAAAACTCTGAAAAGTAATAAACAAAGAAGACATGCCAAAATATATTGAAAAAGATTGGTTACGAAAACTAGGCTGGTTCATTGATGAAACTATCAGCAAGAAACTAACACTGATAAAGTTTATATTCGGTGACCCACTCTTTACACCAATGGAAGAAAATAAGACAATGGAGGGTATGGATGAAGACAATAAAATATACGTCAAAACATGTCCCATTTATCAACTACAAAAAACAACAATAATCAGCCTAAGGGATAGATTAACCCGCTAAACGGTGTTAATCCCGATGACTAATGAAAAACCTAGTTCAATAATAGAAGAGTTACTTGATCACTACATATACACCTTCAAAACACCCAAAATAATCCTATCAGACCCGGGACAAATCTTTCTATCAGAAATGATGCAATAGTTTGAAGAAGCATTACAAATCACTTATGTAAAAAAACAGCTTTTCATCCAAAGTTCAACGGAAACATCGAAATAATTCACTCCACCCTAGGGAAGCTTACCAAAATAAGCATCTCAGAAAGAAATAATGAATGGGATGACAATTTGAAATTGATAAACTTTGCAATCATCACTATGAAAAATAAAACAACGGAATTTTCACCCTTTGATCTTCTGTTTGGAAGACAAACTAACATACCATCATCAGTAGCGTGTTCACTAACCCTGACGTGTCCGCAACTAGTGAAAAAGTGGAAAAAGAAATACGAAGAAAAAGTACGAAAAGTTATAGATAGTAAAAACGATTAACAAAACTAATTCTGACAAACTAGACTCCTTATGGAAAGGCCATTTTGAAGTTATTGACTGCTTAGACAATAACAATTTACGAATAAGAAACAAGGACAAAATTATGTGAATTCATATACATGATACAATGCCCTATTTCACAGACGATAATGGCAACCTTCTGGACCTTCCTGCAGACCCTAGCAAAAATTATCAGTGCTAACTGCGCACTCGAGAAAAGTTATGCAAACGTGTACATCAAGGAAATCTCTAGAGTACACTTGCTTCATGAGAATGTAAAATGGTTATAGCTATCAATATGAAAATCACAGAAAACCGAACTAAATACATCGACACAACCCTTACTATGGCAGAATTAGCCTGCAATAAAAAATGCACACCTTTTTATGAAGTCCAATTGATAAAGACCCTACAATAGACTATCTGATAAAAACAGTATCCTACACAAATTACGAGGCAAACAACGTCAAAAAAGAAGATTAGCGAATTTTCTGGGCGATATATACAAAACTATGTTTGATAAAATTATTTAAAGCAACTTATTTTTATTTTAGAATGATTAATGAATGCAATTATTCAGTTTGTGGCTAATACCAGTGGTAGCGTTATTATTTCAAGATCTTATTAAAATGACACGTTTCGGTACAGATCTGTACCCTTATCCAATCGTAGTTGTATTTCTTAACAAAAGTTTGTCGGAGCTGGAAAAACACAATATTTTACAAATGTCATTGTACACTATAGTGTTATAAAGTTCATGCCATGATGTAGTGAAGAAATCTAACCTTCAAAGAGAAAAAATATATTTACCTGGTTTTGGAAACTGAAGATAGTTGAAAGTATTTTATAAATAACAGTGTTATTTGTAAATAGGGGGAGTGGGGAGTTGTGAGCTGGAGGGAGTTGTGAGCCATTTTGATTTGCGCCATGCTGTGATTGGTAGGTCTGTTGTATGTACTGCTCAGTGTTCCTTTTGACCCAAGCTAACTTTTCAGTAAGCATTTATCGCATCTGCAGGCGTTCTTGGTCTTCATGTGAATCACTCATTGTTGAATCGCACCGAAAGTTGTTTTTAATACTTGTGTTTGTGGTATTTTGAGGCCGTGTTAAAATTATATTAGTGGTAAAGTTTATTGATGCCAACTTGTTATTGGATATTATTTGTTTACTTTACAAACGAATTTTATAAAGAAAGCCATAGTTTGACCGCTTATAGGTAGAAAAGGATCGTTATTCTTTCTGAACGTCTTTAAATTATATTCGTGGTGAAGTTTAGTGATGCCAAATTGTCATTCGATATTATTTGTTTGCTTTATAAACAAATTTTATAAACAAATCCAAAGTTTGACCATTTATAGATAGAAAGTGATTTTTTTCTGATAATTTTCAAATTATATTAGTGGTGAAGTTTAGTGATGTTAACTTGTCATTCGATATTTTTGTTTGCCTTGTAAACGATTCAACCCACTGTGCATTGTTTGACTTTCATCTTTTCAACTGCAGTTGGAATATTTAATGCGTGCTCTAGCAAAGGAGCCTTTGCTAGGGTACTTTCATTTATTTGTGTAGGATTTGAATGTTTCATTCTTTTTTTTGCGATTTTTCAAATTTTTCGGAATTTTCATGATCCTTTAATAATATTTTGAATTTTTCAGTCGTCATGTCGCGCCATAAGCACAAGGAAACACCAGCTGTAGATATTGACAGAATAGTGGCTGCCCTGAAAGAGGTGATGGTTGAGAAGAAGGCTACACGGTCCATTGCTCAAGCATGCGAAATTGATCGGATGACATTAAATCGCTATATTTTAAAGGTCAAGGAAGCCAATGTAGATCCTGCAACCGATAAAACTGAAGAATTCGTCAATTTGGTTTCATTAATAAGTGGCAAAACTGGCGGAAAAACGGTTCGTTGTCTGATTTTGATTTGATGTTTTTCATTTTTCTGTTTTCAGTTTTCTGTTTTTTTTTATGTTTTCACCTCAGCGTTGACGTCATTGATATGGCAATTAATAATGGTATCATGATGATTTCATTCCCGCCCCATTGTTCTTATCGCATGCAACCATTAGATGTCAGCGTATTCGGGCCATTCAAAAAAATGTTCCACGTACAGTGCTAAGCTTGGATGAAAAATCACATCGGTAGACATCTCGAGGTGCATCTCACAGTGCCTATCGCCGATAAATGTCTTGGTGCCGCAGCCACGGCGAAGATTATTAAAAGTGGATTCAAAACAAATGGTATTTATCCATTCGATCCTAATTTATTCATAGATGAAGATTTCTTGGCGGCTGAGTTGAGCGGCGAAAATATCTGCCCTGAGGACGAAGATAAGCTGATAATGCAATCAAGAATCGAAGAGAGACAGCGGAAAAAGAGAAAATCAGAGGTGGCACCGCAACCGAAAAAGCAACGTAAACTCTCCAGGCCAACTGCAGAGATATCGCCTTCTGAAGATGTAGATGAAGACTTCTGCTTCATCTGTATGGGTACAATGCCAAAAAAATTAAATAGAAACAACGCAATACATTGTAACATGTGCGACCGTACTGTGCATTTCAAGTGTGCCAACATGACGACTGGTTACCACACCTGCCTTAATTGCGAATCTGATTAATTTTTTAAAATCTTTTATTTGCATCAAATTTATCTTAAATTTTATTTTCTACTACTTTAATAAACATAAATTATAAAAATATGCTGTTTTCTGACATTTTTTGATATGGATCACAACTCCCCACCAAAATTACGAATGCCCATTTTTCAACTTTCAGCCGATCTGTAGTATTTCAAAGATGACGATGATTTTTTTCAAATTCTTTCGTCCACCAGTTGTGTTTAGTTATCCTCTAAAAATTCAACTTGAAACATTTAAAATCCATCAATTTTTATGTAAGATGTATCTCAAAAACAAAACCCGGCTCACAACTCCCCACTATCTAATATAATATAGTTTTTAAGAAGAGTTTTTTGTTTGTAAATATAAATTTGAGTAACTCTATAACCACTAGAAGATTCTGAAAGTTTTTTTTGAAATCCATGACATTTCTGTACTTTATGTTTGTATTTGCGTTAAAAATAATTGTAGATCATTATAAGAAGGTATTGTTTATAATCTCAGTAGTAAATCTTGGATTATTTTAAGTTGTCCAGTTACATTTTAAGAAAGTAAGTAGAGACAGACAAGTGACACATATGGGTTAAAATTATATAACAGTATTTTGAGGTTATGTAATAAGTCATATGACAAGTCATGTGAGAGGTCATGTGATACTGTTTGACCGGGAAAAAGGACAGTTTTTTAAATTTTAATTTGAAAAATAATATTGTGATATATGACACGCTCGGAGCAAAAGCGAACCAAAAAAAAAATAGTTGCGGAAAAGTGAAGTAAAAAAACGCGAGAGCAAAAATGACCTAAGAATTAGCCGAGAGCTAAAACGACGCAAGAATTAAGGGAGACGATTCCCCCCACTTTGCTGCTGCGAAGACCAGCCTTGTGTAAAGCTGAAAATGTATGGATATTATTACCATTATGTATATTATTAATCTTATTATTACAATTATAAAACTTTATATTTATATTAATGACTAGTCGACTATGTTTTAATAGAAATAGTTCAACTTTCAACTAAAACAATTAGTTTTCTGCAAAAAAGTAAGTTTGGAATAAAACACTTAAATTAACAAAAATTTTGTTAAAACTTTTTTCAACAAAAGAGTTAGATTTTTTAACAAAAACTTAAATTTTTATCCAAAAATTTAATTATAAACTAAAAAATGCATTTTTAATAAAATACATGAACTTTGCCCAAAAGAAATCTATTTTCCACCAAGACTAATTTTCTACACAAAAAATTAGTGCTTAATCCTAAAATATTTTAAAATCCTTTAAAATGTTATACTAAATTATTAAAATCAGTGAAAAATTCTTTGGAATCTATTCAAATATCCTGAAATATAAAAAATCTTTGAAAATCTCATATTAAAATACCGTAATCAGTTGGAAATTCCTTGAAACATTTTTAAATGCTCTTAAATATTGCAATTCCTTCAAAATATTTTGACATATCTTGAACATTTTTAAAAAGATTTTAAAGTACTTCTGAATTTTTTTAAATAACCCTTCTAAAATTTTTTTAATGCCTTGAAATCCCTGTAAATTATAAAAATAAATTGAAAATTCATGGACATATTTTAAAACATCCTCAAATATTTATAAATCCTTAAACATCTTTTGAAATCTCTTGAGATTTTCTAAAGCTTCAGATTGAAATTTAAAAAGGAGAAAAGTTTCAAAGCGTTAAATGTTGAAATATTTGTAGATTAGAGTTTTGAAAATGGGATCAATAAAAATTCAAAGCCTTCAATATTTAATTTTGAAAAATTTTCAACTATTCAATAACAATGATTTGGTATGGTAATTTAAGATGGGATTTAAGTCTTCAAATTTTGAATTGTAAATTTGAAAGTTTATTTATAAAAAGTTCATAATCGTGAATAAAATGAAAGCTTTCATAATTTAAACGTACGTTTTTTAATTGGGCAATCTCTGAGTGACATTATTCCAGACTGAAATTTAGAAAACAGAAAAATTTCAAAATGTTACATAGTTGAAAATAAAATTTTGAAAGTTTTGAATTTTTAAAGATTTTAAATATTTGAGGATTTTTAAAAAGACGTTAATGAATTTTCAATCCATTTTTATAATTTAAAGGAATTTCAAAGAATTTTAAAAATTATAGCAGGGTTGTTTAAAATACTTCAAAGGACCTTAGAAATCTTAAAAAGATGTGAAGGTGTTTGAAAAGATTTTTAAGGTTTCGAAATCATTGAGTGTATTTTAAAAGGTTCCAAGGAATTTTCAATTGATTACTGTAATTTAATATGAGATTTTAAAGGATTTGATATAACTTAGGATATTTTAATAGATTCCAAGGAGTTTTCTATTGATTGCAACAAGATCCTTTTTTGTCGAAACAACAAAAATAATCGAATTTACAACAAAATGGTTAAATTTTTAAACAAAGAAGTAAATTCACATACAACAAGAATATTCATTATTTCCGTCGAAAATTAAATTAGATACTTGTTTTTTAGTTTTAGTATTAATTTTTAAGTTAAAAATTTGACAGTTTTATTGATTTTTTTACCATTTATTTTTTTGCAGTTGAAAATTTATATATTTTTTGTTTAAAGATTGAACAATTGTGAAAAATATTTTTGCCTAAAAAAGGACTGCTTTCAGTTATTAAAAGTTCATGTTTTTTTTAATTTAATTATTCTTCGTGTTCCAAAAAGCATCTGTTTTGGTTAAAATTAATTTATCTTGTCTCTTTGAAAATTCTAATATTTTGCTGAAAATTAATTTTTGGAATTAAAAAATTTAACTGTATCATTATCGGTTAAAAGGAATTTTTAAAATTAAAAAATGTGTTGTTTTTTGTAAGAAAATTGACCTTTCTCAGTTAAAAATTTATCTTTTTTCGGTAAAAATTTATTCTTCTGGTTTGAAGTTTATCTATTTTAAGTAAGAATTCATTTCGTTCGTTCAAAAATCCAACCTTTCAGTAAAAATTATTTTCTGTTGATATAATATGATTTGTTTAGACAAAGATTAAACATTCCATTTTCCGTTAAAAATTTATCATTTTAGTAAAAAATTCAATTACATGGTTAAAAGATTTTTCTTTTCGCAAAAAATGTAATGATTCTACGGTAACTCAGGATTTTAAGACCAGAATAAATTTGAGGAGCAGCTGATTAGATCGTCATTCGTGAAGTCGGGCGAGCTCGGTTCATTTTC
>NC_046657.1:34661956-34666435 GCF_010883055.1 Belonocnema kinseyi
TAATGATTCTACGGTAACTCAGGATTTTAAGACCAGAATAAATTTGAGGAGCAGCTGATTAGATCGTCATTCGTGAAGTCGGGCGAGCTCGGTTCATTTTCACGCATTTGCGGCTTTACACAAGGCTTGTCTTCGCAGCAGCAAAGTGGGGGGAATCTTCTCCCTTCATTCTTGTGTCGTTTTACCTTTCGGCTAATTCTTAGGTCATTTTTGCTCTCGCGTGTTTTTACTTCTCTTTTCCACAACCTTTTTTTGGTTCGCTTTGGCTCCGAGCGTGTCATATATCACAATCTTATTTCTCAAATTAAAATTTAAAAATCTGTCCTTTTTGTCGGTCAAACAGTGTCACGTGACCTATGACATGACATATTACATAACCTCAAAGTACTGTTATATAATTTGAACCCATAAGTGTCACTTGTCTGTCTCTAATTACTTTCTTAAAATGTAACTTAACAACTTAAAATAATCCAGAATTTACTCCTGAGATTATAAACAATACCTTCTTATAAAGATTTACAATTATTTTTAATACAAATACAAACATAATCTACAGAAATGTCATAAATTTAAAAAAAAACTTTCAGAATCTTTTAGTGCTTATAGAGGTACTTCAATTTATATTTACAAACAAACAAAAAATTCTTCTTAAAAACTATATTATTTTAATATGTATTTACAAATAACACTGATATTTATAAAATACTTTCAACTATCTTCAGTTTCCAAAACCAAGTGAATATATTTTGTCTTTTCGAAGGTTAGATTCCTTCAACACATCATGGCATGAACTTTATAAAACTATAGTGTACAATGATATTTGTAAAATGTGTTTTTCCAGCTCCAACAAATTTTTGTTAAGAAATGCGACATGAAGCAAATTAATACCGAATTTGAAACAATTTATAAAGATAACAAAAACATAGCTAGCATCCTGTCGAGTCACACAAAAATACTCAAATTAATCTTAGACTTTTCGTCAACGAATTAAATGATGTAACAAAGGATAGTTTCATCAACTCTAAATTAGTACTAGCAACAATTGTACATCAGCAGGGATAGTACATCCACAAATCTTAACACCTAAGATGCTGAAACAAACAATTAAAGAATTAGAGACAACTCAATGCACGCGCTACCATTTTTACAATGAATAAGAGAACTACGAGCACATTATAGATATCAAAACTCTCTCTATAGCAGTAATCCAAGACCTATTTGTATGCATACTGGAGATACCACTAATTGAGAAAGAAGAAGGTTTCTTGTAAAAAATAATCCCGATCCCGATACAAATAAAAAAAGTCCACATATGAATAGTCTCCGCCTATGACATGATCTTTAAACATCGATAATCTTACATACCAATCGACAGACAGAGCATTGAGAAATGTAAGCAGATAGATGTATATAAAATATTCAGAAGAAACCAATCCAAAGTGAAGTTAATAGAAAGTGAATCTTCTGAAGCCAGTTTATTTGAAAGATATTCAGAAAATATATGTAATCAGTCACCTTACCTGCTACACAAGGAAACCTTCATACCTATAATAAATGGTTATGTTTTAGAAACCTCCAAACCATTAGACTTAGACATGAGCTGCGAAAATTCAGTTAAAATAGAAAACATTTCCGAACCCCAAACCAAAATTAGTACAACTCACAAAACAAATATCACACGAAGATCATAAGCAAGCCAGAATCAGCCTAGACGAAACTAAAAATATCCTACCGACTATTGCCACACAGAGAAGGTTAGGTACTTGGAAAGAAACTGGTTTAGAATGGTAACAACATTTAGGTTACGCTGCTTTAGAACTAGACACACTGTATACTTTAGGTAAATTTGGTATCCTCGATTGCATAAAGGAATGCTTTTCGAAAAAAATTAAAATATTTGGTCATGAAAATAACGAGGTCCACCAATCCTATATTGTAATATACCAAGCCCAACCAACTCCCGAATCATTATGAAACTACGAAACCGGAAGCATAGTTCAAAAAACCAAACCTTTAAAGATAAAATCAAAACTTACAGACTTAGTTCAATCTAAAAATGAGGTTGTTACAAGCTGACGATTACCTCTATTCTACGTTTAATTAGCATATATAAAGCGCCACCTCTCTGAGGAACTCAGTTCTATGCCTGTACTTATAAACGCAAATAAGGCGCTCGAAATCAGAGATTTAATTCGAGCTTATACATAAAAGCTCATCACGCATTTTCACGCTTAATACATTAACAAAGGAAGTTTATGAACTTACATGAATATGAAATATATTATTGAATAGGAAGACTATCATGAATGCAAAGAAAAACAGTGTTTATGTTAGTAATTCATATTTAAAAGGATTTCATGAAGATAAAAATAACTTTAGCATGGTTGGAATATTTAACATATTAAAAATATATACAAAGTAACCAAGGAGCATCTTAGTTTAAACTGAAATAATTCAATTGAACTTACCATATCCTGTTAGACCTAATATCAATCCTGCAGCGTGAAACAATACATATGCCTACATTTGATTCTTGACGGCTCTAAAACGGAACAACTGCTTGAACGCCGTTCCACACAAGACCATGAGGATGGGATAATGGGGTTAGCTTGGAGAAGCGCTCGAAAAAAGGAACAAAAGTGAAGAAAAAGCAAGGCAGGGGAAGCACTGCAAGTGGTCCGTGGCCATCCCTGATTTAAACCGGTCAGAGTCCCGCTTGAGTGAAGCGCTTAATGGTTGGAGTGTCTGTAAATATGGCTATACGCGTATACCAAGTAACAACAGCCTCTATTTGATACGGTATGGACTCGCCAATCATTTTTATATGGCCAATTTTTTATATGACGGCCAGCGGTAAACTACTCGCGGTCGGTAACGTGATGAGCGCATGATAAACTAGGGTACCTTATCATGAAGAGATAAATGATCTGTAACTAAAAGAAATTAATTGCAGACGATACCGATGTGTGATAATCATACTTATAACTATTACCATATGAATGTATTCATAATCCTAACATGTTTAAGAATGACAATATCAGCGGTAATTCCATCTATATGAATATAGAAATTAAGTACATGCACGGGTTTAAACTAATATTATAATTTAATACCACATGTAATACATCAGTCGTCCGACAATTTAAAGCGGAGCGATGAAGTGAAATATCATATATATAGACGGATAATGCTTTATTCAAAAACGTCTGACAAGATATGTGGAATGAGAATAAATTAGTACATAGCAACTGTTATATTTAAAAAATCGTACATAGCGAATATCCGAATGTGTCTAAACATCTTGAGAAATTTAATATAAAAAATTGAATTTCATCCCATAGTAGCTTGAACTCGAATTTCAATAAAGTTACATTCAAATAATGTGTCATTGCCACAAATTTACTGATTGTCCCTTTCTGACTTCATATTGCTCCGAAGGAAAGACTATACTGATTCCACACCTCAGTGGCTATGTTCTGCTTTTAAAAAATCGGTAGTAGTTTTCATATACTATTTTTTATTTGTGAACATAATTTTATAATTTTGAATTTTTCTGCAATATACAAGAAAAATCGCACTAGAATTGTACTTGTCAGCGTCCTCCTGATGTTCCTCCTGCACGACGCTCGTATTCTTTATTATATATTCGAAAGTAGTGTTTCTTGACTGATTCAACAACGCCCTTTCTGATGAAGTTTGAAGGTTCTCCTAAAGTGGCTTCGTACTTCGTTGTTTCAGTGTATGCTACTTGTCTTGCTGCATTATGTGCTTCTAAGTTTACTTGATGATGAGGCTCGCGTTTATCAGCATGAGCGTCTTCAAGCGCGCGAACAAATGCCAAACAACGACCCACGCCCAATTGCTGTAATTCACGAAGAGGCAGAGTATACCACTTGTGATTTTTTGTGTCAAATACGGGATATATGTGTAATGGTATGTGAAACAAACCACCTAGTAGCGCAATACGGTTACACCACTGATATGCAAAGATAAAGTTACCCCTTTTTAAACAAGTTTTAACTGGTGAATTCACCAGGGGGTCTTTGCGTTCTTCGAGCTTAATTAAGGACAGGCAAGTTTCTTTATTTATTTCCTCGATAGGAGGAAAATCTCCACTGTTCGATTGAGGAAATAAGTTCTCTAACTTAGTATATTCTGCACGTTCAGGTTTTGGTTGTGAACTTATTAATCCTGTAAGCAGAAATAGAAATAGCATGAGTTAAAAATTTATAATGGATATAATGTGAAATATATCATATTCTAATGGCTAAAATGTTATCACACATAGTGCGGCTTTTGCAATAGACTTTCGAAGCACAAAAGATCAATGATTTCACTACACGACCTTAAGTAGTTGATGTAGTAGAAGACAGCAAAACATACTTTTTTCACATTCAGTGCAAACAATTGATTTTTTTTAGATTCTAATAGCTTGCCGAAAAAACGATTAGGTATTAGTGCAAAATCTACAGTGAGTGT
>NC_046657.1:34666535-34668813 GCF_010883055.1 Belonocnema kinseyi
CATACTTTTTTCACATTCAGTGCAAACAATTGATTTTTTTTAGATTCTAATAGCTTGCCGAAAAAACGATTAGGTATTAGTGCAAAATCTACAGTGAGTGTAAGAGGAGTGCAACTACTAAAAAATTCTATTAGAATGATTAAATACGGAAAAGCATGCAAAATATGTTGGCTAAATTGAAACATATCTATTTCTGGTCTGAAGATTAAAGGAACATGGGAAAGTTGAAAGCATGCATAAGAGCTTTCTGAGGTGGGCAATGAGGGTTAGTTGGATCTACGCAAGATACATGCTAAGGGAAGAATTAGGAAGCGAAAAAATGGTAACTAAACAAAATTAGGACAGTCTAGAGGTTTGAAAAAAGCTAAAAAAAGGATAATGTGGCACAATAACACACGTATGCTTGAGTGGAATTCGGAACAAGAAGGGGAAAGAGAATTTGGGAAATTAAAAATGGGAGGAAGGAAGGCATATAATGAGAAGGGTTTGTGATACATGAGAAGAGGTTATGAAGTGGCAGGATATAGAGTTAGAGCTATTATTGAGACAAGGAAAAGAGAGATCGAACTAAATTATGTATTCGAGGTACAATAGTGGGATAAGAAATGAAGTCACGGACACATTTTAATAGTAAGAAAAAACGGAAGCCATGTACAAACGTGCCGGGTTCTAGACAATTTCGAAAGTGCATTTTGCAAATTGAATTATCGAATGTTCTTGCTAAATTTTAAATGCTTTACAGATTTCTCCCTTTTTCAAGAAACCGCTCCAATAGCTTCAGTGAAATGGTAACATTTTAGTACATTTAACTAATGGAATAATCAGTAAAGAAATTAGAAGTTAATTTTTCTGAAGGCAGTTATTGAAAATTCGAACTGATTAGTCTTCTCAATTAGTAATTATTCTGTCGATTCTTTTAATAATAAAATGGTGCTCTTGAATACGCATCACATGACACGTCTTATTTCCATATGTTGCTATTGTTTCAATAGGCTCGGTAATATTACCCAGCAATCGCACTTCTACATTATTTTCTTTTCTTAATCTAGCTTCATTTAAAAATTTACTTGAAATTTATTATTACATTGTTTATATATTTACCAATAGAATGAAGAAAAACGGATGAACCGAGAATTAGAGTCCCAGCGGAGAACTTCATTTTGTATTGTTGTAGATTCAAAGAAAGGAATTTTCTACAAGATGCTTCCATATATATAGTGGAAGGCTGTTTATATACCACGTACACAAATTTTTATTTTTTGACGTCAACTCTCAGACACACCACTACAAAAGAAAACTGTCTACGTGGAAGATAGAGGACGCATCGTCGATCTCTCGCTCATTATTCTAAATTAAAACCTCTGTTTATTAATAAAGTGTTTTTTTCGAACATATTTTTTATTCTATTTCGTCGTATACTTATGTTTCACGGTTTAAACATTAATTCGATAAAAAATATCTTTATTTGTCCAACGTTATCTCTGCCAAGGTCTCAATCATTGTAGATATTTCACGTCGGGTTGCGGTATACAGCTTTTAATTTGGAATGTTTTAACATACACATGAATTATTATTCACTTTACTAAATGGTCTTGAGTTAAAGCGTTGATCGACACAATAAATGTCTACTACTTAGAATAATTATGAGTGCTTTAATTAATATTGCGAGCACAGTTTGCAAAGTAAAAAGTTATTATGACCACTTGACCTGAACTTTTGGCTGTTTTACGTAAAAATTTAATTCTCCATACGACTTAGCAGCATCGAAATTCCACTAAAATCCGCTACTATTCTGTGTTTTTATCTGAATTTTGCCGGGTTCCTCCTTACTTCCGCTCTCCAGCTGAGGAGACGTAACAACAGCGACCAATCGTTGGATATTGTTTTATCGTTAAGAATATTTACTAACAATTAATATTTTATAAAAATTGTTTAAACAAACAATTTTTTAAAATTACTTAAACAGTTGAAATGCGGAACATCAACAATTTTCAAACTAATAAAATGTTTTTATTGGTAAAAATGTTCAATAAAATTACGTTTCTGTTTTGTAGAGGAGATTTTATGAATGCTCCTTTAAACACGTTAGATATATGCATTTGAAACAAATAAATCCTCTCGTTGTAAATATTTAGAAGTTCAGAAAAACAGCCAGTAGAATAGTAAAGGTAGAAGAGTAATGATTCTACGGTAACTCAGGATTTTAAGACCAGAATAAATTTGAGGAGCAGCTGATTAGATCGTCATTCGTGAAGTCGGGCGAGCTCGGTTCATTTTC
>NC_046657.1:34668913-34672512 GCF_010883055.1 Belonocnema kinseyi
CATACTTTTTTCACATTCAGTGCAAACAATTGATTTTTTTTAGATTCTAATAGCTTGCCGAAAAAACGATTAGGTATTAGTGCAAAATCTACAGTGAGTGTACTAAAAAATTCTATTAGAATGATTAAATACGGAAAAGCATGCAAAACATTTTGGCTAAATTGAAACATATCTATTTCTGGTCTGGAGATTAAAGGAACATGGGAAAGTTGAAAGTATGCATAAGAGCTTTCTGAGGTGGGCAATGAGGGTTAGTTGGATCTACGCAAGATACATGCTAAGGGAAGAATTAGGAAGCGAAAAAATGGTAACTGAACAAAATTAGGACAGCCTAGAGGTTTGAAAAAAGCTAAAAAAAGGATAATGTGGCACAATGACACACGCATGCTTGAGTGGAATTCGGAACAAGCAGGGGAAAGAGAATTTGGGAAATTAAAAATGGGAGGAAGGAAGGAACATAATGAGAAGGGTTTTTGATACATGAGAAGAGGTTATGAAGTGGCAGGATACAGAGTTAGAGCTATTATTGAGACAAGGAAAAGAGAGATGGAACTTAATTATGTATTCGAGGTACAATAGTGGGATAAGAAATGAAGTCACGGACACATTTTAATAGTAAGAAGAAAGGGAAGCCATGTGCAAACGCTAATTTTTATATGTTTTAGAATTATTAGTTATAATATTATTACTATTTTTAAGTGAGGCGAAATATTAGAATAGATGCAGCGGTTAAGTTAGATTGTGAATGGAATGCAGGCATAGGTACAAGGAGTTGAGGCCCTCAAACCTGGAAAAGGAAGAGATTAAATACGCAAACATCCACACATACATATGTGGCCGTCCGCGAAGAAAGGGATCTAATACGGAAAAAATCGATTCTTATTTTCTTACGCCTATCGGTAGTTTCTAAGTTACTTTTTCATTTTCAATAATCAGAATTTTTTGTGTTGATTACGTTCTTTGTTAATAAGCTACAAACATAGGCATAATAAGCGTACGCGGAGATAAAAAGAGAGGCTGCGAAAACCAGCTAAACCACTGACCACCACTGGGTATAGTCGAAGGGTGCGGAGCTCACTGATACAGCACGGCGCCTAAACGTGTAGTGGTAAGTGCTTACCTAAATTTTATTGAAATTTTAAATTTGACGAAATTTTATTCAAGTTTTAAATTTAACTACATTTTGGTTAAATGTTAAATGTGCCTTAATTTTATTGAAATTTGAATCCTTTGCCGTCCTTAAGGTCATACGTGACCGTGGCAATTTTTCAAGGTCGGAATTTATAGGAAAGAAAAAATTATTTACAACAGTCAAAAATGTTTGAATATTCGAAAACAATTGAATGATAAAGTATAGTATCTGAATAATAACATAGAATTTTTCTAAATATTTTGTTATCGCAAACTGTATTGGTGGAGGAGGGGTTGACACAGGTGACCCATGAAATGTAATTTTAAATTGCATTTTCAATTTAAGCAGATTTAATTTAATTTTAAATATACCTAAATTGCATTTAAATTTTCTATTCAGTTTAAATCTAGATCTACATCTAGATCTGGCTGGCGAAGACGAGCGTGAAAAACAATTAATCAGACAAATCAACGCAACTACACGTTTTGTTTCGTTGACTAAATGGTCTTGAGTTAAAGCGTTGATCGACACAATAAAAGTATACACGTTAGCATAATTATGACTGCTTTAATTGATATTACGAGCAGATTTTGCAAAATAAAATGTTATTATGACCACTTGACCTGAACTTTCGGCTGTTATACCTAAAATTTCAGTCCTCGATACAGCTTAGTAGCATTGCAATTCCACACTTACGTTCTTCAAATTTTTTTAACACATCGGCGTCACCTAGCAACTTTTTATAAAAGAATCTTCTAATTATTTTTCTAACATGCTGCTACCCTTAAGGTTGTCACCTCGGTCTAGAGAGCCCAGTTGGTTAGTACCCTTTGAAGCTGTCAAAAAAGATACTTATTTTAAACGATCCTTGCTTATCAAATTTATGAAATCTTTGATTCTATTTTTCGAGTGCCTCTAAGTTTTCGGGCCTCTGTCAATTCCTAGGGCCAAGTCCCTCTTTCTGTGCGTTTAAATTATTAAAGTTTTACTTTTAAGGCGGAAGCCTCAACTTTCAAGAAACATTTTATCCTCTAGATTTTGTCTCTGCCTTCTCGAGTGACTACAGAAGTAAAACCTGTAACTCAGTCTATAGAAGCAGATGCTAAAATATTTATGATTTAGAGACTTAAAACACCTTATACCCTGTTGAAAACACATTTTGCAGAGTGAACACTAGAACGAGGAATAATATTTTTGAGAAGATAAATAAGACCTGAGTGTCTTCCTAAAATTTGTATCTTTGACGACTCGCAGGTGCTTGCCTCCTTACTTCCACGCTCCAGCTGAGGCGCCGTAACAATAGCGACCGAGCGTTCGACCCAGTGGCCTGAGACCCTCGTTGCATAACCAAACGACCTAGGTAGCCGCTTTCACACCAGGGATTAGAGCCTGAGCGACTAGCAATATAAAAACAAAATGCTAAATAATTGACTATTATCGATTCAAGGGAATGTCCTTTTTTAGCCACGTGTTATAGAAATTGTTTTTACCTTACGAAAGGCTTTATGATTCTGGTCTACTGACCCACTTCCAAAGAAAGACAGGTGTTGTACCTAAACAAACTTTTACCCTGAGAGGAAAGTTGTCAATGAACTTTCGTGTCATAATTGACAAATCTAAGTGTTACATAAAATAAAGTTAATTTTACTATCCCATATTTGCTATTAATATACATTGATAAAAGTAGAATAAAGAATAAACAACTTTAAAGAAAGTAAGTCGAAGATTGGCAATTATATGATTAATGCTATTATGTACGATAATTAAAAGGCGATATATGCGATACTTTGATGTTCACTAATTGAACTATAATTCTACCTCGAATTAGAATAGGGATTAGAAAATCAATGTAAATGGCAAGGGTAGCTTAGATTTATTTAAATAAACATATGTTTTGTAAAGAGATTCTTATTATTTTTCCAAAAGAACCTTTTTCTTTTGAAATTAAATTAATATAAGCCAGGTTATTTAATTAACCTTTTTTAAGTTAACTAAATCTTATTAGATTCTTTAAATAATTTATATTTTACATTTAAACATATGTATGTGTGTGTGTGTTTAAATGAAAAATATAAATTATTTAAAGAATCCAATAAGATTTTGGAAACGCCTTATTCAGTAACGAAGGAAGTCTACTATATACTCTATCTGTACCTAAACAATCTTGAAATATGTATACCAATCATAAATACAGTAAACATGAATTTTGTATTCGAAAATTGAAATTATTATAAATAGAATCTTTCGATAAGCTGATTGAGTTTTTAATTAATATTATTTATACAAGCAATTATTCTGAATTATTTAAACATTTAAAATTATGCAGCGTCCAAACTTGTGTAAACAATACATTGTTTTATCGTTAAGGATACCAGGTGTATACATATGAAACCGGTATTTTTTCAAGAAAAAAACACATTTATTTCAAGAGAATGATAACAAATATTTTATTCAAAGTATGCGCCCT
>NC_046657.1:34672612-34674664 GCF_010883055.1 Belonocnema kinseyi
ATAGGCAATTTTAATTCAGTTTTTAAGGGCCCCGCGCTCGAGATCTTGCGCTTATTGGCCAAAAGCTTCGAGCCTCAGATGATGTGCGCAAAAGACGTACAGCCTAATTCCCTAATGCTGAAAGAAGTTTATGTTCCCCAGGATTCACCACGCATTCCAGATAAATAATGAGGTACGAATTAAAAACAATGTAACACAATATTAGAATGTGTTGACAAAAATTCTCGGGACGTGGTTTCATGGGAAAATTTTTCTTAAATCTTTGTTTGCGAAATCTTTTTTATTAGTAGAAATCATTGAATTATTTGAAATGTTTGTGAAATTGTTATGAAATATTTACAATCTCATATGCACACCTTTATAAAATATTCAAAACCCTTTTAAATATTTTAAAATCTTGGAAACATTTTGAAATCATTAGTAATGTTTTGTAATATGGTGTATACTCAAAAACCGAGTGGTAAAACTCTTGAAAATTCGGTTATATGGCCATTAAGCTGAGTTAATATTGAAGATTTCAGCTAATAGTTTTTATAATTTCTAAGTCAAATATCACAAAAATGTATACTTTAACATTATATAGTAGCGGAGACGAAATTTTCAAGGTCGTTGGACACCCAGTTTACAAAAATAATTCGCCTCTTCTTACCTCTCATCATTTAAATCTCAGATTCATCGTTGCAATTTTTATAATCCTACGGACTTCAATTTTCATTGCAGTTTGTCAAAAGCGTTTGATACCCATATTTAATTCAATAAGTAAAACAACAGATTGTAACACCAATTAATTACGTACAACCTGCAGATATTCACTTTATTTAGTTAATTAAGTTCGAAGTACAAAACGATTTTGACACTTGTCAAACGTCAAATATCACTCACGTACCGTTAGATTAGTAAAAATCAACTCTAATTTTTAAGAAAGTACTTAATGCACGTCCAGAATGTATTTGTGAACAATTTTAATGTTGTGTTACATTTTTTTTAAATTCGTAACTAATTATTTATTTGAAATGCGCGGTGAATCCTGGGGAAAATAACCTATTTTCAGAATTAGGGTATACCTATATTTTGCGCACGTCTTCTGAGTCTCGAAGCCTTTGACCAATAAGCGCAAGATCTCGAGCGCGGGACATTTGGAAACCGAATTAAAATCGGCTATATAGCACTGTTTTGCATTACACAAAAGCAAGACGGGTTGCATTTAATGCTAGAGTTTATATCATTATATTCCCTATGACTACATAGTGAACGTCCTTACTGTATATATTTGGGTGGCCCAAAATAACAGACTTTCGGTTTCTTATTGTTTGCGACAATAAACCTGTTCCTCATAGTGAAAAACTAATGTCCATTTCTTAAAGTAATTTTTAAATAATATGTAGAAGGTGGCGCCACGCTTTCAATGTTTTCGGTTTAATAATCGATCAAAGATCGTACAATCATCAACTGTCCAAGGCAATATTGACTTAACTGGGCACCTTTGTTACAGTAAGCGGATTATGGGGAAGTGGACGATGTACTAACCTGCGAATTTGATTGTTTTAGCCCAGGTTATCGAAATACAAAATAAAAATTTTAAGGTTTCTTCTGCCTGTACTAGTCTCCTGGCTGTTTTTCTGAGCATCTAAACATTTACTAGAAGAGGATTGATTTGTGTCAGATGCATAGATCTGTCGAGTTTAAAGGAGCATTAATAAAATCTCCTCTACAAAATAGAAACATAATTTTTATTGAACATTTTTACCAATAAAAACATTTTATTATTTTTAAAATTGTTGATGCTCCATATTTCAAGTGTTTGAATAATGTAAAAAAATTATTTGTTAAAACAATTTTTATAAAATATTTATTGTAAGTAAATACCAGGTGTATACATATGAAACCGGTATTGCCATCTAGCGGCCAGTAGACACACTTGTAGGCACTGTCGGAACTTACCATTTGTGTTAATTGGCGTATTGTCATCTGTCAACAATAACCAATACCAAACATTTCAAGTTTCATATGACATCGTGATTTTTTTCGCTCTTGAAAATGTCGAAATACGTG
>NC_046657.1:34674764-34690882 GCF_010883055.1 Belonocnema kinseyi
AATAATATGCCTAAGGGATCATTTTAAAGCTTGGACAAAAAACTAAAAAAAATCGTATGTGCCTTCACAAGAAAGCAAGAATGCGGTATCAGTATGGCGGCCATAAATTCAGAAATTCCAGCAAATGAAACAAATTAGTGCTGCAACAATACTTTGAAGCCGTGAAAAAATATGAATGAGGGCTAATTTTGAGGCTGGGTCTCCTTCCTAAAAAACAACGTAAGCGCCTTTACAGAAATCAAAATGGCGACATCAATTTGGCAGCCAAATCTATAAGAAAATTTATAAATCACAAGAAACTTTAAACAAAGAGTCTTTTAACACGGAGAGTCATACTTAGAACATTTCAAAGATAGCTACCGGAAGTAGTGATCAATAATCTAGTAAAATGGATTTTAAATTGCAAAGTGGCGGATTCAATATGGTGGAATTTGCCCAGAACTTGATGTAAATGCTTTTACGAACACCATACATGTTTGAAAATAGATTGGCAGGGATTTGAAATGTTACTCATCTCAAATCTGATGTAAAAGATTCTATATCATAAAATGGTGCACCCAAGATGGCGAATAAGTGGTCAAAATTTGAATGAAATTTGTTTAGGAACACTGGAAATGTTTGGAAATTTGGTTCATTTCCTGAAATATCTGAGTTTATGGCCACTATATTGACGCCGCCATCTTGCTTTTTTGTGAAGGCGCATACGGCTTTTTTAGTTTTGTGTCCAAGTTTTAAAATTCAACCGTCGGTAAAATAATTATTTCGCCGTGAAGTGGCTATTTGTCAAGTTAAACTTTAACTACTCTGGCTGCTTGGATAAATTCTTGACATTTGTGATCTTTTTCCAGGTAGTAGTGGAAGTTTCTAATGTGTCCCCTAAGGGTTTACATTTTTCTTACACCTTCTCTATTCCTTTACACACCCTCCACACACTTACTTGGTGGTGGAAGGGGGACCTACAGTTTAAGGTGGGTTCCGAACCACCAAGAGCAACAGCCTTAAGTACTTAGAGAAAACCTTTTTCTCTAGAGGTACCGGTCCCACGACTCTCCGGAGATGAACAACTCCCTTGCTAGACTAGTGTTCACCGCATGGGCCACCGAGACTCTTCCAGAGTGCGAGGCGGGAATCGAACCCGCAAGCCGAAGGAGTGGGTCCAAAGCCTACACTTTAGCCCCCACGACCATCGTCCCACTTCTTTCTTTTTCCAGGGTTTATCTCCGAAAAGTGCTGGAAAGGAAAGCTGTCAAAATCATACCATTTTTTTGAGATATTCAATGGCTCGCTGATAGACTGACGTTGCTTCAGATTCAAAATTTTTTTTCTAGGACGTATTTGAACGACAGAAACTTTGATTTACTTTCGCGCCAAAAAATTGGTCTTTAATTCGGGTCTGATTTCCATGTTTTAGTGATGTCATGATATCGTGAACATAGAAAATCATAATTTACTCTTTTTCCAAAGATTTGATACTTCTCGTCAACAGGAATATAAAGTGGTGTACGAAGTAAAAGTAACATTCCGGAATTGTTAGGTCAGCATTGAAATCATCAATAATTTGGGAATCCTGATCTTTGACGAATTTCGAAATCGCTTTATCGGTTTTGTCCTCTTCCTCATTATGAAAATATTGCCTTATCGTAGGCCAGACTTTGCTGATACGTTCCACAGCTGGGAAAAGTGACAGCGACCGCGTAACAAAGTATCTCCAAACGTCTTTATAAGTAATATCGAAGACACCAAAACACAATTTCTAAATCTCAATTGCTTTCGGGCTGTTTGAAAATTCTGCGTAAATTATGAATAACCTCGAATTATGAATAACATGAGCGTTGCGGTTTGATTTTAATAATGTAACGATTGACTAAGCAAAGCGTTTGAAAAACAGAGTTCTTGATTCCATAATTCACATTAGCCTTATCACCTGAGTAAGAGCTAGCATATTGAATATTGAGGCCGTTGCTGTTTACAAAAGTCATTAATTTGATTGTGAATATCTTGTGACGATTCTCTGTTGTCCTCATAGAATTCTATGATTTTGTCCCGCACTCTAAAATTTATGTCGAAGTCCCTAACGGCTTTTGAGTACCTACAATTTTCGGTTGCCTTTGTTTGAAGCGTCTGTTTCTAATGAGTAATATACGGGTGTGCTACTAAAAATGTTCATCTCTTTCAAAGTCATTTCGATGGATGTATCAGACAAAATGTTTTTGACGAGCGTTTCATATTTCTTCCTCCCGCATTGCTGTTGCTTGGCAATTGTAATGTCAAAGTACAATTTACTTATGAGCTTAAAGCCACGATCAATACTCATGTAACTATGGTGGTGATTTACACCATGAGTCAAGCTCCATAATTCAGGTTTGGCGACTTTCAATCCTTCGAAATAACCTAAAGAAAATTAATAAGCATAACATTTTTTCGTACATAGAATTGATTTTTAAATTAATTTTTTTATTATAAAATTTATTACTTCTTATGTTGGATTCTAAAGAGAAATATATGTAAAAATACTTTTCACTGTCATAAACGTTTTCATAAGTTCATTGAGCAAGAAGCAGTGCAGTTATCAATTTTTTTCAGTCACATTCGAAAATCTATATTTTGTACCTAACCATGAATTTTGAAAACTACTTTATTTTTTTCCTTTGAAAGTGGTTCTTTGGTCTGCGTAGGGTTATTTAATCATTCAAGTTAAACCGTGATACAGTTATGCTTTTTTACACTAGCAGTCTTGCGCGCGTCGCGGCGTGCGCCTATTTATCTTTTTATGAAAAAGAATAAATGAAAAGCCTTTCCTTTCTATGTTATACATATTTAATGAATGCTACAAATTATTAGTATAAATAAATATAGGACACCATGAGATGAGCTCTGTATCTGAAACTGTATTCAATCTTTTATAATAGTGTTTCAACGAATATTATATTTTTAGGTAGAAAATCAAATTGAACTATTTTATTTCAAATGAGCTTTTTTTTATTAAAAATTAATTTACACCTAAAATTGATGAATAGCATTTATTACGATTTTTTAGCTCATGTTGATGATACCCGTGTGAAAATAACCACATTTGGCCCTATTACAAGTCGGGCACTAATCGGGGGCTAGTCGGGTTATTAATTTTGACAAAGTACCCAGTCGGGGACTAATCGGGGACTACTTGGGCTTTTTCTTGTCAAAATTTCAGTCGGGGCCTGGTCGGTAGCTGGTCAAGGGGTAGTCAGGCCTTTTTGTTCACTAATTTCTGTGCTAATTTCTAGGAACATTTATAAATACCTTTGTATGGAATATGCAGAAAATCCATATCGGAAAAAATACATGTAGATGTAGGTAAAAAGTCTGGAAAGTCGTAGGACTCTAAATTTGTAGAGATGCTTATTTTTAAATTGATCTGAAAGGTTTGCCATATGTAAATAAAGTCTAATCCTTCATGTAGTTGAAATTGGAAAGAGAAAAAGTTTTTGATTAATCAGTGAAGAGCAGTATCCTAGTTGTAAACTATTAGGCACGTCACAGTTCAGATTTCGCTACCACTTTCATTTGAGTCTTGCGGTTCTGGACTGGTGGCTTTAAAGAAAATCCGCAAGGGCGCGACGAGCCGCCTCTCGTGTAACAGAAATGACGCGTCAAGTGTTTAAGACAGCAGTCCACACGTAACGAAGCATAATTACCCTGAGCAGAGACTACTGTGACCAATATGTCGGTTCCTTCAGAGCGAAGCTCTTCCATTGCTGCCTTCCAGCTCAAGTTTTTTTTCCCAAAATTAATATTCCACAAATTTTGGGAAATTTTAGTTACATAAATTTATGTATTTTTAAGCGTAGGATATGTTCCCCATTAAATCTTGGGTAAATTTGATCACTTAAATATTTCAAAAAAGCTTATGGAGATTTCCGTCTATAATAAGTATTTTGACAAACTTTTAGGGGATGTTCCACAAATTTTGGCGAGTTTGGTTAATATTCCACGCGGATGTATTATCATTTTACCCCTACTATTACCCGGTCAGGCCCCGACTAGAATCAGTCGGGTCATCTGACTAGTCCCAGACTAATCTACCGTAACGCTACTGGTCGGGGGCTAGTCAGATGACCCGATTAGCCCCCGACTTTCAGTGGGGTCGAATGATCGGGAACCAGACTAGTTCCTCATTTGTATTTCTACACGGGTAATCATATTCTTTAAATAATGAAATTTGCATTTTTACACCACAATTTTTATAAATCAATTTAGCATAAGTTTTGAATGCGTATTATAATAATCAATGACCTTATACAGTGGCGTGCAAAAGTTTTGGGCCACCTCTTTTTCTATGAGTGAATAAATTCTTTTAATTCTAATTATACCGGAGCTAAAAAAATGCCTCTTCAAAAGGTTGATGGCTCACGAAATTCTGTTTAAAATAAGCCCAAGGTGAAGCCAATTTGTCTAGATTTTAAATAGATATTGCAAAAATAGTGTAAATTTCAATGTTTTCTTCAATTTTCAATAACTTCCGAAAATTGTAAAAAAATTTCTTTTCGAATTGCAATAAGTTGAAATTGTAATATAAAAGTTGGATAAATTTGAAAACATCTTGCCTGTAGGCAAATCAGAATAAAAGTTAAATAAATATATATTTTAGGGAAATTACATAGAAACTTCATGATTATATGTTTCATATATTTTACAAAAATATTTTTGTTACTAAAAATAATATTTCAATTTTTGCAACTTTTTTGTTACAACTTCAAGTTGTTGCAATTCGAAAAGAAATTTTTTACGATTCATACTCGTGAGCTGTTGTGATACGGTGAAAAAAAGCTTCAAAATGAGCCCAAGGACATTGGAAAATGTTAGCTATTTCGAAAGTTATTGAAAATTTAAGAAAACATTGAAATTTACACTATTTTTGCAATATCTACTTAAAAACTAGACAAAATGGCTTCACCCTGGGCTTTTTTTAAACAGAATTTCGAAAGCAAATTTCTGCCAATTGTCGAATATCGGGCTTAGTTATGTCTCCCACTATCCGCTGGACTTATCACATTGAAGTTGATGAAAAACATAAATATTTTGTTTAAAATTAAACTAATAATTATTATATTTCAATTCACATTGAAATTAATGAAATTTTGTATTAAAAATAACACTTTCAACAAATAAATACTTGAAAACTTATCTTCTGACTTAAAAGTTTAAGAATTAGGGAACATTTTTTTATTTCCTAACTGACAATCCTTTATTTTTTGCAATCTCGTCTTTCTAGTTGAAAAATACATAATTTTAGTTAAAAATTCGTCTCTTTGGTTAAAAGATTTAATATTTTTTTGAAAATTCTTTTTTTTCTGTAATGAATTAATTTTTTGTTTGAAAAAGTCACTTTTCTACTTTTAGTATAAATTAGACTCTCTTATATAACATTAATCTTTATGATTGAAAATTCGTTTACTTATTTGTACAATGCATCTGTTAGCAGCATCTGCATTCGTTGAAATATCAAATATTACATTTTTTATCGAAAATCCAGATTGGCATGTTAAAAATTCAACTACTTTTGAAAATTTGACTGTTGAAATTTTACATACTGGTTCGAAAATTCAACTCTAATTAAAAATGTAAATATTTTGTTGAAAATCATTTCTTTTTGTTTTAAGATATCCACCACTACGTTTTCATTGAGAACCTTTTTTTGCAACTCGTTTTGGTTAAAGATGAATCTTTCTTGTTTGATTATTTGGGCATTCCGTTTAAAATTCATATTTGTAGGTTGAAAATTTAACTATTTGGTTAAAAGTTAAACTATTTGGTTGTAAATGCAAATCTTTCATCACAAAGCAAATTTTTTAACAAAACCGTTTACACTGAAAATGAAAAAGTTCAATTTTCAGTTCAAAAAAATTAACGAATTTGCAATGAAATAGTTACTTTTTCATCCAAAACCATAAGATTTTAACAAAATAATTGAACTTTTAAATAAGTAGGTAAATTTTCAACTAAAAACTAAAAAATATGATTATTTTAAAACAACAACAGCTGAATTAAATAAAAAAATGCATTTCAAGAAAATTTTCAAACTTTCGATCAGAGATAAATCTCTAAACCTTAAACAATTAGAGAAATGTTCAAAAAAAAAGATTAATTTTCAACCAAAAAAAGAAAGAATTTTCAACTAAAACGATGAATCTTCAACCCAAAAAATATCCATTTTTACTCATTTAGTTTAAAATTTAACCAAGTAGATGAATGCAAACAAAAAAGACAAATTTTAATTGTTTAAATTTAAACTTTATTGTGTTCATGTTCACTAAGAAATTCAAGTTTCTTCCCAAAGAGATGAGTTTTTAACCAAAAAAAATGTTAGTCAAGACAGAAAAAAAAATTTAACTGAATTTTTGAACATTTTTAACAAAAAATTTAAAACAACTGTTCCCTTATAGTTTAAAAATCAAGTAATTGGTTGAAAAGTCGTCTTTTTTGCAAAACATTGATCTTATTAGTTAGAAATTAATCTTTTGCGCATGGAATTTTTCATGACGAAAAAATAGTTCTCTTAAAATTTAATCTAAAAAAAACATAAATCCCTTCCTGGTCGAATCAGCGACTTGAAGTGTAGAACCTGCCTGTTGTTAAACAGATTCGATCTCCTTTGAAATAAGTTTTATAACACTTTTTTTTATTGTTAAAAATTAAATTATTTTAACAGTAAATTCAACTGTGGCATTTTTGGTAGAACATTAATTTTGTTAATTAAAGTGTGATCTTTTTGGTTTTAACATCTAACTAATTGTTTAAAAATGTATGGATTCTTTTTTAAATTCGTCTCTTTTAGTAGAAAATTAATCATCTTGTTTGAACATTCACCTTCCTGATTTGAGATTCGACAATTTTGCTGACAATTTTTTTTTCAACATTAATTTATTGAAGTGAAAATTTAACTTTCCATTTTTTGTTAAAAAATTATTGATATCTTTAATTACAATCTGTTTTGGTAGAGAACGCAGCCATTTTTTTGTTAATTGCACTTCTTCAAGTTGAAAATTATTTTTTTAACTAAAGACTGAACCATCGCATTTTTCGTTAAATATTAAGTTCATAATTGAAGCTTTGTCTGTTACGGTTTAAAAAGAACCTTTTTGATTAAAAATTGAACTATTTTCTTCAAATTTCTATATTTTTTTAAAATTAATTTCTATAATGGTAAAATCTATTTATATTACTTTTGGTTACGAAATGATATTTTTTAGATAAGAATCATATATTTGTTTGAAACTTTCTAGATTTTGTAGAAAATTCGTAATTTTTTGTAGAAAAGTAATATTCTTGGTTGAAAATTAATATTTTTCATTAAGGATTCAGTTACTTAAAAAAATTCCTTTTCAGTTTGTCAAAAACCAATTTCTTTAAAGGAAATTTCAATTCTACTATTTTTCGTTGAAAATTGATATTTTAAATTGAAGATGGATCTTTTTTACTCAAAAATTCAATTTTTAAAATTTTTCTGGTTTGGTAGAAAATTAATCCGTTTGGTTTAAAATCGATCTTTTTTCGTTAATGATTGAACTATTGGGAAACAAATTTATCTGTTTTGATACAGTACCTAGAAATTCTGAATTTTGTTGAAAATTCCTCATTTTTGGTAGAAAAATAAACTTCTTAATTGTTGAAAATTTAATTGTTTGTTGTTAAGTATTAATTCTTTTGACTAAAAAGGAATATATATTTCTATTTCTATATATTTATACTTTAAATTAAAAATTTGTCTTTTTTCGTTGAAAGCTCCAATATTTGTTTGAAAATTGATCTTTTTGATTGAGGATTCAACTATTTTATTACAAATTTAACTGCACAATTTTAGGATGAGAAAGTATATTTATAATTGAAAATTATTTTTTTTTAGTTAAAAATTCGTCTTGTTGGTAGAAAATTATTTTTCTTTGTTAAAATCCTATCTTGTTTATCAAGGATTCAACTATTTTCTTGATTTTTTTTGTTTATTAAAAATTAATGTCTTTAAGGAAAATTTTCATTCTATCATTGTTGGTTGAAAACTAAATAATGTATAGAACCTGCTTAATTTTAATTGAATTATATCTTATTTTAAATACTTTTTAGAATATTGTTCTTGCATTGAAAATTAATTTAGTTAAAAACAATTTACATCTATATAGGATTTCTTACCATTTATAATAATAATGTTCGTACAAACAGATTATTTGGAAAATAACAAAAAAATAATGTTTTAAAATTACTGCAAGATTGATCAATAGTTCTTAATAAAATTAAACAAAATTTAAATTTAAAGGTAAGTAATTTTCATTTTTTATTAGTTCACAACTAAGATATTAATCGGAAAATAATGCGTCCAATTGTAAAACTGCGTACCTACAAGATATTTACTTTTCACATATTTAATAAAACTCACTGATGAATGCCACTATAATGTGCCGAAACGTTTGAAACAACTTCTTTAGTTTCAATTCACCTGACCCTAAAGCCAACAACTTACATCAACAATTTCTACAAAATTTCGTTATTTATTTAAGAAATTTATTAAATAGAAAATTAATCTGTGTGATTGAAAATTCATCTTTTTTGTTAAAACTTCTACTGTTTGGTGTCAAGTTCATCGGTTTTATTTAAAATTTGAAATAATCTGTAGAAAACTTCATTCTTTGATTGAATATCAACTTTCATAAAATAAAAACTACATTATTTTATTTTTGTTCAAAATTTGATATTTTTTATTCAAGCTTGATCTTTTTTAGTTAAAAATAGACATGTTTGTTTGAAAATTTATGTATTTTGTTGAAAATTTGTGTGTTTTGTTAGAAATATAAAACTACTTCGTTTAAAATTCATCTTTTTGATTGAGAATTGAACTATTTTGTTAAAAGTTCCTTTATATTTAGTCAAAAATTAATTTATCAAAGATATATTTGGATTATACTATTTTTGGTAGAGAATTGATATTTGAAATAAAAAATTTATCTGTCTTAGTTGAATATTCAACCATTTGTATGGAAATGCACATGTTTCGATGAAAATTCGTTATTTGGGTAGGAAATTAGACTTCTTGTTTAAAAATTCGTCTTTGTGATTAAGAACAAAAATATTAAGTTGTACATTCTTTTTTTTTAAATTAAATTCTCTAACTGAAAATTTAAGTATCCCAATTTTGGTGGAACGCTGAAATTTGGAATTAAAAATTGATATTTTTGGGTTGAAAATTCAGTTATTTGTTTCACACATCGTCTTTTTTATATAAAATTAATCTTCTTGGTTGAAAATTATTATATATTATTATTATATTTTTAGTAGAATTTCGATTAATTTGTTGAAATTTAATTGTTCGTTGTTAAATATTAATTCTTTTCAACTCAAAAGAAATTATCCTATTTCTGGTTTTATGTATTTATATTTTTAATTAAAAATTTATCTTTTTCAGTTGAAAATTCCACTATTTCTTTGAAAACTGATCTTTTTGATTATGGTCCAACTATTTTGTTAAGAATGGATTAAAAATTCAAGTGCACAATTTCAGGATGAAAAATTATATTCTTAATTAAAAACTAATTATTTCATTTGAAAATTCCTCTTTCCAGTGGGCACAACATTTTATAATGTAATTGGAACGTCCTAAAAACGCTTTTTGGACGTAAAAGGCAAAATACGTCATTCGAACGTTTTAAAAACTGCCCTAAGTCAGGTCAAATAATGTTCCTAAAACGTTTTGTGTTCCAATGTCCACTGGGCTTTTTGGAAGAAAATAATTTTTCTTTGTTAAAATCTTATCTTTTTTATTAAGGATTCAACTATTTTCTTGATTTTTTTTGTTTGTTCATAATTAAAGTCTTTAGGTAAATTTTGATAATCTTTTTCGTTAAAAATTATTTTATGGGTGAAAAATTAATCTGTTTTTTATCATTTTTAGCATAGATGGCCAAATTCTATTTTTTTTCTAAGATCGGAAAAAAACGTCTTGCACATTTTACTATAAAACTATTTCAATCGCTGAGAGATTTTGCTAAATAATTTGTAGAACCTGCCTGAATTTAAGTGAATTCTATCTTATTTTAAATACTTTTTATAATATTGTTCTTACATTGAAAATTAATTGAGTTAGAAATTCTATTATTTGTTAAAAATAAAAATTTTAATAGAAAATTAATCTTTGTGATTGAAAATTCATCTTTTTTGTTAAAAATTTTACTAGCTGGTGTCAAGTTAATTTCTTTTAACTAAAATTTGAAATAATCTGTAGAAAATCTCATTTGTTTAATTGAATATTAAGTTTTATAAATGAAAAACTGAATTATTCTATTTTTGTTTACAATTTGATATTTTTTATTGAAACTTCATCTTTTTAGTTAAACATTATTTTATGGGTGAAAAATTATTCTGTTTTTTATTATTCTTAGCATAGATGGCAAAATTCTATTTGTTTGTCTTAGATCGGAGAAAACGTCTTGAATAATTTACTATAAAAAAATTGTAATCGCTAAGAGATTCTGCTAAATACTGTATAAAAGCTGCCTGATTTTAAGTGAATTCTATTTTATTTTAAATTCTTTTTATAATATTGTTTTTGCATTAAAAATTAATTTAGTTAAAAATTCTATTATTTAAAAAAATTCGTTTAATAGAAAATTAATCTTTGTGATTAAAAATTCATCTTTTTTGTTAAAACTTTTACTATTTGGTCTCAAGTCAATCTGTTTTAATTAAAATTTGAAATAATCTGTTTAAAATTTGCTATTTTTTATTGAAATTTGATCTTTTTTAGTTAAAAATGCAAATATTTGTTTGAAAATTCCCGTATTTTATTGAAAATTTGTGTTTCTTGTTAGAAGTATAAAACTTCTCTCTTGAAAATTCATCTTTTTGATTGAGAATTCAACTATTTTGTTGTAACTTCCTTTTTAGTTTGTCAAAAACTCATTTCTCGCCGACCATTGGTTTCAGAATTCTGTTTTTATAAAATAAAGATTGAGTATTTGGAAAAATTGTCGGCAGATTTGAAGACCCGATACATCCATAAACCTGAACATAATTCATTCAATCCCACATTTCTTAAACCATATATTTGTTAAAAGCACTTAAAACATTGGAAGTCTATATATTTTATACGCAGTTGTTTTGTGGCGAAGGTGAAGTGCAAGGAGTTTAATGGTGCTTTTCTGATATTGAGTAAAGTTAGAGTAACATTGGTGTATTTTCAGTTATAAGTTAATTTTTTCGTTATCATTTGCATTTAATACAAACATTAACATTAAGTATTATTCCTGTGATGCATGGAATTTGTTATAAAATTTAATTGCTGATATAAATTGCGGTAGCGACTTATTTGAATTTTGAGGTTGATCCCAGTGGGCACAAAGTTTGGCGACATCTTTACGACATCGTTACGACATCTTTACGACAACTTTACGACATCCTATGTCCATGTCCTTAAGGTGTCTTTACGATGTCGTAAATAAGTCGAATGATTTGACGATGTCTTTACGATATCGCAAACACACCGAAACGAATTGGAAATAGGACGTCGTAAAGATGTCGTAAAGATGTCTTTAAGATATCGCAAAGACACCGAAACGAATTGGAAATAGGACGTCGCAAATATGTCCAATATATTTAAAACACGGAGTCTTTTTTCATATTTAGAAAAATGAGTAAAAGCTTAACTTTCGTAAAGTTTTTATAGTACATTTTCGTAACGTCCCAGTGGCCACAAAATTTGGCGACGTTTTTACGACATCTTGACGACAACTTTACGACATCTTATGTCCATGTCGTTAAGTCGTATTTGCGATATCGTAAATATGTCGTATGATCTGACGATTGCTTTATGAAATCGTAAAGACCCTGTAACGACATGGACGCAGGATGTCGTGAAGATGTCGTAAAGATGTCGTAACGATGTCCTAAAGACGTCGCCAAATTTTGTGCCTACTAGGATTTCATAGGCAAAAATAATATTTTATAGAGTTTTGTAGATTTACGGATGACTTACATTAAAGTGACAAAAATTATCTAATTCTGCGACGAGCAGTTCGCTCTTGTATTCTAAAATTAATTCCTAACCTCAAAATCTCAAAAAGTTGTGATCGCATTTTACACCAGCAATGGATTTTAAGAATAAAATTTGTAACGAATTCCATGCTTCATAGGAATATTAATTAATGTTAATGTTTATATTAATAACAAATAATAGCTTGAACATTAACTTGTAATTAAAAATATACTAACCCTACCGATAGAAATCCCAGAGTATATGCTAAAGATTCTCAAGGTCCTGAGAAGCTCTGAGAAATTCTGCGCAGGCACCCAGATAGATATATTTAATGGTGCAGATAGCTCGTTCAAATAATTTGAAGGCTTTAAAACGTCCTTTCCGAAATCGAAATAAAAATACGATCATAAATAACAGGCAGAGAGGCTTAAATTGAAATAATAATTCGATCATAAAGAACAGGCAGAGGCTCTGTATTGCGGCGGTACGGGTGGCAAGGTGGTGGTAAAGGAGAAGCGTTGATTGTTATTATCGAATTTGAATTTCGATTCCATTATTATTCCCAACAGTGATCCAAAAATACTTGCGCATGCTTGAATAGTGCGACGCTCATTGGCTCTAGTTCTCGTACGTATTTAAAAATCAAGCACAGACCCGCACCGTAGCCAATGAACGTCACTAAAATCCAAGCAAAAGCAGATCAAGGCAGCTCCGTTGGGATCATTAAATTCAAGAAAACACGTGTAACGTCCCATTACTGTCTAACTGCTCTAACTCCACCGATGCCTCTGTCGCACACGTGTAGCTATCAAAGAACGAGCAATCGTGACGATTTTTTCAATATTTTCCAACGCTGTCTAACCCACTGACACCTCGTGTCTCACGCATATAGCAATGCAAATCGAGTATTTTGTGACAATCGAAATCGACAATATCGTTTAGAGATTTTACATTAAGGATCAATTAGTTTCTGTTAAATGTCGGGGTTATCCCCAGAATTCTAGGTTAGGGTCTGGGATCCGTATTACTGCTTGGCCCTGAGCGTGGAGACATCTAGCGAGCAGACGTCACATCTTGAAATACTTAATGATAAGATGGTACGGGGGGGATCTATACTAGAAACAGTTTCTCTAATCACCTCTCATCTCTCTTTTAACTGGTTAGCCAATACACAAGCATAAAATTGTTAATAACGAACAAAATCATACAATTAACTCGGTTTCCATCGTTCTCTAACAGGCCTTAAATTTCAAATCACATTACCTTCTGGATTTTCTTTTCAAATAAAGTAGAATTATCTTTTTTGCCTGTTTCAAGATTAATTCTACAATTAAATATAGAACAGGAGATCTTGTGTTCGTTAAAACCAAATTTAAAAGAAGATATGAACATCAATTATAATTGATTATAATTAATAATTTGGTTTTAACGAACACAAGATCTCCTGTTCCATATTTAATTGTAGAATTAAGGTTCTCATCGTAACGATCATTTGCTTTTTTTTAATCGATCTAAATCGCCTTTCAAATCTCATTTTCTATCACTTCTGGATTTCTAGGACTCCTGAAATTTTTTGTTATCTTTTTAAAATGACCGTTCTTATAACGTAGTACAAAACTATATACAGCTTCAAATGGAAAATGACCTGTTGATTCAAAAACTGACGAATTCCGATCACATTATAATTTCTTTACATCTTGATGCCATCTAAGTTCAACATTGTCTACAAATTTTTTTTTAAAGATGGTAAAATTGTTTATTCAAGCTCTTTTTGCTTGCCCATTGGCCTGAGGATACCTCCTTGAATTTAACCCTTAGCTGGCCCCTTATGCGGAATGTGACATAGCTGGCCTACGGTGCTCCTCTGACCCATTGCAGAAAACAATGTCCTGTCGCTGACCTGTCAACAATTTTGATTCGATGAATTTTTAACATATCCTTGGATAGTTTCTTCAAAAAATACTGTGGGCGATTTAGACGAAAAAAAAATTATCCATACAAAAACCTTGTCAAATTTGAAACCATAAAGGGACACAAATTGAGAGTGAAGAGGCCTGGGGCTTATGTGGCCTCGAAAGTCCAGCTAAGGAGTTAAAGTATGATTGATAGCAAATCTTTTACACAAACCGCGTGGAAATTGTCACTATGGGACCAAAAACCACTACGATGGCTCAAGTCTTGAACAAGTTTTTTCCCATAGTTCGTCAGAATTCGCGCATAATATGGCTGAAGTATGGCCATTTTGGAAGTGAAACTTATTAAACGTGGTGTGGCATTTTTGCGCGAGTAAGAAATCCATAAGAATCGTCACGAAGTACACGTGAAATTCTTGGAATTGATGCAATTTAAGGAATTCTTGGAATTCACGGAATTAAGTGAATTCAAAGAATTGCGGAGTTCTTGGGATTCATAGGATAAAAGAAATTCAAGGTTTTCGTCGAAATCAAGGAATCCGTGAAATTCAAAGAATTCTTGGGCTTCACGGAATAAATGAAAATCGCTAAATTTCAGGAATTGGAGGGATTCTAATAATTGAAGTTTTTCAAGGAATTTAAGAAATTCATGCAATTCAAGGAATTTGTGGAATTTAAGAAATTTATTGAATTCAAGGAATTCACAGAATTCAAGGAATTCACGGAATTAACGAAAATCAGGGAATTCACAGAATTATTGTGATTTACGTTTACATCATTGGCCAGAAAATACATTTTCAATCCTTCCGTGTACATCTTGCAATCACCTTTTTTCTAGAAGAATATTAATTTTGATGAATTAAATATTTAATTCAAATTTTTGTTCACAACGCTCTTTTTAAATCCCAACTTGTCACGTTCCGAGCAAATAGGCGAGACTACTAGGCAGTCTGATAAGTACCTAAAAATTCTAAGAGATGGCATTAGTATTCACTAATTTGAACCATTTTCGTCGAGCTTAATCCTTCAAATGACGCCTGTCAAAACTTAAGCCATTTATGTTTACGCATTTACAAGTTACAGCACTGAGAAGCGACTAACCTCCGAGTTTTTTTTAATATGGAAAAATTTGAGTTTCGAGTTTTGATCAAACACTACTATCTTCGCAAGAAAACGATATCCGAGACCAAGGCCATGCTGGATAAGTATTACCCGGACTCTGCATCGTCGATTGGAACGATTCATAAGTGGTTTACCGAGTTTCGTTGTGGCCGTACGAGCACAGTTAATGCTGAACGATCTGGGCGCCCAAAAGAGGTCACTACACCAGAAAATGTCGAAAAAATCCATGATATGATGTTGAATGATCCCAAAGTGAAATTGAGAGAGGTAGCTAATGCTGTAGGCATATCATTAGAATTTATGGGCAATATCGTGCATTCAGTTTCGGGCATGAAGAAGCTCTGCGCGCGATGGGTGCCGCGATTGCTCACAGTGGACCAAAAACGAAATCGTGTGACAACTTCTCAGCAGAATTTGGCATTATTTTCGCGTAAGCCGACCGAGTTTTTGCACCGATTCATAACCATGGATGAAACCTGGATCCACTACTACACTCCTGAGTCAACGCAACAGGCAAAACAGTGGGTTGCACCGGGCCAAAGTGCTCCGAAGCGTCCAAAAACGTAACATTGGGTCGGAAAGGTTATGGCCTCCGTATTTTGGGATGCACATGGCATAATATTCGTGGACTATCTTGAAAAAGGTAAAACCATAATTGGAGCATACTATTCATCATTATTGGACCGATTGAAAATCGAAATCGCCGAAAAACGACCGCATTCGAAGCAGAAAAAACCGCTTTATCATCACGACAATGCGACTGTTCATTCATGCTTAGTTGCACAAGCAAAATTGCATGAAATCGGCTTCGAATTGGTTCCTCAGCTACCGTATTCACCAGACCTGGCGTATTTTGGAGACCTTCCTAGAAAATCGTTGGACTCGCTGCATCGACCTAAAAGGAGAGTATGTTGAAAAATGAAACCGACTTTGGATTATGTCAGGGTGGTAAGGCTTGGCAATTTACTTTTGTTTGTGACTACGTTGTCACTTTTCAGTTTCATGGGAGCTGTATCAGTTTCAGTGTTTTTAAATGAGAGAGAGAGAGAGAGAGAGAGAGAGAGAGAGAGAGAGAGAGAGAGAGAGAG
>NC_046657.1:34690892-34697291 GCF_010883055.1 Belonocnema kinseyi
AGAGAGAGAGAGAGAGAGATGGTCAGATTAACAGCAGATTTATCATAAAGGTCATAGAACAGATATATAGTTACAAACTTACATGTACCTTTTCTCTTAAGAAGGGGCAAGATAGTGAGATGGTCCGTTCTATTTTTCTAATTGGAATTTAATAATAAAGCTATAGGTAAATATTTATATTAATACGCTCATGACTAAAAGTGGACATCCAGGTAGAGCTAAGGGATGATTCACGAATTTATTCGATCATACGATGGATTGCGCGCTATCAGCTAATAAGTGGGGATAGCGCGGGACCAATGCACTCTATAAATTGATTGCGATACCGGTACCAGGTCTCTTTTGCTTTGCTTTCTTTTAATTATCAGAACTTCTTACTCGAAGGTGTACTAGGAGGGAGTCTTTCCTGGTTTATTCATCCACCTGTCATTGAGGGCAGAATTTTAATAAAATAAGCGCCATTCAAAAAGGATGCAACCCGCAAAGGATTCTCCTACTCGAATCATAAACTTCCGTTCACTAAACTATCAAAATTCATCAGAATTCGGATAGTTAGACGTAAGTTCTTAGGAATTCACATTAAAAAAATTTTTTTTATTATATCATGCATGATTGGAACGACTTTTCACTCCACTTTTATGCGGAGACCTCGTTGTGCATGTTTGCATTTTAATGTGGGGATTTTAAATAAATGAAAAAATAGTGTGCGCAACTTTTAATGTAACGACTTCGCACTTTATCTTACGATAAAGAAACCTCGGTGTGCATGGTTGCGTTAGCTATTGAAATTTGTATGAGCATTTTACTTTGAATTTTCATGAAAATGGAGCCAGAACAGAATTTGTAACGACATTGAAATTTATCGTACGATAAAGACCTCGTTGTGCGAGTGAAGTTCAGGAGAATTTATAAAAAAATGGGATATAAAAATTTATAGGAGAATCAGAAAGTCAGTACCCAAATTTAAATAAAATAAAATTGTACTTTCTCGTAACGACTTTGCACTTAACGTAAATGTTAAGACCTCGTTGTGCGAATAAAGTTTAGGCTTAATTATAAAATAAGCCGAATTTAAATTTTTAAAAAATAAAATAAAATTATAAAAGTAAAACGTGCACAGGCACGTATTACTAGCGGTAGGGCGATACAAGGCCCTAAAAGAGCTGCCCAATCCACACTCGAGTTCTTTTCACGAACGTTAACACGCTAACTATTTTGAGTTTAAACTTTAAAGTACGCAACTTTGTCAAAGCTATTTGTTGTTCGTAGATCGAATGGCCAGTATGACTGCTTGAGACTGAAGACGAATTACAAGGTGAGTGCTGGGGTATGTACGCTGGAGACTTCGAAAACTACCCGCCCGGATAAAATTGCGAAAAGTCACGTCCGATGCATTTGTAAACTGGCATGCCTTGTTGAATTGGTGAATTAGCACGCTCCGACAGTTCAGAGAAACTTTGCTTGAAGCGCGAGATTCTCAATATTGAGTTTCGTATGACTCAATGTTGTGACTAGTATCTTATATTCACCGCATCGGTCAGTAACGGTAGCGAATGAGCAATATATCTGTTTCACTGAAATGCACGCGTGTGTATTTATACTTAACATGTTCGGATTTAACTTTGTTATTGTTTTAAACTATTGAAAGTATTAATACACTCGTGCAATTATAATTGTAACTATAATTATTTGATAATAGTACAATTTGCAAGTACAGTTTCTCAATGATTAAGCTCTCTTCTGAGTACTGATACCGCCATGGTAACAATGCAAGCACCTTGTGGTTTGTATCTTACCGATCCTAGCACAATTATCATAGTTAGGTACAATCTCAGAGAAGATCGATAATACACGATTGTGTAATTGGTGGCGTTACACTGTTTCATATGGGACAAGGTAGTTTGTGCCTAGTTTTAAGCGTTGCATCAAAGTTTTCAAATCTTTGGGAGGTAACAAATCCACAGTAAGTTCTTTTGACTAAATATTCCTCTCCGCTATTTTTTTCGAAATAATGATTTATACCGAATACGCGTCCGAATCTTTGTTGCCAATTATGTGATATTAGGATTATATTAAATAATTTCACTAGATTTGAGAAGGAAATCATATTTATTAATGCAAATCTTAATAACAGGGGCTCCAAAGACAATAGACTGACTTGAGCTCACATTAGACAGTCCTTAATATGTTATTTACATTTCCTCTCTAGCGTATACCATCAAACCTCTCTCTTCGTTTAAGCATTTGATATCTAATTAATATTCCATTTGAAAACTACAGTAGCGATTTAAATCGAGTACCGGAGAGGAAGAAGACATCAGCATACAATATAAAACAGTAAGAGCATCCAAAACATTGAAAAAGGTAATTAAGATACTATTTAAAAGCGGAAGGCAAACTGGAAATCGGGATTTGTGTAAGGTTATTTTAGCATGATATACTAACGTCATAGGATTGTCTTAAAGGAAATCGTGAAGACGACATTGTCAGGGCATTCAGAGGGGATTTGATTTTGCTAACAGAAGACATGACAGAAACATCTAGCAAAATTGGTTGGCAAAATCATTGCCCTCAGTTTACACTTAAGGTTTTTCTTTAAAGCTGTTTAGAGTTTTTCAGTATCAGGTCCATTTTAGATGTCCTGAAAATACCTTCAGTTTAAGTTATTTTTAGGCGATTTCATTATGTTAATATGCCTTGCTACATTAACGTCATACAAATCGTACTTTTCAATTTTCCTGAATCTATTAAGTAGTCTCCTAAAAGAATTACATATAACCCTATTCAGTAAATCCACAGAAAATCCCAGCTGGCCAAAAGATATTTTCCTTCTAGGAATAACTGCCAATGAATTTCCAAGGATTTCCCTATATTTATCCCAGTCAGTCGCTCTTGAGTTCTTATATCCAATCAGATCCGATTCATCAGCTGCCAATGAAAAGCATATATGCCTGTGATCTGAAAAAGATGGCTTAGGCGATACGTACCATTCCATAAACTCTTTGCTAATTGATATAGATCACAATGTCAATAACCCTATTAATTTAGTTATCTCAAAGTTTAGTGTATTTCCGTAGTTCAATATGGTTAAATTGGTAGTCAAAAGGTAATTTTACATTTAAAACTCTATTGTTGATGTTCTGACTGTCCTATATTCTATGATGCGCATTCGCATCAGATTCAATGATTAGTGGCTATCCTTCAAAGTTGCAGTACTCCACCAAACGGCTTCATTCCTCTTATGGCAGCGGGTCTAGAAAATCGAATGACAGGTATGCAGAGAAAATCAGCATGGGCTGACGTCTTTGTCCTGTAGGGTGCTCGATTTTGATTACTACTAGGTCTTCAGTATACGGTAGAATCTAGGTAAGAAAATATCATCGACATCCCTTCTTACCTAAATTGCTGTCCTAGGGGTTTCACCAGTTCCATTGTAGATTATAGAACCGTATTTGTGGTTCATACTTTTCATTTCTGGCTTGTAAAACTCAAATTCTTCAATCAGAAAAAAATCCGTGTGCACCACTGTTACACGTCTGCTTAAGGTGACTGAAAAAAATTGACAGTGGTGATGATTAATTTGAATGAACTCCAAATCCAAGGATTTTACACTGATGATTTAGGAACTAGCGTCAAAGATCGGATTTTCCGATTGCAGCTGTTGTTCTACTGTTTTATTCTGGATCTTTTGGTTTGGAAAGTACTTTCATCTAGATCCATGTCCAACCCAGAAACAGCTTATAGTCCACCTACACGATTATTTGGACTACTATAGCGTCCGCATTCGCACTAGCTGGGTTTTATTAGCTTCTTTCTTGGAATTTATAATGGATCAACATTACCACTTTTAACGTGGGGTTCTGGACTGCCATCCTTTTGACAATGGATGATGGTTCTCTGCATGTTTCAGGCTTCCATGTCATAAACTTGGCAGGCTTGGGAAGGACCTTACAGTCTCTCTTATTTCTCGTAGCATTAGTATATTTCTTTTCTCCAAGGCTTTTTTTTGACACAGTATCCTTAATTACTTGAATCTCGTTTATGTCACTAATCAAAGTTCGATCCCATAAATAATAATCGAAGAGCTAGAAACCTTGTTTTTCAGGAGATTTAACTTCTTTGTCGATTTTCCATCTTTTCGAGGAAAGAAGTATTTGAGTAGGGTGTAATTAAAAACTCCCCTCAACGCATTTTCTTTTAGTTGAGCTTACGGGATTCATGCTGTCGCCAAAGATTCCCGCTTGTGGGGATAAGGTAATTTTTAAGGGAAGATTGCTCGTTCTCACGGGACACCGTATGACTGCTAATATCCTGGTTAAACATTCAGCTCTCTGGGAGTCGAGAGCCACTTAAAATTTGCTGCTTTGTGCAAATATCACTGATACTTCCACTTTACTAACTAGGAACTCCTACCCATCATGCCTAATTGCAGCTTCCATTCGACGATAACTGCCGAAGTTTATAAGCCTTCTCACCACGAAAATGTTTTTTAAATCAAGATTAAAGTGTTTCTTAGTCAAAATATCTACTAATACATTATTCGATGAAAATTCATAATTTTGCATAGTCAAACATACATATCTGCTGGAAAGTTGAACTATGTTGTGGCAAATCAATTTTTACTTTTTTCGGTAAAAATTCATCGTTGTGTTAAAAATTCAGCAGACTTTTCTTAAAATATTTGACTTTTAAGCTTGAAAATTAAATTCAGTACTTGATATCTGAAACTGTTTTTAGGCAAAGTTCGGTCTTTTTGTTTTAAAACTCGATTTCAAAACTAATATTTTTTTAAATTTAGGTAAATTTTATTTAAAAAGTGTCTGTTTTGCTTTATGACCATTGCGTAAAACGATTTGAAGTAGGGGAGGATTTGGACAAATATATACTTTAACTACATTTTTTCAAACATTATAAATATTATAACTTCAAATGAAATCTATGATTCTAACTTCTAAGTAATCACAGTCATAAATATTGACTAAAATTATTTTCGATTTGTTTTCAAAGAAGGTTCTTAAAGCACCTACGGCTTTGACAATTACATTCTTATGGCGAAACTCTAGCTTCGCGCTTGATACTTTGTGTTCAATTCTGTCTCATCAAAAATTTTTAGTGAGATAGTTTATAAAAATTTGATAGCTATTGGGAAATTTAAATGAAAATCCTAATCTATCAGAAAAATATTTTTTAATTTTAGTTGGAAATATCTGCTTAACAAACTCAACCTTCATTGTGGGAACCCTAAGAAGTGTATTGCAGGCTGACTTAAATGGACAAATCTTCCAAAAGTTAGCGTGGCTACAACATTAGGGTAACCATACATACTGTGACGTTGCAGATTTTCTGCAACTCACAAAATCACGTTTATGTAAATTTTCTGAAATAAAATGCCTTCGCGTTTACACGGAGTGTATAAAATTCGGCATTTTTACCTTTCTTTTTGTTTTTAATTGATTTTATTTTATCTTATGTTTTATTTTACTATTGTGTTAATTTATGGCATTAATTTTTAAGCTCGTTCTCCACCTCGACACCAGAACACAACCAGCCCTGAAGAGGATGCATGGGACGATTCTTGCCTCGCACTCCCTCTCGTGCGCAAAAACCCTTCACCTGACCATTTAGAATGGTTTTAATGTAATTTTTGTACTCTTTGGATGAATCATCGCTTTTAATAATTTATACGCATTGATATAATTGTTTTATTGCTGTTTTTTTGTATCTCGTAATCATATAAATATGTGCCTTCAAATTTTTTTAAATAATCTGGAGTGCCGAAATGCCAAAAATTAATTGTATCAGTTTTCGGGTCAGTGACAATACCATTGTAAATTTTGTGACTCCCTTGAAATTCTTTTTCTCATGTTTGTGATTTTCCTGAAATTGTCGATCTTTCCGAAATTACTGATCTCCATGTATTTATCGATTTAATAAAAAATACCGATTCTCTTTAATTTACATAATCTCCTAAACTTACCCCATTTCTTTTAGTGTTTTTTGTTTCTTAATTATCGCCAGAAATCACCGGCTTCCTTGAAATTACCGCTTCCTTTAGAATGTTTTCGATTCCACATTACCGTTTAAATTATTTCTAATTCACTTGTCATGCCTTTAAGAATAATTTGACATTTGATTCTCTTTTGAAATGTTCTCGGCCCCGCAATGTCGCTTATGTTGTTTTTTTCCCTTTGCATTGCTTTTCACAATTTTTTTTTTTTGAACTTGCAACATATTTTATAGTGCCCCCAATTGCTGCTACAGTCTGTCAAGTTAAAGCGTGGGTGGCTTTACTCGCATTCGGTAAGGTGTATCGACATGATTTTCGTGTCAAAATATTAAGAAGAGCTCCCTCTTTCATGCTTTTTGATTTAACATTCAGTTTGCTTTCAATTCTCATCT
>NC_046657.1:34697391-34709279 GCF_010883055.1 Belonocnema kinseyi
GAGGGAGCTCTTCTTAATATTTTGACACCAAAATCATGTCGATACACCTTACCGACTGCGAGTAAAGCCACCCACGCTTTAACTTGACAGACTGTATATACCCTTTTATAATACCCCCTACTTTGCACAAAAAATTTTTCATATGCTTGATGCCGCAACGCTTCTCATAATATCTTTGACTCATTTGTAATACTCTATTATTTTTACGATCACGCAACGCATCTTATGATATTTCCAACCCTCGCCATGTCTGTTATTAATGTTAGGCATGCTTATTTTATAATTGTATAAGGCGAGATTTTTTCGCTGTTATTCATATCCTTTTTTTTTAATGTGTGCCTTCTTGTACTATCGCATCTATTTTATAAATGCCGATTAAGAACCTTTTATTAACATATCCGTTGAAATAGAGTTTTTTTATGCGAGCTAATTTCCTTTTTTGTGATTTCTATATACCGTTTTTAATATTGTGCCATCTCAGAAATTTCGCTACACTAGATCATGTCCTGTTATCGGGTATGTTCTGTATTTGGCCCTTCAAAGATAATTGATATGCTTTATCTTGTGAGATGTTACGTGATTGTTATTTTTATTGTTTTCTTTTCCCTCTGTGATTTATCTCATGTTAAACTTTTCTAAAACATGGAATAAATGCTTGTCAAATATTTTAATTAATTATGTGAACTTTGTAATTACGTAATCCCCACCCTACCATATTTTATTGTTAGACTGAGATCATTAGATTCATCGACCCTAATTCGCTTGTTTTGTTTTGGTTTACTTTTGTTCATTTTTGTCTATCCTATCACTTTTTGCCTTCTGGTATTTTAGTCTATGGTTCGTTTGAAAATGGGGTATACTTTTTTGACTGAAGTTGGTGAGGTTCCTTTTATCTTTCGTCCTGAAACGTCTAATCGTTCGGTGACTTTACCTGTCCCTTTCGGAACGCAGGTTCTGGCTACCTTTATCTTTTCTAACAGCTCGGTTAAAGGGATTTACGTCTGTTCCATTCAAGGACTGGCGCCCAAAAATTTCAGTTCTGTTATAGTTTAAATTATTTCTTTAAATTTTATCTTGAGTTACTTATTTCTATCAAGCTCATTCATTTTATTAGGGTCCATAGTGCGCTATTTAGAGAAACCACTCAATTTTATTTTTAATTGAAAAATAACGTTACAATACAGACACACAGACAGACAAACACCAACAAAATTTCATGATTTTCGAACGTGAAGGTCCGTTAAAAACCAAAGTCCGAAAATTTGGATCAATGAATTACACTCCCATGAATGAGAATTACACAAATTACATAAATTTTCAACCATGTAGTTGAATTAAAAAACTCAAAATGACGAACCAGTTTAATTTACCAAATTAATTTAAAGAAAAAACTAATTTTCAAGAAGTTAGTTAAATTGTTAAGCTAAAAAATAAATTTGGTTAAAAATGTATTTCTGCGGTTGAAAAAATAACTATTTTTTTGAAAATTTGTCAGTTGAAAATTTGACTATACAAATCTTGGTAGATAATTATTTTGTTTTACTTGAAGATTTAATTATGTGGTTAAGAATTTGTTTCTTTTGGAGAACGATAAACCTCTTGTTTTGAAATTTGACCCATTAGTGACTGAATAACAAAAAATTTACAGCAAGCTTGAGTTCCTAGATTTTAAAGAAGCCACTGTACATTTTAAGTGGGGAAAATTTTCCATATGTATTACGGGTCGCTCGACACGATTCAATCATTTAAAAGACTATAAACAAAATCTTTTTACTATTTTTTGTTAATTTTAAGTAAAAAAATGCATTTTCCCAGTGTTTAATACACTTGGAAAAATTTGCCTCAAATAAAATGTACAGCAGCTTCATCGAAATCTAGGACCTCACGCTTGCTGTAAAATTTGTTGTTATTCAGGCATTAATGGGTTAACCCGTGTCAAAATATACGCCCTACTTTGACACTCTTTACGCTAATATTTGTAGGGGCTGAGGTTGTAAAGTAGAGAATATACCCCCACGATTTTTGCACCTGCTTCAGCGCTCTTATAAGCACAAATTTCGAAATCTTCCATTTGGGGCGTCAAAATAGAGGCTTAGTTTTTGTTTATAATTTAACGCTTCACACTTTACCTCCCTGTACAGAATAAAATTATTTGAAGAAAAATTAACAAAAGTAGAGCAAGAAGAAAACATAGTGAGATTTGCATAATAATGTAGGTATTAAGATTTTAGATTTTAGAAATATTACAAATTATTATTGTATATTTTATGTACTTAAACAAGATTTAAACTAAATGCAAAAATATTTTAAAATATTTTAAAAAATGCTATATATATTTTTAGAAATTTAATAGGTTTTAAAGAATTTCCACGAATTTCCGAAGATTTCAAAAGATTAAACAGACTTTAAAGAATATTTGTGAATATTTCGGTATTTTTCGGAATATTTTGGAATATCAAAAATCTTTGAGATTATAAAGAATATCAAGAATTCCAAAAACATTGAAGGATTACGTGTATGGGAATATTCAGTGAATCTAACAGGAATATTGGAGTGAGTATAATTCAATTCATCCATTGATTTTATCACAATTCGCCTAATTAGCTTGAAGTTCAAATTATAATTTCGTTCTGTAATAACAATTTTAAATTCTAGAATTTCAGAAGCTTCAACTTTGAAAGATTCAATTTAGTTTTCAATATTGAATTTCAAATCTTGATTGCTTTGAATTTATAATTGTACAAATTCAAATGTTTGAAATTTTTAATAATTTAATTTTGAACGCTTTTAAGTATAAATAATTTGCAATGATCTAATCTTGAAATATTGAATTTTTAAGGTTTTCACATTGTCCTATTTTCTTAATTTTTAATCTGAAATGATTCAATTTCGCGATTCTTCAATTAAAAAGAAAATTGTGTGAAAGGAAGATCCATTTCTTCAGAATCTGCGGTAACTAATTTTGAGTGATTTTTTGTGGTACAGAAAAAACTCAATGCAAAAGATTTGTATCTTTCTCACCTTTTGATACTTTTATATTTATTATTTAAAGCCATTCAAACTGTTAAAAACGAAGTAAAAAAAATTCTACGCAGAATATGGAGCTTTAAAGAAGACATAAGTAAAACTCAAGAATATAGAGGCTATCCAGGAGCTAGTAGAATTAATAGCCGCAAAGTAAGGACAATACTTCTACTTGCAGCGTCAAAGTAGGATCTATATTTCGACTTGGGAAATACTTGGTTAAAAACTTATGTACTGTGGTGATAATTCCTATTTTTTCGCATAAATTTAAGAAATCGTCTTTCTTGGTAGAAAACTAATCTTCCCGGTTGAAAAATTAAATGTTTTTTGTTTAAAGGAAAAGTAGTTTTTAGGTGAAACAATAAGTATTACATTTTTGGTTAAGAATTCATTTTTTAAGTTAAAAATCGGTCTACCTTGTTGAAAAAAATTTGCTTTTTTGTTTATTTAACATTAATTTTGTATCTGAAAATGCAACAATCTGGTTAAAAATTTAAATTGTTTGAAAATATATAAATGAGCTATTATTTCAATGAAGCGAAAAATTCGGTTTTGTCTCCAAAATTGAAGGGTAATAATTTTATAGATGCTGGTAAACTAAATTTTATTTTCTTAGTTAACTCTGTGTTCTTTTTCATATAAATAATAACTGATCGGAAACTTCCAGCGGCGCTCAACTTACTTTTATGACTATGAAGTTTTATCTTCCAAGGCAACATTTAATCAGGAAAATAAGTAGATCATTATTTTTTTTAAAGATCAGCTGAATATATTTTTTTAAATTTTCAACTCAAAATTAAGCGTAATTACAATCTCGTATCTTAAATATTGATTACTATGTAACATAAACACTGTTTACACTTTGCCATTATAAGAGCCATCATATGTAATAATATTTATTGCGTATTCCTACAGTTAATAAACTTCCTCCACCAATGGATTGAACTCAAATTTTAATAAAGCTGCATTTGAATAAATTGTTATTGTTAAAAACAAATTTACTTATAGACGCTTTCTGACTTTATATTGCCCCGAAGGAAAGAATATGCAGATTCTACATCCCAGGGGCTGTGCCCTCCTTTCAAAATATCAGTACTATTATTCACCTACTATTTTTTGTTTGTTGACTTAATTTCCTAAATTTGAATTTTTCTTGAACTCTCGTCCTGAACGTGCTGAGATTTGGGGCAAGCCTTCTGACCACTAGACCACATATGCCAGTTTGAAATGATTAATTGTACTCGTCAGCGTTCTCCTGATGGTCCTCCTGCCAGACGTTCGTATTCCTCATTATATATTCGAAAGTAGTATCTCTTGACTGATAAAACGACACTTTCATCGATGAATTTCCATGGCAGTGGTAAAGTTGATTCGTATTTTCTGGTTTCAGTGTATGCTACTTTTCTTGCTGCATTGTGTGCTTCTAAGTTTACTTGATGATGAGGCTCACGTTTTTCAGCATGAGCCTCGTCAAGCGCGCGAATATATGGCAAACCACGACCCACACCCAATTGTTGTATATCACCAAGGGACAGAGTATACCACACGTGACTTTTTGTGTCAAATACGGGATAAACGTTTAATGGTATGTGAAACAACCCACCTAGTAGTGTAATACGGTTATACTCCTGATATGCAAAGATGAAGTTACCCCTTTTTAAGCATGTTTTAACAGGCTCACTCAATGAGTAACTCGGGCGTTTTTGAAGTTTAAGTAAGGATAAACAACTTTCTTTATTTATTTCCTCGATAGGAGGAAAATCTGCACTGTTGGATTGCGGAAATAATTTCTCTAATTTCCTATAATCTCCACGTTCAGGTTTTGGGTGTGAACTTATTATTCCTGTAAGAAGAAATAGAAATGGGGTAATTTAAATATTTATAATGGATATAAAATTAAGTATACCATATTGAATTGGTTAAAAATTTCTTACACAGTACTAACGAAAAACCAAATTCGATAAAAAAGAACACTATAAATTTTGGCTTAGTTTGGGCTCCTGATTGCACGAAAAAAATCCCAAAACAACCCCATATTATCAGAAAACCACCCCCCCCCCTGTAAAAAATAAAATCTAAGAACACACAAAATGCACCAGATTATGGGCATATTCTGGGCTCTCGAATGCACCAAATAAAAAATCATTAAAACCACCGCCATATACAAAAACACCAACCGGTTAGTAAAAACATAAACCTAGATGTTTGCATTTTTGAAGAGCCAAAGAATCAGAGACTCCATTGACACTAGAAAATTCTCAAAAAGATTATTTTCTGACAGTCATATTTTCCTGTCAATGAGCGGATGTTTTTTTAACCTTAAGGGTTGGTGCCCAGAAACCGGAGAGGTTATTTTCGAAGACCCAAAAATCTGGCACATTTGACAATGAAAAAATCTCAAAAAGATTATTTTTTGACAAATTCATATTTACATTTAAGTTTTATACATTTTCCTTAAAAAACCATCTTGTTTCAAGACATAAGCCATGGAAGGAGCGTGCCACCTGCGAAGTGAAACCCTCACCTCTACTTTGAGGATTGACTACTCAGAAAGTATGATCCGTAGAGAAAAAATGCATGCAAGCATTCTTATTGTAAATTATAAGTTATAAGTACAATTTTTCTGAAAAAAATAATTTGTTTTCTATGCACCCTTTCCGAAATAAACGTCAAAAAGCATTTTTGGGGGGAGTTTTGCTTGATTTAAGGGTGGTTCCACCCTTTATTTTAAGTACAGCTTATTTTATGTTATCTATCAATGCCTTAAGGAATATTTATGTCGATTATTTTTATTTGAGTTTGAGTTTAAAAGTTTTTGTTTATAAATGTTAAAAAAAATGGCAGCCATTTTGAATTTTTGCACGCCTAAATTTATAATTAGTAACCCCTAGATACATAAATACACTATTTTCGTGTCTCGAGGACTGCATTTGATTAAGTTATTCAACTTTGGAAACGATTTGACGGAAATCTTTGTGTAAACAAATGAATAAAAATCAGCAGCAGGATTCCTATCAAAGAAAAGTAACTAGTAAAAAGTTTACTTTGGAATCATTGAAAAACTGTTTTTATGGTAAGAGGAAACATAAAACATGTAAGATCGCTGATGTTTATTATTTATTATTTTTTTTATTATATCATTATTTATTTATTATTGAATCTAATTTAAGTAAATTATATTGAAATTCTATTTACGTTTTAAATTTAAGTATATTTTAGTCGAATTTGAAATTTAACTAAATTTTGTTTCAAGGTTAAATATACCCCAATTTTATTTAAATTTTAAATCAAACTTCTGGCTGAATTGCATTTCAAATTTACCTAACTTTAATTAAATTTTAAATGTATCTGAATGGTATTTAAATTTTTCATTTATCTAAATTTTATTGAAATTGAAAATTCAGTTTAAAAAAATAATTTTTAAATTTTCACTAGAATTCTAAAATACAAGATTTTTAAATAGTATATTACACTACACAGACAGGAAATTGAAATTCCTGCACTGTCTGATGATGCCCGAGGCTTCGGGCATTATATCGCACAGTGATGGGCTCTTAATTTCATGCCTGAGTGGCTTATACTATTTTTTTTATGTCTAGTAAAAAGTACATTTGATTTTTATTAAAAACTGAGCAACCACGTTTTGTAACAGACACATCGTAGTGCAGCCATGTTTTTACTTTCCTCTAAAGATCCTCTAGGGAAGGATGCGACAATATTCCTCCTTCACGGACCCGTGGAAAGTGGACAGGAAGTGACGTCAGACTCCCTGAGCACGATCATATTTTTAACCTCAGACTAAATGCAAGGTTGTGTCATACACACCCATAATTACACACTGCGCCGACGTACAGCTGCCTCCCGCTTCCCCACCTAACCTAACCGGAAGTCTCCAGTAAACTCAGCTCAACCAATCCGTATTAGGTACATTGTTTGTCGCATCCCTCTCAAGAGGATCCTTACTTTCCTTTTCGCTGAAGCGCCTCCGCGGAGAGTTTTGACGCTCTTAGTTTTGTTCTGCCCTCTTCCTCTCACTTTTGACGCCTGCCCGACTTTTGCAACACGAGCGGAACGAGTGCTGCTGATCGGAGATTATAAAAATGGATGCGGTACAAGGACTTTGCAGTACAACAAACTTGCACGATAGACAACCGATACACGAGTATACAAATGCAAATGGCGTTTGTACGAGTTTTTCCTGCTAGCAGCAAAGTTATTACAGAGGGCGCGCGTTTATCTTTACCGGTGCGTAAATCTTAGGCTTCCTGCACAGAAAACGATGCGAGAGGCATTTACCTTCGACCCATGTATAGATAAATTTTGTTATTTATTTAGCATTTTGAACATCTCTTTATTAAAGGAAACAATTTATTAAAGGCCAATTGCGCTAGATCTGTATGGTAAAAACCATACATTTGATGACATAAAAAAACGATGTTTGAGATATTAAATTGCGTTTTCTGATAGAATAATCGTAGTTAATGTAACTTTAGGAGGAACATTCAACTTCAATGTGATAATAAATAAAGTATCAAGACTAACGTTCAATTCTGACCTTTAAATGACCTTGTAAAATCAGATCAAGGTCAACATTTTCAAGGCCGTTGTCACAATGGAGTTGAATATTTTTCATAAAGGTACATTAACTATGATTATTCTATCAGAAACGCAATAAAATATCGCAACCGCAGTTTTTTTACATTTATCCTTGAAATTACCTACTGAAGGTCATAGCAATTTCTTAAATACCATTTCAGACGTAAAGTTTTCCGCTCTTTTCGAATCCTGTTTCAAAAATAGGGGTTCCCTTTTGAAACAACACTTTGTCCTTCAAATGAGCTCCAAAATCAAGCTGAGGGCAAACCGAGAAATTCGGGTCCGTCGATTAAAATAGCCCAATCTGTATATACCGTAGGTAGGATCTATCTTTAAGTACACTTCACTATGTTGCTGCACAATTTCACTCTCCCTTTTTAGAAGTCCCTACATATTCTCTTTTCAAAAAACTAAAGCCTTACTTAATGTCCTGCCAACCCGAAACCCCCACCGGGGTCTACGCAAATTTAAAGTGCAGTTTTCAAGCCGAATTATCGAATTTTATTCGCAAATTTTGCTTGCTTCATAGATTTCGCCGTTTTTGTAGAAGTGGCTCCAACAGCCTTAGTGAAATAGTAATAATTTAATACATTTGACTAATGGAATAATTAGTAAAGAAATTATAAGTTAATTTGACTGAAGCCAGTTATTGACTAAAATATGGACTAGTTCATCTGCTCAATAAGTAATTATTCTTTCGATTCTTTCAATTTCAAAAAACGTGGTCTTGAACACGCATCATATGACACCTGTTATTTGCATATGTTGCTATTGTTTCAATATACTTGGTAATATTACTCAGCAATCGCGTTTCTACATTATTTATTTTTCTTGGTCTAGCTCCTATTAAAAATTTGCATGAAATTTATTATTAATTTTGTTACATACTTACCAATAGAATGAAGAAAAACGAATAAACCTAGGATTCTAGCACCAGCAGCGAAGTTCATTTTATATTATTGTAAATTTTAACAAAAGAATTCTCTACGAGATGCTTCCATATATTTATACTAGAAGTCTGTTTATATACCACGTCCAAAAATTCTTATTTCTTGACGCCAACTCTTAGATCCGCCACTAAAAAAGAGAACTGTCCACGTGGAACATGGACAACCACATAAAATGTTGTTTTCAAACCTATTTTTAATTCTATTTCGTCATATACCTATACTTCACGGTTTAAACATTGATTCGAGAAAAAGATATCTTTATTGGTCCAACGTTATCTCTGCCGAGGTCTCAGTCATTGTAAATATTTCATGCCGGGTTGCGGTACACAGCTTTTAATTATTATTTTCTTAACGTACTTGTGAATAAATGTTCACTTTACTTTCAAGCGTTTTTTAACTTTGTCATTTGAAATTTTTAATTGTAAATAATTTTTAATACTGTTAGAGTTCAAAGAAATTTACTAAAATGATCTCGAGTTAAAGCGATGATCGACACATTGAAAGTCCACACTTTAGAATAATTATGAACGTTTTAATTAATATTACGAGAACCATTTGCAAAATAAGAAGTTATTATGACTATTTAACCTGAATAAGACTTGGCAGGATCGTAATTCCGCACTTACGTTCTTCAACTGTTTTTAGCACTTCAGCGCCACCGAGCAACTTTGTATAAAAAAATATATAAATGTATTTTTCTAACATTCAGCCATCCTTGAACAATGCTTGGTCTTCAAGCATAATTGTTAAGAACAAACAAAATCATATAATTAACTTGGTTTTCATGTCTCTCTAACAAACCTCAAATTTCAAATCGCATTGCAGCCTGGATATTCTTTTCAAATAAAGTAGAATTGATAATAGATTTTATGCTTTCACGATGATTCATTTTGATAAAAAGAGATATTTCGGGTTTTACAAGTGTAGAATACTACGAATTGTTTGCCGACGTTTGTTAGCATTGCAGTTCACATCTTCAGGACTGACCTGAAACTGAGGTATCAGGTCATGATGTTCTTAGGTATACTCTATACGATACCTGTGATTGGCCCGAGCGCCCCACTTTGGGGACCGGTCGTACATGATTGGCCAATCAAGCCTTTTTTTTTAAATCCAGGAGAACGAAAGCCAATTTGGATTGGCATTATATCCATTGTCCCTATTGATGTTTTTAGGGTGTTTTAAGATTTCGATTAATTCTCTATGTTTTCTTGGAAATTTGTTGTGTGTTTTTGCAATGACTGTTGTTTCATCAAATAAAATGTTATGTCCTGTTTCGATATGATGTTCAGCTAGTGCTGATTGCGTGAAATGTTTTAGCCTGACTTTACTTTCATGTTCCTCAATACTTTGGCTCATCGCTCTGCCGTTTTCTCCAATATAAACTTTGCCACAAAAACAAGGGATTTTATATACTCCTGGATCACTGAGAGGTGCCTTTTTATCTTTAGGGTTATTTAGTAGTTGTCCTATTTTCACAGGTGGTTTAAATATGGTTTGGATGTTGTGTTTGGTGAGAATTCTTCCTATTTGTTCTATGATACCTTGGATGTAGGGTAGGGTGATGGTCAATTTTTCTCTCTCTTTCTTTTGTAGGTTGTGTTGACTTGCTTTTTGGACATTTTCCGTTTTGTTCTATTTCCATGGTGAACTGGTTATTAGGATGTAATTTATTGATAAAATCGAAAAACTTATTTAGTTCATATCGTCCATGTCGCCAGATGACAAATGTGTCATCAACGTAACTGAACCAGAATTCTGGTTTGAGTTTGCTTGGTTAAAGATTTTAATTTCTAGATGTTCCATAAAGACATTGGCTATTACAGGTGAGATTGGGGATCCCATTGCTGCGCCTGAGGTCTGTTCGTAGAAATGGTTATTGAAGGAGAAGTAAGTATTATTCAGACAGTGTTCTATCAAAGGTACGAGCTCGGAAGGGAAGTGTGTGAAAGATTGAATAATATAAATTGTATCCGAGATTGTTACTTTCGTAAAAAGAGGAAACGTGCTAGGTTGTAAGTTGGTGAGTTTATTGCGCTGACGATCGGTATGAGTGGAATGTTTTCTTTGTGGATTTTTGGGAGCCCGTAAAGTCTTGGAGAGATGGGATTAGTAGGTATTAAGTTAGATATTGTTTGGCTGTCAAGTTTAGACTGTTTGAGAAGAGTTTTTGTTTTACTGACTGTTGTTTTTGTGGGGTCCTTTTTAAGTTTTTTGTATGTATTGTCAGTTAGAATGTCCATGATTTTGTTGTTATATTCATCTTTATTCATTATTACTGTTGTGTTGCCTTTGTCTGTGGGTAATATTATAATATCTTTATTTTGATTAAGTTCTTTAATTGCGGTTTTTTCTTGTTTTGTTACGTTTGAGGATAGAACTTGAGCTTGGCGTAAAATGTTGGCCGTCCTTTTTTGCCTTTTTTAAGATACTCCTCACTAGTTTTCTCGACGTTTGATTTTACAAATTCAATAGAACCTTCATATTAATTCAAATTTTGACCATTTTCTTCTGATCTATAATTGATGTTCACACCTTCTTTCAAATTTGGTTGCAAAATTTAAATTTGACTGTCATGCGCAGTGTTCCGAGTAAAAAAACATCGACGGTAACTTTGCAATGATGACACTTGGTCCTTTCTTTCTAGATTGAAACTTAGTCGACTCATCTGTTAATACCGTATTAGTTTTAACGAACAGGAGGTCTCCTATTTCATATTTAATATTAGAATTAAGGTTTTCATCGTAACGATTACTTTGTTTCTTTTAGTCGATCGTAATCGCGCCTCAAATCTCATTTCAAATCGCTTCTGGATTTCTAAAACTCGTTCTAATTTCTTTACATCTTAATGCCATCTAAAAACAAACAAATTGCCAAGTTTCAAAATCATAAAGGGTCTGAAATTGAGAGGGACACCAAATTCTTGACACAGCCCGCATAGAAATGGACACTATGGGACCAAAAAACAAATACCAGGGCTTAAGTCTTAAACAAGTTTTTGACCAAAGTTCGTCAGAGTTCGCTCATAGTATAGCTGATGTATAACTTGTGTCCGAATCCCGTGACGAAATGCATCGAGAAATTTCTGAAGTCGATTTTGTGACGAATTGAGTGAATAATACGGCCATTTTAAAATTCAAACTTAGCACGGTGCGGCATGTTTACAAGAGTAACGACTCCACAAAAATCGTCACGCAGTGCCCGAGCGTCACATTACTGTAGGACCGGGGAACTCATTAAAATACACAAAACTTCTGATACTCAATGAAAAGTTTATTAAAATTAGAAAAGCAACTTTCAAAAGAAAAGATCCTACTC